>NC_056739.1:1210592702-1210892702 GCF_019279795.1 Protopterus annectens | reverse complement strand
ACAGAATGTTTTAAAGACATGAACAGTGTCCTTTTGCATTCAAAAACTGAGAGGCCACATATGCCCCTGAGGGAAAGGAATTATAACTGGACATACTCAACAAAGCAGCGATACTTCAGAACACTCACTCACATGACCTCAAGGAGTGGAAGCATATACAAAGAGATCAGCAAAGAGCTCAAGACAGAACCCTGCAGATCTCGACATGTGAAAGGATGGATCAAAGATAAAATTAATTCCCCAACCAGTCTTTTTTAAGGCACATTAAGAAGTAAGAGGTGAAGCAGTTCAGGACTGTACCAGAAACACATCACAGTGGGTTTGCAGGCCTTCACTCATGATTCCATAGTCCACAGTGTGAAATGCTGCCAAGAGTTCACTGAAGACTGAGATGGAATGACATTACTGACTTCTTACCTCTAACAGGTCATTGACTTCGCTGGTTATTGTAAATTGTATACCAGGTAAGAAACCACTGGGATACAGAAATGCCCTTTGGTGTATAAAAAATACCTTCTCGTTAACCATTTAGTTAAAGGGATGGTTAGAAATTGGGTAACATTTTCCCATAGTATATTAATCCAAACATGTTTCTTAAGGATATTTGTAATAAAAGTTTCTTTTAACAATTTTGGAAAAACACCTATCCTTAATTAGATATGCACAGTCTGGAAAATAAATGGACTAAGGACATGATAGAATAAACCTTATTAGACTAAGATCCATTCCCCAAGTAGACTGGCACACATTTCAGATCAAATTCATGACCTTGGCATAGCAGCAGGAAGAAATTTATCCCAACCCCCCTGCACCCCCCACCTCCTACTAATTATATATACCAACTCCAAGATTACACTACAGATGGAAAAGTGGGAAGAAGAAGGAAAAAAAAATGTCCTTGCTGTACCATGATCTCACACAACATGCTACTTTAGTACTGCTAAAAACGCCAGTAGTATGTAGCATCGATGTTTGTATTCCAGTATTCTAAGCTTTCAATGTACTGAATGTATTTTATACTCACACACACACCATTTTTCATTGCTTACCTGCCGTGTCATTAACAACTCTGCTGCTACTGTAGAATGAATGCGTATACATCATCAAAACACAGCACAAGTTATTTCTTCAATCCCCAAATAATGTGACAAAGCTATTCTTTGAATCACTCTACTGCACTACTCCAGTTAATATGTTAAGTTGTTCTCTCGAATACTTCAGGAGTCTGGAAATTTTAGGAAGTTTCTTAGCATGTTTTCAGAAACCCCACTCAAAATGAAAATGCACTGCATAGCCAGATTTGATTTTGAAGGAGTACTTTGTGACAAACCTGTGATTTTGAAGGAACAGTCTGTGATCTGTATAGGGTCGTGACTTATTCCCAGTCTGCACCACTCCAAAAAAACTGAGATACCACAGAAGTGAATGAAAGTAAAAAAAATAAATAAATAAAATAATCAGAGGTGTAGCGAGGGTTAGAGCTTGAGGTTTATTAGTCTGACAAGGGTGCAAGGTGTTAGAAGACACCATCAGGAAGTAAAGTTCCTGCATTCTTTTTTTCTGTACTGGCAAATGAAGCACTTGGGCTGGGGAAGGGATATGACTTGGACCACAAACAATGGGAACTTGTTTTTCTTTGGTTCTGAGAGGGTGGGGTGCCAGATCAAGGACTGGCACTACCTGGTAGAGGAGTGAACCATGCCTCTGCTGTTGAATAAATAAGGACAAGTCTCAGTACTCATGAAATATAAATGAACAATGCAGCCAGTGTAGCAGAGTTTGCAAAGAAAATACTGAATTATTCATAATATTTATGCTCAGTATCATGCTTCACTAAATGAAAAAGGTGACTGTTGGGTGCCTTGAAACAAATGTAGCTAAAGCTTTAATCACCAAATTATGCCACAGACACAGTCATCTACTGGATTGCTCCCTGCAGAGATGTTAATAGGTGGAGAACTGGTATAAAACCCAGACTTATTTCATCATGATTTCTTGAAGAAAATTAATTCATAATTGTTGCAAAAGTGTCATGATCACACAGTGAAAATACATACTTTTGGGACTAGTGACTTAATGTGAGGAATGTTGGCCCAGAAAAAAAAAAAAACAGATGCCTGGTAGACTAACTTATGTAACATGCACTGTGTTCTACGTAAATGAACTTGGCAATGGGAGAACTATGAGAAGATATCATCAAATTTTGGAAAGGAAACAGGAACTGGTAACTACCAAGGAAGACTGATGTAACATTGCAATACACGGGTCCATTACTCCAGACAAGGGCAGTGTTCCTCCTGTGACTATGAGCAATTACAGAGATATGAGATGAGGTGGTAGTGTTTTGCAATCTGCTATATGTAGCTTTTTCACCAATACTTTGAAGAAAACAGGATGAACCTGATATACCAGATATTCTCTTTCAACAAATGGTGAGACTGTGATGCTTACAGTTTTTCTAGCAAGTCGTGAGTATTGTAAATGCATAGTATAATGCCTTAAGTATAACATTTTAAAATCTAATGCAAGAACAGTGTAAGTCTCATTAAAGCAAGTTTTTTCCCCCTTTACTCTTGTCTAGTTAGTGTACAGATACATACGTAAAAAAATGGTATGGTCTTGGTCTGCTTTAGCAAGCAGTTTTAAGTTATGCCACTTTCCTGAATGTCAGATGAGCTGCATGTAATGCAGCTATTGTTTGGAATAATTATTGAAGTCCTGTTTGGTATGATTAGAAAAGTTTTCCTTGCTTTTGGTGACAGTTATTAAGTTTGAAACATGATAGCTACATTCAGGTTGAAGACATTCTTTATTAAGTACTTTTTGTGTGTGTGTCTTAAAGGTGAGGGTATGGTCCAAAAGAAGACAAAGGCATTTGTGTTCTGCAACCCAACTGAGTTTGTTATTCAATGGGAGGTGGCTAAAGTCAATTTTTTTTTGTGCCGTTCCAAGGTTTATGACTGCTGACACTTTACTTTGAGGCTAATGACATTGTTCTGAAAGATCCAGTTTCAGAACACAACAAAACCAGATTGTAAATTGTTTTGCAGTTTAATAGATGAATTATCAAAATTTAATAAACTGTAACCTGCATGCATGATTGCATTAAAAGTAGGTTCTAGTTAAGACTAGGAATCAAAACAATAAGAGGGTCTGTCCAAGAACAGAACCTTGAAGTACACAGCTTGAGAAGGTTCCTGTATCAGAGAGGGAGGTGCCTACACTAACCTGGGAAGACCTATTTTAAAGTAACTGGTAATATCAGGTGACAACTCTAGGCCAAAGGAAGTTCATTCAGACAAGAAACATCTACAGCAGCTTCTGTTCTAGATTCTACTAAAAACTCTACCAGTGCTGGCCGTTCTTTTAGGACCCCCTATTTATTTTTGATTGCCTACACTCTGGTATCAATCCTTTATAGGAAAGACAATCTCTGTCTTGCAATCCAAATAAATTCTTGGCATCTTTCCATTCTATTACCTTTCTCTCTCTAGTTGTTTGCTCCCAAAACCTTGGTTCCTTTGCCAGTTTACTCCAATAAATTCCAGCCCCCTCTTGCCTGTTGTCTGTATCCCTAATTGCAGTCATCCCTATCAGCAGAATCTCCTTTCTCCATTCCCATGTTGGCTTAGTTCTTAGACTACTTTCTGCTACTTTATGAATATAATATTCTGTATGATTGTTATTCTCCTTAAAGGTCTGCATCCAAAATCCCAGTTTCTCCTTGTTGCTTGAGATTCCCCCATTTCATCACCACCACTTTCCACTTTGAATTATAGGTTTCTGCGTGTGCTATGTGTAACAGCCTTAACTGTGTAGCTCTGAAATGCCTCTTCAAATCAAGTAATCCGTCTGCCTTTTTCTATTGGAAGAATTGACTAATCCCACTTGACTCTTGCCATCTTCCCTTCCCAGATAACATCCTTCAGTTCTTTATTAATTGCTATCCACAACTTCTCCTTTGTTGATAAAAATATGCCTGACTTGTATAATATTAAAGGGACTAAAGACATTTGACATGTTTGTATCTTGCCATCCATATAACAAAGCTTACAATTTCTCCATTTTTGGTCTCTTCCCACGTATTCATAAGTGCCACACCAGAATCATTTTTATCCCATACTTCTAAATGCTTAATTTTATAATATCCCCATAAAAATGGACATTGGTGTACCAACCTTTGTGTAGGTACACAGTTTACCACTACTGCTTTTGCTTTAGCTTCCTTAATTTTGTATCCCAAAAAGATTTGAAACTGTCTCACAATGTCCCTTTCTGGTTTATTAGGTATAAAATATCATCTGCAAACAGAGCCAGCTTTTCTTGACTACCATACCAATTATATCCTTGAATTTCTGAGTCCCTTATTTTCTTTGCCAAGTGTTCTAAATATAATGAAAATAAATGGGAAAGAGGGCACCCTTACCTAGTTCCTCTGCTCAAGGAGAAATTAGAAAGGAACCTACCCACTTTAATTTTCACCTCTGATCCCTCATATATCCTTCTAATCAACCTTATAATTTTATCCCAGAATGCAAATAGTTCCATTGCCTCATCCATAAATTCCCAGCTTACTCTGTCAAAGACATTCTCTGCATCAGGACCCACCAAAAACAGTGGTATTTTCTTATATTCTGCTTCCCTCTGGGTCATCAATGTTCTGTTAATGCTGTCGAATGTTTGTCTCCCCTCCACAAAACCACAGCGATCTACATCTATCAAGTTTGGTATCACTGTTGCCATTTTTTAGCCATTATAGACAAACACTTTATAATCATGGTTTAGCATTAAAATGGGCCTGAATGAATCTGGATTTGATGGATCTTTACCCTGTTTAGGTATTGCAGCTACCACACTTTTCTTACAGGATGTTGGTACTTTTCCTTCTCTTAAAATACTGTTAAAACCTAGATATTTACCAATTGTTCCCTCCTAGCTTCCAAACTTCTACAGGAATACTATCTATTCCTGGGGACCTTACTGTAGATTGGTTATACATCACCATTTTTATCTCATATCTTCCTATCCTGTTAGCAATTGAGCCTTGTCTACCTCTAACCTTGACATATTCAATTCTTCCATAAACATTTCTATTTGTAACTTTTCTTGATTTCCATAGTTCTCTGCTTTATACTGACTTTCATAGAATTTCCAAAATATTTTTAATACTTATACAAGATCTCTTGTAACCTTCCATATTATAGGCTCCATAAGCTTGGCGACAGCCTTTTCTACTTTCTGTTGCCGGAGAGGAGTCGTACTAAAAGTTTTTGTGCTCTAGAGTTATCAAAAACAGCTGCTGAACAGCAGTCTTTCTAAACTCGTGCATATTATCAAGGTAATTTATTTTCTGTTTAACATTTTGCCATTCCTCCTCTTCTTATTAAGTTATATTGCTTCTATTTTGCAATACTTTAACCTTTTGTCATTTCCTCTAAATTCTGGCTACTTCTTAACCATATCTCCTTTTCTTTTATTTCTACCCTATTTTTAAACGCCCTTTAATTTGATCTCACTCCCTAGCCATATTTTCAGAAGACATTTCTCTCTTTAATAGCTCCTGAATAATTTCCACTACCCATTCCTTAAATTCCTTTCTTTTCATCATATGGGTGGGAAAGCACCAGTGTCTCATTTTTATTTTCATTACCCTGTATTTTTACTGTGGTTATTATTGGTGCATTATCTGAAATAGTTATTGTGTGCATATTAAGACCCTCAATTAAACGCACATGTTCCTGTAGTAACATGTAATAAATATAGATTCCTGAAATGCATTTGAGAGAGGTGTTTAATGGAAGATTGAGTAAAGATATTTTAGACTCAATTGCATTTCTGACATGGCTTAATGGTAAATTACTTTGGCTTTGGTGTGCAGGGTCCTGGGTTTTGAGCCTTGCAGAGGCTGTTTATTTTTTGGCTGGGCTTGTATAGGCCCCAGGGCCGATAGCCTAGTACCTACCTATGAACTTATGAAGTCATTAACAAAGGATAGACTTTAGTTGTTAGTGTGCTGTGACAAATTAGTTATACCATCTTGAAGTTTAGATTGATCTCCAGAACATTTTTTGGGGAGAAGCAAATGCAACATGCACATTTCTGAGGAAGACTGTATTACTGTAGGTTAAAATTAAATATTACTTATCTACACAATAGTAGTAATATTGAACAAACTAAAATTAAGTTTTGTTACATACAGTATTTGAAAGTACAGTTCACAACAATGCAGCAGTTAGCACCACTGCTTGCTAATACTTGCTCATCTAGTTTAGCTCCCAGCTGGGGTTCCTTCTATGAGGGGGTCTGCATATCTTCAGTCTGTCCGTATGGTGTTTTGCCAGGTACTACAGTTTCCTCTTACATCCCAAAGCGATAGTATAGACAAAGTGGTGTTACTTAAAATTTCCCACAGGCATCTTTTCAGTGTGTGTCTGCATCTTGCAAAAGACTGGCACCAGTTTCAGAATTTGCTCTCTGCCTTACTCTTACCGAGTGGCAGGATAGATTCCAACTCATCCATGATGCTAAATAGAATAAAAATTTACTGGAAGATGATTACACAAATGACTTTAGAAATAACACTGCCTGCCAGATAGAATATATAAAAACTGTTTTGCAACAAGCTATCAGTGAGATGAAGATGTTGAAACATGTACTACTTTGATCTCCAGACAAAAAAAAAAAGATAATCGCAGAACAGGCTGTTTTAATAGAATCCAAAAGATTGAAAAATGATCAACTGAAACCTCATCAAAAACAAGACTAGGTTTTTAAGAGTTTAATCAATGTGTGCTTAAAGAAGACTGAATACATACTACTATACAGTGCAATGACTATAAAAGCAGGCTAGGGTATCGGTTCAATGTCAGTAGCTGATGTAGGGCAAGGCCTAAAGACACAAACAGCTTGAGTGATTCTACAGAGATCCAAGTGATAAAATGCAGGATTTCAGAAATGAATAATTTGTTCTTTAGTTTCATAGGTTGGTACTAGGCTATCAGCCCTAGGGCCTATACAAGCCTAGCCATAACAATTCCCTGGCTATTTCTTCCCACATTATTTACTTTCCTGGACCCCTGTCTAGCAGGGCGACTGACGTGATCCCTGGGGTGAATTTCCTTTCTCCCATCCAATCGTCAAGGTTCCTCTTGAAGAGGAACAAAGAGGCACTCTGCTTGACATGTATGGGCAATCTATTCCAGAGTCTGGGGAGTCTCTGGGTCAGGAACCTATCCCTCCAGCATGTTTTGTTTATTGTGATGACAAGGTTTAGATCCCTGGAGCGTGTAGCTCTGAGAGATTGGGATTTCTTTAAGTGTAGCATGTCCAACAGCTCTGGGTTTGACATGGCCTTGTATGTTAAGCAGAGATCGCCTCTGAGTAGACGATATGCGACAGAGTATAGCTGGAGTTTTTTAAGGCGGTCAGCGTAGGGCATCTGCTTTAGGCCTGTGATTCTTTTAGTGAGGTATTTCTGAGGCCTTTCCAGTTGTTGCAGATGTCTTGAGAGGTACATACCAAATGGGGCATTGTATTCTATAATGGGTCTAATGAGGGATGAGTACAGTGGGACAATGACCTCCTTTTTTCTGGATGAAAAGCCCTTTGTGATGAGGTGTGCCACATAGAAGGATTTCCTGACTGTTGTGGTGATGTGGTTATCGAAGGTGAGACCACTGTCCACCTGTGTCCCTAAGTCTCTTATCACACTTTCTGTGTTTAGTGTACTGCCACCTATATGGTAATTCATGGATACATGTTTTTTCCCAAAGGGGATAAACAATACATTTCTTGGCATTGAGCTTGAGCCCATGGCTCTGGCACCAAGCATCTGTTTATATAAGGCCCTTTTGTAGAGTATCCACATCATTTGGGGATTTGATAATGGCTCCCAGTTTGCAGTCATCTGCAAACTTTGTTAGCCAGAATCCCTTAGTGTTGACCTGTACTTCAGAGAAGTAGATGCCAAACAAGAGCGGCCCCAGGACTGAACCCTGAGGTACTCCACTTGTCACTTGTCTGGAGCTGGATTTGGAGTTGGCTACTTTTACAGTGTGGGTTCTATCAGTAAGCCATTTAACAACCCATTGGGTGACATAGGGATTAATGCCCAACTTAGTAAGTTTATCTATGATTCCAGAGTGGGGGATGGTGTCAAAGGCCTTGGCAAGGTCTAGATAGGCTGTGTGGACCACCTTACCCTTGTCCATGGCTCAAAGAAGTCAATCAGGTTCAGGAGACAAGATCTTCCCTTCACAAACCCAAACTGGGTGGGGTCCAGTGTTTGAAGGTTGCCAATGTCTTTGTTTATAAGTTCCATGATAATACGCTCCATGGCCTTGCAGATAAGGCTTGTCAGACTGATGGGATGGTAGTTTCCGGGATCCAAGGTGGATCCCCCTTGTGGATTGGGATAACTGTAGCTCTGCGCCACTCAGTGGGCACGAAACCTGAGGTGAGGCTATGATTAAACATGACACTTAGGTGAGGTGCCAGTTCATATTGTAGTTCATGTAGTACACAGCCCGGGATGTCATCTGGTCCCATGGATGCTGTAATTCTTGGCTTTAGAGAGTTGCGTTTTGTACCTGTGTGGCCATTATTACTGGACTTTGGCAATCTTCCGGTATTGAGATGGGCCATTTAGGGGGTGAGAAGGGGGTGAAGTTGGCACTGAATCAATCTGCCAGGATATTGGCAATATCCTTCAGATCAGTATATTTAATGCCATTCTGTTTTAGCTCAGAGCAGATCTGAGCATTGCCATTTAGATTCTTGACATAGTTATAGAATGCTTTGTGGTTGTCTTTGGAATCTTTGGCAATTTTATTTTCGTAACTAGCTTTGGAGGATTTTATGAGGCATCTCAGTTTCTTACTGAGGCTAGTAAGGGAGTTTTTTGCATCCTGGGATTTTCCTCTTTTCTGCAAAAGTTTCTTCCTTTTGTTGTAAAGTTTGTTTATGGCAAGGGACCACCAGATTGGCTTCCTTTTTTTGGATGAGAGCATTTTGGTTCTATTTGGGATGGCACGATTCATGCATGAGTGAATGTGCTCATACAGTGCCTTAGTGTAGGATTCAGCAGTTGAACTTTCAGTTCCCGTCTGCATGGGTGTCATGAAGTTTGTCACTTCTGACTTGAGTAGCATGAAGTTGGCTTTGGAGAAGTTTTTTATGGTGGTTTCTTTACTGGGGAGTGGGGATGGGATGTGGATGTTAAGGGTGATTAGCTTATGGTCAGACCTGACTAACGACGGGTGACCATAGGTATGGAGCATTGATTTCCCATGTTGGTAATGACCAGGTCTAGGATATTGGAGCCCTGGTGGGACTATGGATTAGTTGATCCAGGGCGTTGGAATTTATGAATTCCAAGAACCGTTGCAAAGGTGTTGGGACATGAGTAGTTTTCCCAGTTAATGGCAGGGTAGTTAAAATCACCCAGTATTAGGGTGTTTGGTTCTATCTTAATATTTTCCAGTATGTTTAGAAAGGTGTAGTGAGAATCTTGGGGTATGGTGGGGGATCTGTAGCAAGCTACAATTTGGATTGCAGTCTTACCTAGTGTTAGTTGCACTTGGAGAATTTCAGACACATTGTGTTGGCCAACTAGCCTGGTGGTGTGAATATCCTTGGTGAATATTGACACTCCTCCACCTTTAGTGTTTTGGTCCTGGTTTGGTGGCTGAAAAGTGTGATAAGAGTTGTAGCCTGGTATTGCAGGGGTGCTCTCTGGAGCCTTGAACCAGGTCTCAGTTACTGCACAGATATCGATGTTCTCCATTTTTAGGAGTGCCTCGAGGGAGTGCATTTTGAGGTTTAGACTTCTAGCATTGAGTAGCATTACCTTCAGATTTTGCATGCTTGTACCTGTTATGGTGGTGATTTTGTCCTTTGAAGTTTGCCTAAAAAAGGCACTATAGGGGTGGCAAGAGCCTTAGCCAGTAACCTGAATCCCAGGGGCAACAGGTGCAGACCATCTCTGGCAAAGCATCGTGGTCTGTCAATCATGTCATCCCAGGCAGACAGATACTGGATCCCCTTTGAATGACACCATAAGCTTAGCCAAATGAAGTCAATCATTTTATCCTTATATTGTGGTATCATTCTGGGCGAAGGCAGGATGCTACTCAGGGCTAGGGTCATACCTGCCTGGGCCACATGATCCGAGAGCTCTTCCATGTCTCTTTTCATGTAGTCAAGGGAGGTACATCTCAAGTCATTCACTCCAACATGGACAATGACAGAGTCATATTTGTACTTGTTGTGGAGTGACTTGAGTGTATGCGTTATGTGGTGGATCCTGGCACCCGACAGGCAGCTGACTGTAATTTTCTCCTTATTCAACCTGGTGAGAGGGACATCAGTGTGCCGGACTATAGAGTCACCTATGACTAAAGTGTTAGGTACATTGTCTTGCCTTAGGGGCTGTTGCTGGGTGGCACACTGGTGTTGTGAACTATGTGACACACTGGTTGTGATTGGTGTTTGTTTGCATTTCAGCTTCAGAGGTCTTTGTTGCTTGGGCAGGTTACAGTTAAGGGCCTCTGCATATGTGGATTTAGTGTGGCTATATGTGGGTGTTGGTGGTGCGGGTTTAGAAGGGCTATGTGTTGCTTGAGGTGTAGTGTGGGTATTAACCTTCTCCTCTTGACTGTTTAGCACAATCTTGGGTGGAGAGAGCTTTGCTTCCATTTTGGCTATGTAAGTGCATCTCTCACAGGTTGTAGTGTTGGGTGGTAGGAGGAGAGGGTTGTCTGTATACATGAGGCAATTGCTGCATTGCCCCAGTATGCCCAGATTCACCAGGTGGACAGGAGAAATCACCTGAAGCTGACCCTTGGACATGCCTGGTTTGGGGCTTTTTTTTCTTTGTAAAGTATAGGAGCTGTTTCCTTAGCAAGGTACTTTGCAATTATAGGCTGTTTAGTGCCTACTATTAATTTCTCCTTGTTAACAAGGAGAGTTCAGTGTTTGTATGAGTTTAAGGCTTCCTAGTGCTTTCCAGCAGGTATTAGAGAAAGTGCTAGTCACAGGGATGCTTAAAGGTAAGATTGAAAAGAATGCACTCTGCAGTGTGCACTACAGAAGTTAGATGTGAAAGTAGGTAACTGGAGTTTTACCTGTTTAAAAAGTTAAGGTTTAGTGGAGAGTTACTATTTTTAAAACAGCAAGATGGATTGAAAGGGGTGGTCACTTTTATATTTTGGTACTATGAAATACTGTAGGATGGTCAATAAATTTAAATAATTGAAGGGGTGGGATTTCAAAAATGATGATTTTGTGATTACTCACATAAGGCAGTGAAAGTAGACAGAAATTAGATATATGGTCAGATTAATATAAAAGGCGGGCAACTAGAAAGACAGTGGTATTTAACAAGACAACTTAAATGGGTGGGAAAAAATTCTGCCCGACTCAGAACAGAGAGAGCTGTGGTCTCTTTTGAAGTTTTAATATGCTGTTAAAACAGAATTCAAGCAAAACACAAGGTAAAGAAAACAAACTACAGTATTCAAAATATAGAAAGGCAATACAGTAATACAAAAATAAAAGCAAACTAACCTTTCCTTCACAGCAAAGTGTAGCAGAGTCCGGATGAGCCTTTCTGGTAAAGCTCTGAAATGTTTTAGTTTACTCCTTAAATAGAAATTTTAGTTCCTAGCTCCACCCCATCTGTTAACAAGTGATTAACCTTAAGTGACCTCTTCTGTCTTATGAATGAGTCCTTAATTAATCAGTTCTTATTTCTGCCTGACTCAGAACAGAGAAAGCTGTGGTCTCTTTTGAAGTTTTAATATGCTGTTAAAACAGAATGCAAGCAAAACACAAGGTAAAGAAAACAAACTACAGTATTCAAAATATAGAAAGGCAATACAGTAATACAAAAATAAAAGCAAACTAACCTTTCCTTCACAGCAAAGTGTAGCAGAGTCTGGATGAGCCTTTCTGGTAAAGCTCTGAAATGTTTTAGTTTACTCCTTAAATAGAAATTTTAGTTCCTAGCTCCACCCCCTCTGTTAACAAGTGATTAACCTTAAGTGACCTCTTCTGTCTTATGAATGAGTCTTTAATTAATCAGTTCTTATTTCTGCCTGACTCAGAACAGAGAGAGCTGTGGTCTCTTTTGAAGTTTTAATATGCTGTTAAAACAGAATGCAAGCAAAACACAAGGTAAAGAAAACAAACTACAGTATTCAAAATATAGAAAGGCAATACAGTAATACAAAAAATAAAAGCAAACTAACCTTTCCTTCACAGCAAAGTGTAGCAGAGTCTGGATGAGCCTTTCTGGTAAAGCCAATTGCTTTCCTCTGAACTAATAGAACTGTAGTATGAGGAATGTCCATCTGAGATCAATATCAAGGGAGGCCAGACTACCTCATGGCTTAAGTAGTAGAAGTTTCCAAGTCAAAGCAAGCATATAGCTTCTGAAAAATATTTGTATTGGACTGGCAGCAGACCAGGTATATGTCATTATCGATGTTCAATACTCAAATGAG
This sequence comes from Protopterus annectens, assembly GCF_019279795.1. Lineage (NCBI taxonomy): Eukaryota > Metazoa > Chordata > Ceratodontiformes > Protopteridae > Protopterus > Protopterus annectens. The sequence continues at coordinate 1,210,880,199 of NC_056739.1, read as the reverse complement.
TAAACACTAACATGTGGTTTCCTTGCTCAGAGTTGTTTTGCTGGATTAAGAGGAGCAGCAAAGTGAAGTTCCACTGAAAAATATGCTTTAGTCATTTTTCAGACACTTTCAATTTTCTCTGTTTATCCTGAAAGTTCATATTGAATCATTTTTAGTATGTTTGAATAATACAACAAATTTCTTTAGATATACCACCTAGTTTATCTAGTTTCATTTTGCTGATCTCCTCCTTTAGATTGACCTCACATTATGACAGGTGAAGTATGAATTATTTAGATACATTGATTATGCATTCTGAAAAGGGTTTCAAATCTAAAATATACAGGAAACAAACTTTTAGTAATTCCTATTTAAACTTTTCTAGTTGTCATCCATTTTCTCAGAAAAGGAACTTAGTGAAAGGTCAACGTATCAGGGTGGAGAGAATGACCTTAAACATTAAAGTTTTACATGCTGAATTAGATGGAATAGTTAATATGTTTGTATCTAGAGACTATCCTGAGGACTTACTAAAATGAATAAGCAATGAGGTTTTATGTGAATGGGGTCTTAAATACAAACTTATGTTGGTTGTTGGTTTAAGTAATACTGCTAAGAATTCAAGCCCAGCATGTCTGAAGATGAAAGGAAGATTCGAATGAGCCTTAGTACTACAATATAACAACATTATGAAAGGAATCAAAAACATTAATAAGAATTGGAATATTCTTAGGGCAAACCCTAATATATCCAAATTATTAGGAAGGGAACAGCATTTTGTTTATAAGACAGCGTGCAATTTCAAAAATAATTTTGAAATTAATTAGATTAAGGATATAGACTTTAAGGCATGGCACGACCGCTTCAGGATGGTGCAAAGTCTCTTCATTTTAGAAGGAGAAACTGTGATTTTGGACAACATATTAAATTCAAAGGCATATATGCAAAAAGGAAATTGTTCAACCAAAGGTGTAACCTATACTGCAAACTGTTCAGGGTTTCCTAGTTTTTATGTGAGCAAATCTGAAAATTTACGTACAAGAATGTATGTGCATGTATCCGACATTATGAATAAAAATGTCAACAGTGCATTATATAAAGATTTAATGTCTTGTTTGCAATATAAAAAATATATATCTTTTACTATACTGGAACAGATGAAAATTAATCTATGTGGTGGTGAACTGGAGTTTATATTGGAACACAGAGAATTGTTGTGGCAGCTTAGTTTGAATGCTAACACAGCCCTGTGTTTGAATGAATTTATATCTACACAACCACTGTTGAAATTAAGATCTACAAAATTATAGTTTTGAACATTATTATATTGTTTAAATTTGTGTAGGATGAAACTGAGTGTTTTGTTTTACACTGACTACTTCTTTAACGGATGAAGCTTCTATTTTGGTCAATTTGAATATTTGTATATAAGAAGTGATGTTTACTCTAATGTATTCTAAAGAAGTCCCATTTGGAGGGATGGAAGAGCTTAATGATTTTCTAAGCTCGTGTAAGTGAATTTTTGGTATCCTGTGTAGACCCTTCCCCTCAGCACTTAATCTTTTTTCTGTTACAGATTGTTTGTTGTAAATGCTACTGTGTTTTTGAATCTGCAGAAAAATTCTCTTACTCAGTCGCCATTTGTGGTTGCCTACCAGTTTCTTTCCCAGGTTATCAGCTACACTACTGCAGTGCGAGGATTAAAACACCTCCCGGAACCCCAAATTGGACTGGTTTGCCAACTCAGACATGCATCAGAAATTTGCACAGTGAACATGACCTTTTCGACTTGTATATCACATGACCACAGCACTGTTTGTGTTGGACAGTAGGCCACCTGGTTTCCACATATTCTTTGAGGCTTTTAGGATTAACAGGATTGCCATCTTCAGGTTAACATGCAGGATGTTTTGCAAGAAGGATCTAGATCTCTGAACTGAAAAGGTCCTATTGTGGGTGCCCTGTGTAAAGTTGATGCACCGATCTTTGGAGACTGGGAGACGCTGGCAGGGAGAATGGCTTCTCTCTATTCCTGGACAACTTAGCCCACTCAATCAGATGTTCAATTATCCAGGAGTTATGCATGCCTATTCCAATAGGCCTCCAGGAAAGTACAGTTGTGTACACTTACCATAAATGTAGATGTTTGAGTATATTCACTGTTGCAGTCATCACATTTGGGTTATCCCTGCCAGGGTAGCCCTCGGCCGGCCTGAATACGAGACTTAGTATTTATGCGTCAGTTGCTGTCACTTGAGGACTGATGTCAGGTCATCAGCAGTATAATGCAAGGCAGCAGACACCATTACATCAGTTTTTCTTGCCCTAACCTGTCAGGAGCCCCCAAGTAGGAGGCCAGGGTCTGTTGGAAGAAAACCCCACCAGTGGAAAATAAATACCAATATGTCCCTTGAAAGTAAAGGAGAAAAAGTTAGAATGGTAATAAGACAAAAGGGGGATGGAGGGTGGAGGGACCAGGACTGCAACAGTGAATACACTTGAACATCTACATTTATGGTAGGTGTACACAACTGTACTATGTTCTTCATGTTTCACTGTTGCAGTCATCACATTTGGGTTGATTCTCAAAGCTGAGGAAAAGGGTGGAGGCAGTCAATGAAACTAGGGACTGGCTAGGATGCCCTGCAAGACTGCAGAGGCAAACCCTGCCCTAGATTTGGAGAAGAGAGACAGATGGTAATGCTTGGTAAAAGTGTGAACAGATGTCCAGGTGGCAGCCTCCAGGATGTCCCTGGCGGGGACTCCTCTGAGGAAAGCTGCAGAGGTTGAGGCTGCACTGGTGGAGTGTGTCCTGACCCCCTTAGGGAGAGGCTTTCCATGCTGTTTGTAGCAGAAATGGATGCAGTGTGCTATCCATTTGGAAATGGTTTGTTTGGAGATGGCTTTGCCTTCTGCCCCTGTAGCAAAGCTAACCAGCAATTGATCAGACTTTCTGAAGGATTTAGTCCTGTCTAGATAGAATCTGAGCTGTCTGTGCACATCTAGAGAGAGTGAAGAACACTTTCCCCCTTGTTCTGGGGATTAGGAAAAAAGTGGGCAAATGAATGGGTTGGTTGAGAGCCACACTGGACACCACCTTGGGCATGAAGGATGGGTTAGTTCTGAGGGATACCCTGTCTGCATGAAAGATGATGAAGGGTTCCACAGCCATGGATGCTTGCAGCTCAGAAATTCTCCTGGCTGAAGTGATGGCCAGAAGGAATGCTGTCTTCCAGGAGAGAAATTTTAGCACTGCAAAAGAAGCTGGTTTAAAAGGGGGCAGGGTGAGCGTTTCCAATACAAATTTAAGGTCCCAAGCAGGTGTTGGTAACCTTCTGGGTGGCCTCAAGTTGCTAGCCCCTCTTAGGAACTGTTTGATCAAAGGGTGTGGGAAAAGGGGTTGCTCAGTGGAGAAATGTGCAGAAATAGCAGAGGCATGATTTTTTATAGGAGAGGCCACTGTGTAGTTGGGTCAGCTAAGTAATCCAGGATGAGAGTCAGGGAGGGAGGGATGTGCCATATTGGATCCTTAGCCTGGATCCCGGAGCAGAACCTTTTCCATTTATCAGCATAAGACTTTCTGGTGCTAGGACATCTGGCCTCATGAATAACATCCAGCACCTGTTTACTGAACGTTGCAGATTAGTTTGGTGTTGGGGAATAAGCCAAGCTGCCAAACTGAGTGTATGCAATTGGGGATGCAAGAACTCCCCCTTCCCTCTGGGTCAGGAGGTTTGGAATCTGAGGAAGATGCCATGTGGGTAAGCAAGGACAGGCTGCGCAGCAAGGGGTACCAGTGCTGGTGGGGCCAGTCTGGAGCTATAAGAATGGTCCTTGGTTTTACCACCCTTATTTTGAGCAGTACCCTGGGGTTGAGAGGTAGGGGAGGAAAAGCATAGACCAACTGACCCAGGGGAAGGACAGGGCCATCCACTTTCCAAGCCATGCAGTGATGCTCCCTGGTGCAGAACTTGCTGAGCTGATGGTTGGTGTGGGAGACAAAGAGGTTGACCTTCGGGGTTCCCCATTTCTGAGTTATTAGGGTGAAGGTACTTCTGTTGAGTTGCCACTCGTGTGGGTCCAGAAGATTTCTGCTTAATTGGTCTGCCAGAGAGTTGAGAGAGTCTGGTAGGAATTGTGCTAACAGATGTAGTTGCATGGCAGAGGCTGTGTGCCAAAGGCTCATGGCCAGCCAGCATAGAGGGTAGGAGTGAGTCCCTCCATGCTTATTGATGCACCACATCACAGTGGTGTTGTCTGTTTTGATCAGGAGAGCCCCTGGAGAGAGAAGGGGCTTGAAAGCTATTAAGGTGTGCTATACAGCCATCATCTCTTTTTAACTGATGTGCAGAGGGATTTGCTGTGGGCTCCATTGGCCCTGTATGCACCTGCCATCCAGGTGTGCACCCAAAGTGTAGTCTGATGCATCTGTGGTGAGGGTCTGTGTGGTGGGGGTAGGAAGAAAGGCATTCCCTTGTTGTGGGAGCATGCTGCTGCCCACCAAAGAAAATCTTTTCTGAGGCAAGGAATTATAGGTAGAAGAGTTTCCAGGTCTTGAGAGTGTTGGCACCAAAGGCTTTTTAGGTACCATTGAAGTTTCCTCATATGCAGTCTGGCATATGGAATGAGTAGTAAGCAAGATGCCATGAACCCCAGAGCTTGCAGGATCTTTCTTGTAGTTAGCTGGGGCCTGGTGGCTAGTTGAGAGAAGTAGGCTTTCAGGAAAATTTGTTTCTCTGGCGCAAGATATGCCATCTGGGAAGCTGTGTCCAGACCTGCACCCGGGAAGATTATCCTTTTGAGTGGGCACCTGTTTGGATTACTTTTTGTTGATTGTGTACCCTAGGGAGGTTAGTAGGGCCTTTACAAAGGCCAGGTGCTTGAGCAGCTTCTCCTGGCTGTCTGCCTGAATAAGGCAGTTGTCTAAGTATGGGTACATCTAAATATTTTTTTGTCTGCAAAAGGCAATGGCCAGAGCCAGGCATTTTGTGAAAACTCTGGGAGCAGAAGATAAGCCAAAGGGAAGCCCAGAGAACTGACAGTGTTGCGATCCTGCCCTGAAGCGGAGATATTTCCTGCATGATTCCCTGACAGGAATGTGGAGGTAGGCCTCTTTTAGATCTAGGGTGGCTAGCCAAGCGTTCTTGGACAGCATGGGTAGCAGCTGTTGGAGGGTGACCATTTTGAATTTTGGGATCACCAGGAAGGTGTTGAGAATGGATAGATGGAGGATGAGGTGCCCTCTTTTCTGGGCACCAGAAAAAGTCTGAAGTAGAAACCTTGCCTATCTGTTCTGCAGGAACATGCTCTACTGCCCTCATAGAGAGCAGGGAAAGGATTTGCTTTTGAGCCTCTGCCCACTGATTTGGTGGTAGATCTGGGAACCCTTTTGGGGTTGGAAGGGGGTGGAAGGAAAATCTGTATTCCCTGAGACACATTCAGAACCCAGTGGTCCTTGGTAATGGTGGCCCAGATGAGTGACAGGAGAGTTTTCCTCCTAGGAGTAAGTGAAGGTGAGAAGAGGGAGGGGGTGGAGGAGATGAGTCATTGAGCTTTTACCATAAGGGGTGGCTTAGATCTCCTTGGTTTTGAAGTGGAGCTAGTCCACTGCTTAGATCTCTACATTCCCTGGGGCTGCTGTCGGGGGGGGGTGCTTCCACAGGGCCTAGGCTGGGCCAGTTACTGGGATCAGGAAAGGACCAGTGTTTGGAGGGACAATGCTTGCTGAACCTAGGGGGCTGGACCTGCAAGAAATCCTTAACTGTTTGCATAGATTTCGCTTTTTCTTCCATCTTTTTAAAGACCTCTTCTGCCTTAGTGCCAATAAGTTATCTTTGTGCAAGGGGGCATCCCACAATTTAGATTTGACATGATCTGGCAGGGGCTGTTCCTTAAGCCATGCATGCCTTCTAATGACAGAGCCAGTGACTGCTGCCCTGCAAGAAGTATCTAGGGCATCAAAACCACAGTGCAAGGTGTGCTTAGTTACTTGACTTGCAGAATGCATTAACTCTTGTAAATCTTTAGATTCTTCCCAAGCAAGTAAAGAAGACATTTTTTGTTTAAGGAGTTCTAAGGTATGGTGCTGAATTTCAGCATATGGAACTGACAATTTAGTGCCCTGATAGCAAGAGTAGCTGAGATGTATACTTTCTTACCCCATCTGTCCAAAGCTCGGGAATCCCTGTCTGGGGGGGGGGGGGGATTCTTAGTAGAGGTTGCTTTAATTCCTTTTGGCCCTTGAGAAATGACCTTAGGGTTAGCAGTAGGATTTTTAAAAAGATATTTGTGGGAATCAGGGACTGTATAGTACCTGTCTGGTTTTCTGGGAGCAGGAGGAAGGGCGTCCAGAGTAAAGTTGGATTTGAGGAAAACATCCTCCACAACATCCAGGACTGGGGGGCCAAAGGTCTGTGTTGTGGAAGATCCAGGAATTCCCTGAGTCTCTTTTTAGACAGAAGGCAGTCCTGACTCTCCCATTGGAAGTGCTCCCTTAAGGTATGCAGGGTTTCCCCAAAGGAAATATCCTCTGGGGAGAGGCTGAAGGAATGTAATCTTCTGCATCAGAATCTTCATAAGTGGAGATGGGTTGCAAGTCTTCATATTTAGATGCATCAGATTCATCTGACTATTGTTCAGACAAAATTACAAGGGACAGATCTCTTTTCCTTTTGGAGGGGGTAGCTTGGCTTTCCCTGATCAGTATGAAAATGTCTTCCACCATTTTAAGCATTTGAGACCGAGGCAAAGTAGCAGGCGCCTGAGACTGGGTCAGTTTCTTGGGTGTGGTTCGTACCCTGGGCCTAAGAAACTCGGTAATTTTAGAAAGAATGGCAGTCGCAAAAGAAGACATTGGTTTGTGTCAAGATTCTGTAGTGTGAAGGACTTCCTCGGAAGCTGGTGCCTGTTCAGCAGCTCCAGACCCATCCAAGGTTGAGACAACCACAGGATCCTTAGTTGAAGAAGACTCCGAAAGGGTCTCTGTAGCAGCCTGCGAATCAACAGAAGTGGGCATCAGGGGCTGCAAAAGCACCTCACTAAGGACCGGAGAACTGACTACTACCTTAACAGAAGTGTCATCGGTAGGTTTGGACCTGTGCGGTCTCTGTCTCTGTCTATCTTTACATTTTTTCAGTAGATCTGCTGTTGGATGGCTTACTGAAGCCATATCAGAATTTGAGGACTGTAAGTGAAAATATCTGGCTACAACAAAGGCCTGACGATGGACAGTTCTGGCATTGAACAAAGCACAGAAGCAACAATGAGAGATGTCGTGGTCTGGGCCTAAACAAGTGATGCAGTAAGAGTGGAAGTCTCGATGTGGTATTTGTTTTCCACAGGCGAGACAATTAACTTTCTGACATCGGTTTGTGCATGAGAAAAGGATCCCCAATGGGGTACTTAGCTTTAGAAGACTTCAACTTCAATTCGGTAGACAAAAACTCAGGTAACGGCCAACCGGCACTTGTGCGAACTGCTTCTGCTTCGGGCTCCATGGCAAGAAAGACTGATGTAATGGCGTTGGCTGCCTTACTTTATACTACTGACGACCTGATGTCAGTCCTCAAGTGACAGCAACAACGCAGAAATACTAAGTCTCTGGTATTCAGGCCGGCCGAGGGCTACCCTGGTAGAAATAACCCAAATGGGATGACTGCAACAGTGAAACACGAAGAACATCCACCAAATCTTTATCATGTGCAATCTGGCTAGCAGAACCATCAGAATGGTCAGATGTCATGTAACTCAAGTAATAATCCACAATGTGGTCCTCACTGAACAGCTAGTGAAAGCAGAAGCCTAAAGCAAGGACTTCTTTTTGGGAGGCAAATCTACAGCGAGGGACCTCTACTTCAGGAGGTGCACTTCCCTGTTCAAGGACAGCACCAGAAAGGTCTTGGTCATGTCGGGGGGGGGGGGGTGAGGGTAGCCCCCCCCCCAAAAAAAACACAGAAATTAAAGGTAGTCTGTGGTAAATATGGAGACTATCTGGGATTTGCTGATGCAAATATGCCTGTAACAAACAGACAAATTAATGCAAATGTGGACCCCTTTTAGTCTGAGGAAGGCCATCACTGGGCCGGCGCCTTCAACCTGTGTGCAACAGACAGCCCAAAGGGGAAGGAAGTAAAAGTACAGCTTTGTACCTACCATAAATGTAGATGTCCGATAGACATGCAACTGCAGTCATAACATGTGGGCTGTCCTGCCTCAGGCAGCCCTCGGTCGGCCGGATTCCAAAGTCTGGGTCCGGCGTCGGCTGATGTCGCATTTCTCTCCGACGTCAGAGCGGCTGGAGTACATAAGCATCAGCCGACGCCATTTTCTTCAGTTTTTCTTGCCCCAGATGCCAGGTGCCCTCCAAGGAAGGCTGTAATCAAATTGGAAGACAAAAACAGGATTCCAAACAGATAAATGAGCAATAAAACAAATACACCATAACAGATATCCCCAGCTAAGAGAAACAGGGATAGGAGTGGACCCTAGGCATAGAGGGGTATGGAGGGTGGGAAAATCCGACTGCAGTTGCATGTCTATCGAACATCTACATTTATGGTAGGTACAAAACTGTACTATGTCCTTCAAGAATGCACCTGCAGTCATAACATAGAATACCATAGCTTAGCTGGGGGAGGAGGAATGCTCTAGGGAAAAGATGGTGAGGCAATCAAACCCTGCAGGACTGCCGAAGCAAAGCCTGCTCTGGATCTGGAGTATAGAGGGAGATTGTAGTGTTTGGAGAATGTATGCACGGAGCTCCATGTAGCAGCTTCTAGAATGTCCTTAGTAGGCACCCCTCTTAAGAATGCTGTAGAGGTGGCTGTAGCTCTGGTGGAATGTGGTCTGACATTGGCTGGCACAGTCTTTCCATGAAAGGAGTAACAGAATCTGATGCAATGTCCAATCCATTTTGAAATGGTCTGTTTTGAAATTGCTTTTCCTTGGACTGCAGGGGCGTAAGCTACAAAAAGTTGTTCAGACTTCCTACTGGCCTTGGTTCTGTCCAGGTAGTAACGAAGTTGTCTGTGAATGTCCAAGGTATGCAACAGTCTTTCCCCTTGTTCTCAGGATTGGGGAAGAAAGCAGGCAGATGAATTGCTTGATTTAAAGAAACCCTAGATACCACCTTTGGCATGAAAGTAGGGTTGATCCTTAATGAAACCCTGTCTCTGTGAAAAATAATAAAGGGTGGTATTGCCATTAGGGCCTGTAGCTCCGAAACCCTTCTTGCTGATGTAATTGCCAACAGGAAAGCTGTCTTCCAAGAGAGAAATTGCAAGTCAACTGAAGCTGCTGGCTCAAATGGAGGTAGAGTCAGTTTTTCTAGGACAAAATTGAGGTCCCAGGCTGGCACTGGGGCCTTTCTTGGTGGCTTAATGTTCTTGATTCCCCTGAGGAATTGCCTTAGTAAAGGGTGTGAAAAAACAGGAGGATCAGAGTTGTATCTAGCTGAAATAGCAGATGCATGTATCTTTATGGAAGAATATGAGAGGCCGTTCTTTAACATATCTGCCAAATATTCCAATATGAGTGGGATGTTCAACAATGATGCATCATGTCCCTTGCTGGTATTCCAATTGCTGAATCTTTTCCACTTTGCTAAGTAAACCTTTCTGGTGGATGGTCTTCGAGCCTCTGTTAGTATCCGCTGAACTTCCTTGGAGAGAGATAGGCTGAAGTTATTTATGGGATCTCCCAGGCTGTTAGCTGCAGTGTCTGTAGATTTGGATGCACTGTTTCGAAGTTGTGTTGAGTCAGAAGTAGAGGCCATTGGGGAAGGGCCCACTTCCTGGTGTGACATATGCTCCGTAGTAGTGGGTACCAGTGTTGTCTTGGCCAGTCCGGAGCTATTATGATTCCCTTGGGTCTCTCTGCTTTGATCTTTAGTAATACTGAGGTCATCAGTGGCAGAGGTGGGAATGCATAGATTGTTAGTGAGTTCCAGTTGAATGAGAGGGCATCTATTTTCCAAGCTTTTGGATGGTATGTCCTTGTGCAGAATTTTGGTAGAAGATGGTTGAGATGAGAGGCAAATAGGTCCACTTCTGGCTTGCCCCATGTCGAAGTGAGTTGTCTGAAGGCCTTCGGATGTAACCTCCACTCGTGTGGATCTGTGAAATTCCTGCTTAGGCTGTCCGCCAACACATTGTCTTTTCCTGGAACAAACTGGGATTGTAACTGGATGTTTAGACTCAGTGATTTCTCCCAAAGATGCATTGTCAGTCTGCAAAGGGGGTAAGAGTGGGTGCCCCCTTGCTTGTTTATGTGCCACATCACAGTGGTGTTCTGTCCGTATCAGTAAATGGCCTTGCTGGAGTTGGTGTTGAAAAGCCTCGATGGCATGCATTACTGCCAGCATTTTGTTTTGGTTTATATGCAGATGCGTTTCCTTTGGAGACCATTGTCCTTGTATACACCTGCCTTCCATGTGCGCCCCCCATCCAAGGTCTGAGGCGTCTGTGGTCATGGTCTGTGTAATCTGTGGTTTTTTGAATGACATACCTGTGTTTGCCTGGCTCACCGAGGCCCACCATAGGAATTCCTTTTGTAGGCATGGAATGAGCGGTATGATTGTCTCCAAGTTGTTGCTGTGATGAGACCAAATGATTTTTAGGTACCATTGAAGCTTTCTCATGTGTAGTCTTGCTAATGGAACCAGGAGAATGCAGGATGCCATATAACCCAGGGCCTGTAGGAATCTCCTTGCAGTCATCTGGGTGAGTTTTGCTAAACCCTTGAAGTAATGAGTTAACTTCTCTTGTTTGTCTTCTGTCAGGTAAGCCATCTGAGGCGCTGTGTCTAGTTTGGCTCCTAAGAAGATTATTTGCTGGGATGGCTGCAGTCTTGACTTTTGGAAGTTGACTGTGTATCCCAGAGCTTGATGTAATCGTATGACATAATCCAGGTTTTTTGTCAACATCAATTTGTCGTCCGCTTGTATGAGGCAGTCATCCAGGTACGGGTAAATTTGTATCCCCTGGAGCCTGCAATGAGCAATTACTAAAGCCAGGCATTTTGTGAATACTCTGGGCGCAGTAGATAAGCCAAATGGCAATGCTGAGAATTGATAATGCTCTGGTCCTGCAAGAAATCTGAGGTATCTTCTGCAGCTGTGTCTGATAGGGACATACAGGTATGCCTCCTTGAGGTCCAGAGTAATCAGCCAAGACCCCTTGCCCAGCATGGGAAGGAGTTGCTGTAGAGTCAGCATTTTGAACTTTGGTACTATGAGAAAGGTGTTTAATGTGGACAAATCCAGAATTGGTCTCCATTGAGATTCTTTTCTTGGAACAAGGAACAGTCTTGAGTAAAACCCATGGTCTTGTTCTTGTTGTGGAACTCTTTCTATTGCTTTCATCCGAGTCAGCAGAGTGATTTGCTTGATAGCCTCTGCCCTCTGGTTTTGTGGTAGATTTGGCATGCCTTGTTTTCTTGGTAAGGTATGAAAATGAAACCTGTACCCTCGGTCTATAATGTCCAAAATCCATTTGTCCTTTGTCAGTCTGTGCCAATTTTCTGCAAACAGAGATAATTTCCCGCCCAAGGGAGCCTCTATTTGTTCCCTGGTAGGCGGTAGTAGAGGAAAGTCATTGAGATTGTGGTTGTGGGGCAGGTGAAACCCTCGTCACTTCTTTGGTTTCCTGGCTGCCATTGTCGCCCTGTAAGGGCCTCTGTATTGGCCTCTTCCTCGCCACGCCTGTTCTTACCCCTTTGAAACTTTTCTGTATTAGGAAAGGACCAGTTTTAGAAGGCCAATTCCTACTGAATCTGGGGGGTTGAACTTGGAGGAAATCTTTCACCGTCTGAACTGATTTTGCTTTTTCTTCTATGGTCTTTAACACATCCTTAGCATTTGCACCAAAAAGCTTGTTCTTTTCCAAAGGTGCATCCAGAAGTTTTGCTTTTACATGATCTGGTAGAGGTTGATCTTTTAACCAAGCATGTCTACGAATGACTGCCCCTGTCATAGCTGCCCTACATGAAGCTTCCAGTGCATCATATCCACACTGCAGGAAGTGATTGCTTACTTGCTGAGTGTTATGTACAGCTTCCTGCAACGTTTTCCTGTCTAAAGGATCAGGAGTGGCTAAAGTTTTTTGTAAATCTTCTAAAAGGTAATCCTGATATTGTAACATATGAAAAAGGCAATTTAAAGCTCCCATAGATAACGTAGTGGATGTGTAAACCTTTTTACCCCATCTTTCTAATGACCTGGCCTCCCTGTTGGAGGGCAATGGATTTTTAGAGGTGGAGGCTGAAACTCCTTTAGGCCCCTGTGAAATAGTTTCCAAATCAGCAGAATGGGCCCGGAATAAATGGGAATGAGTTTCTGGGACCCTGTAATACCTGTCTGGCTTGGCTGGAGCAGGAGGAAGAGAATCAGGGGTAGCACTAGAATCAGAATATAGATCATCCAGAACATCAAGTACAGGAGGAATAGCTAAGGGCCTGTGCTGGGGCTTCTTAAGGAAAGTCCTCAGGCATTTCCTAGAATCAGAATATTCCTGACCTTGCCACTTGAAATGTTCCCTCATGGTGTGCAGAACTTCCCCAAAAGAAATATCCTCAGGAGGAGAGGCCGAGGGGATGGAATCTTCTGCATCCGAGTCCTCATAGGTCTGGAAGAGCTCTTCCTGGCTATCAGAGTGGACAGAGCCCTCAGAGTCTTCATCTGAAGGAATAGGTTCAGAGGGTTCAACCCTGGGCCTTTTATCAGAAGGAGGCTGGGATCCTCTCTCAGGATGGGCCTGTGAACCTCTAATCATGGAAATTAAATCAGCAGCCATGGACATAATTTGTGTCTCTGGAGAAGGCTGAGGTAAGGATTTAGAAGTAATATGCTTAGTTTTGCTGGCTGCCTTAGCCCTAGTGTAGGCCTTAATAGACATGGCCATAGGAGGCCTGGCAGCTCCACGTGCAGGAGTGACCTTGTCTACAGCAATGGTCTCGGGCATTTCCTCGGTTTCGGTATCCGGAGGAAAATCGATAACTGGCGTCGGAGTGATGTCCGGAATCGGAGTCGTCGGTAATGCGGTGTCTTCGGTTCGGAGCGGTGGAGAGACCGTCTCAGAAGGAACCGGAGCACTCACGCTAGGTTTTGGCGTGGAGTCGGTGGTAGATGCGGGCCGAGGATGTCGGTCCCGGTCTTTTCGCTTTTTGGGAGTTTGCGATGTCGGAAGATCCGACGGCATGGTGTAAGCAAATTTATCGGCAAAAAAGTCTTCAGCGAACTCCGCCCGGCGCCTGAGAGTGCGCTTGTTGAAGCGAGCACAGGCTACACAGGCCCAGGCAAGGAAGACAGTAAGAGTGGAAATCCTTATGAGGTATTTGTTTACCACAAGAAAGACAATTGTTAACTTTTTCAGTTATTTCTGACATCAGCTGAGGCAAGAAAAGGTCCCCAACGGGGTACTTAGCTTTTTTGATGACTTCGGTATCGAAGAATACAGGAGCTGACCGACTGGCACTTGCGAACTGCTTCTGCTTCGGGCACCGCGCGGCAAGAAAGACTGAAGAAAATAGCGTCGGCTGATGCTTATGTACTCCAGCCGCTCTGACGTCGGAGAGAAATGCGACATCAGCCGATGCCGGACCCAGACTTTGGAATCCGGCCGACCGAGGGCTGCCTGAGGCAGGACAACCCACATGTTATGACTGCAGTTGCATTCTTGAAGGACATTTGGTAATGCTATGGTTCAACCTTAAACATTAAGAAACTTCCTATGATCTTAATAAATAAATATGTGCAAATAAGTATACTTCAGGTTTAGTGCAATCAAGAAGGTCCAGGAGAAGAGTTATCAGCCAAAGGACAGCAAGGTTAGTATCCTGCATTTGGGTATCAAAAAGATGACATTGAGCCTGAAGTTTAGAATGGAGTTTCATGATAAGCCACTTTTGGAGGCCTGTAACATGGCAGGAGTAGAAACCTACCCCTTTCTTACTGCTTTGGCACCAATTCCATTACTTCCTGGTCTAGCAGTTGATGAATGAAAGGCAAGGCAGAAGCATCTGATATTCTGATACTAAAGGCATTCTCCATGAAAGGTCAGATGGGACTCAATTCTATCCTGTACCCTCCCATCCACTTTGAAACATGATATCTAGCTGTCTGACATTATCTTCATGTGAAGTGTCTGAATTTGACTCTCAATTAGGCCAATTGTGGGAAGGAGTATGCAGAGGGAGAAAATCGGAGTCATAACTGCAAAGTGGGAGTGGCTGAAGCACTTTCAGACTACCTCCTAGTTTTATTCTTCCTCTTAGCTCAACCATGTCTGCTTTTGCCTGGATTTCTTTGCTTTGATCTGCACATTAGTGCCTGAAAAAAACACTCATTTTAAATGGGATAATTTACGCTGTACAGCAGGAATGGAGAGTGAAAAGCTGCTTCATTGTTTTTGCACGACCTTTACTTTCTCCTTAATTTTTTTTTAAATGTCTTGAAAATGTTTTCTGAGCACAGATGGGGGCATTAAAGAGAATTCTCCCTTTGAAATTCTCAGGTACTACTTGAACATTAAAGCCAGGCATGGCATATGATAACTGAACCAGTAACTGAGATTTATCGACAACCCACCACATCATAAATTCATTTTGTTTGCCCAAACTGGGAGAATCTAATAAGCTTGAGGGTGTCCGATGTCAGCATTTTGTCCTGAATCTCTGTGGATAAGTTGTCTGTATGTATCAGGAGTCTTGACAGAAACTTGCAAGTAAGCATGTGGCAATTTATCACCACAAATAGCAAGGTGGCTGGAGTATACACCTTTTTCCCCCTGATCTATCCAAAACACCGCTTTCCCCACTATGCTGCAATGTGCTCAGGTTGGTTACCTGTGCACTTCTCTTATGTGTCTTTAGGAAAATTATTGTCTCAGGGTTTTTACAGTGATAGCGATGCGTCTACAGCATCCTTTACAAATGATGCAGTTTCTTGGGAATGGGAGTTGGAAACCTGGCTGTACGTAGGCAACTAGTAAGCCACCCTCCAAAACTCTGAATACAAGACCTACCATAGTGGGCTTAGCCTCTGGCAGGCCTTGGATTTATTTCTTCTTAAACTCTGATATCGCCTTCACTTTCATTTTAATATATCCTCACTCCAAATAAGTGTACCATCCAAACACATATTACCCTGTGGGGAATGAAAGGAATGTCTGTCCCCTCCACCTGACTTGTACCTGGGGGCGTCACATGTGGCTTAATGGTTAGGTCACAGTCTTCATTTTCCTCCAAAGATTAGCTCTGTTCCATGACCTGCAAGTTATCCTCCTTCCTCTTAACCTGCTCTAGTGGAATAGGAACCAGGGATTTGTCAACTGCTGCTTACCAACGTACTAGTGAAGGAAAAGTTATTTGGCAAACTATTTAGATGTTTACAGCATGATGTCAAATTTCTTCATCAACCCTGTTCTAAGTGTGTGTGTATGAGACAATCCACTGACAGGTTGGATTCTTCCAAAAAACATGCACACAATCTTTACATAGGATCTGATGCCCGATTTTGCAACAGCTCTTCAGGTCTACACAAGTCTTACCCAGAACAGTTGCTCAAAAAAACTTACTTGAAAAATACTATTTGATTTTAGAATGGCAACCAGCAAGAAAAAAATAACTGAGAATGAAAACCCTTCCCCAACACAGTAATTTATCTTTCATAGAATCTCAACAGCAACTCTTATGATGTAGGCCACAATGGAATTGTATGCCAATATGCATACATGCCTAGGACAAAAAAAGAAATGAAGATGGCACACACTGAAACCTCTTTTATTCAGGAGCAGGAGTGCAAGTCTATGTGCAGGGGAATTGGCCATACACAGACTTGTGGGAGTTGGGAATGTCAGGCACACGTTAATCTGCAACTGACTTCCAAACATTATCAATATTACTGCAGCAATGATCAAAAAAATGAACATATGGTGATTTCCTGGGACTGCACTTATCTATTCAGCATGTTGTGTCAGACTGTAACTAACTAATGTACCTGGCAGAAAAATGTAAGTGGGCTTAACAAGTAAAATAACCATAAGACTGCAAAACAAGAGTCTTAATGACAAACAGCATCATCACAGCAAACACAACAAACTGTTTAATAATACAATATACACTCCAACAAAACTTTGCCGCAATGTCATAACAAATTAATAGAAGCCCACACAACATTCTGCTCCAGATTTTTTTAATGATCTCTGTCTTCATCTATTCTGTGTAGAGGCAGAAAAGGGTTGAAATTATAGTTATGTACTTAACTTGGCATCTGTCTCATTTGTAGTCACCATTCATCACATTAGGGTCTTGGATCTGAGCCAGTATACTCAGAACACAGCTTAGCTCAAGAACCTCCCCTTCCATAATGCTCTGCTGCCCTACACTCCCCTCAGTTTGAGTTTGCATAAGGAAGGAAGACAGACAAAGTATATAAACAAAACAGAACCTCCAAATCCAACCAATCTTCCAGGAAGGGGGCTGGAGGGTGGGATCATGATGAATGGTGACTACAGATAACACAGATGCCAAGTTATGGTAAGTACATAACTATAAATCTGATGTTATCTAGTTACCATTCCTCATGTAAGGGTTAGAATCCCCAGCTACCTAAATCCTGGAAGGTCTCAAGGAAAGACATGCTGAAGAACCGTGGAGCCAAATGAAGCCCTTCTTCTGGAAATCAAATCCAACTTATAGTGAGAAATAAACATGTGGGGAGAAGACCACGTTGCTGCTGAAAATGTCATCTAAAGATTGAAGATCTGCAAAGGCAGTGGAAGTAGAAACTGCCCTGGTAGAATGAGCCCTCACTGGTGTAGCTAAGGTAATACCTTCTGAAGCATAAATGAAAGAAATACATTGCAAAATCCAACGGGAAACTGTGACTTTCGAAATACCCCTGCCTATTCTATTTAAAGAGAAGGTAACAAATAGTTGGTCTGAACACCTAAATTTGCATGTTCAATGAAAATAAAAGCAAAGCTGATGATGAACATCCAATGTGTGCAGAATATATTCCCCTTTATTGCAATAGTTAGGGAAAAATACTGGCAGATAAATACATTGGTTGAGATGTGCTAGTAAGGCCACTTTAGGCATGAAAGATGGATCAGGCATTAGAGACTGTCCTTGTGGAAAATTAAGCAGGGTGGCTTGACAGTAAGAGCTTGCAGCTCTGAAACACTCTTTGCTGAAGTAATTGCCACTAAAAAGGTGGTCTTCCAGGAGAGCAATTTAATATTGCATGAAACTGCTGGTTCAAAGGGTCGTTTTGTCAAAGCCTGAAGGACCAAAGTCAAATCCCATGGGGAGAAGGATTTTTAACAGGAGGCTGTAATAGAAACCCCACTTTTAAAAAGGCCTTACAGAGGCTCGCAGAAAAGGCAGAATCACCACCAAGGTGGAAATTCGAAATCGCTGCCAGTTGTACCTTGATAGTGGAGAAACTAGCTCCGTCCTTAAAGAGAGAGGTCAAAAAGAGAAGCATTTCTGGAATAGGGGGAGAGAAGGGGTCTAAATTCTTATTCTTCGCCCAAACTGAAAACCTCTTCCATTTACTGGAATAAACTTTCCTAGTAGAAGACTTCTGGGAAGCAAGAATAATCTCCTTTACAGATGAAGCTAGCCTGGACTTAGCCAAAATCACTGGAAGTGGACATACCATGCTGTCAGACATAGGTCTGAAGATTCGGGAGAGGTAGGAGAGAAGGATGCGATAACAGATCCAGAATTGGATCGAGGACCCATGGTGGATGCCTCAAATAAGACCGTAGAAAGGGGAACCACACCTGCTGAGGCCAAAAGGGGGCAATGAGGATCAATCGACTCTTGAGATGTCTGGCTTTCTGAAGTAATCTGGGAATTAAAGGTAATGCAGGAAAGGCATACAGGAGACCCGGAGGTCAATCGTGGGTGAGCATGTCCCTGGGGGATTCCCCCTTTGCGGGGATCAATGCAAAGAAGTTGCTGCATTTGTGGTTGAGAGGAGATGCAAACAGATCACAGCTCAGATAACCCCACCGACGGAAGATCTGTTGAGCCACCACTGGATTCCGGGACCACTCGTGAGGAGTAAATATAGCCCTGCTCAATTTGTCCGCCAACACATTGGATGCGCTGGGAATGTGCATTAAAATGAGAAAGCGCCCCATGGCCATCGCCCACTTCCAAACCCTCATGGCCTCGCAACACAGCAGATAAGAACTTGTTCGTTTATATACCATACAACAGCCATGTTGTCTGATAGAACCACAATCATCCCATGAGGAAGGCAGTCTTGAAAGGTTTTCAGTAACAAAAGTACTGCCCTCATCCCT
Source organism: Protopterus annectens (assembly GCF_019279795.1). Taxonomy (NCBI): domain Eukaryota; kingdom Metazoa; phylum Chordata; order Ceratodontiformes; family Protopteridae; genus Protopterus; species Protopterus annectens. The sequence continues at coordinate 1,210,861,909 of NC_056739.1, read as the reverse complement.
AGAATGCTGATGTGCAGTCTGGTCTCTGAGGGCGACAATGTCCCTTGGATTGTCTGTCCCTGGAAATGCCCCCCCACCCCAGATGGGAAGCGTCCGAGGTTACTGTCACCACAGGAGTAGGAGGAATGAAAAGCCTGCCTGCCAGGAGATCCAGTGAATGGATCCACCATGAAAGATGCTTGTGACACTGATAGGAGCTGAGCAATCTGTGTCTGACTGAGCGGCAAACAAGATCTGGGGGAGTGTAGGGCAGCAGAGCATTATGGGAGGGGAGGAGCTTGACCTAATCTGTGTTCTGAGTATGCCAGCTTGGATCCGATATGGATCCAAGACCCTAACGTGAGGAATGGTGACCAGATAACATCAGATCAGATGATAATATGGCTGACTTCAAGATAATAAACTGAAAAGGAGGCTGAAAAATGGAAAAAGAGCTCAAAATATTCAAGCAGCGGCAATTGCAGCAAACAAGATATTCCAGGGCCAACACACAAAATGTTTCAAAGGTGAAAATCACCAACATGCTGGCATACAATGCTACCATCAAGCCCCCCCCCCCCCCCCAAAAAAAAAAAAAAAAAAACTGTAGCTCTGTCAATCCAGTAATCAAAAAAGGTAGCAGTACCTGACCAAATACCAGGAAGAAAAAAAAATGCCGCTATTAGTTTTGGGAATGGACATGAAGGAGCTATAAAAACTTTACTCCTGTCAAGTGCTCCATACTAAGTGGCCTCAATCAAGTTAGTACAGCAAATGTCAGACTGTCATAAGCCTCCGGAATAGACTGGCAAAACCATGAACTGGGTTTAACAAATTCAAATTATCTAAATCCAGATGGAATCGCCCTAGTGACCAAACCACACCAACAATGGGTAAATCCAGCATTACCCACACCCAGCTGTGGGTTACTGCTATAATACACTATTCAAAAAAAAACTCAGAGCTACCAAGACCAAAATATTCACACAGATAAAACAATGACAGCATAAAATAGTTGTTGAAAAATCATTTGGCTCCTCCAAACTTTGCGAAGCACTACTCTGATCAAACACTTATCTACTAAACATTCTATGCCATCAAATGCAAGAACTGTTCCACATACTATGTGGGAACAGCCAATATGTATAAGTAACAAGAAGAAAAGTGGAAATAGGAAATTTGGGGATGAACACATCATCTTAGTCTGGCACATATTTCTATGGATGCCCCATCCTTCAAACATGAAAATATGTCATCGGAAGATCTATGCTAAACAAAGACCTCACAGGAGTGCGATTTCATTTGGTACCACCTGCAGAGATGCCCTCAAAAGCAATGCCTGGTAGATAATTTGCACAATTTGAAAAGCATATAAACTATTTGAAAGACACTTACAAATGCCCTGCAATAAAAAAGGTCAAAATTGCATTGAGCAGTATTGTGGAAACTCGTGAGAAGCAAATGTGGAAAAAGTCAGTTAAAGTTGCATGGATATTTGATAAATTAAAGTGCCAGTGATTTCAACAAAACCTAAAGAAATAAGCCACTTCTGACAAGGAATCCACCACAATTTTTACACGTCTAAACATACAGTACTAGAAGGCCTACACTGATCTCTTCTTAAAACACGTACTCCAAAAAAAGAGAGTTTCTTCCTTTTATGGACAATGCAACTTACAAGTAACGCACTGTAAAAGAGTTGCACATTATGCTTGGATAAAGCCAAACGGAAATACACTAACCAAACTTTTGAATACAGGCACTGGCACCCATCTCTAGCAGCATTACCAGTTCCAAAAATGAATAAAACCCATGTGGCGAAATGAGCTCAACTCCAATACAGCTGTGTAATTAAACCTGAAGACAGAGAGAGCAAGTGAGCCTCACCCAAGGCTGGTGAGATTTTAAGCACTGGCTACTAACAAAGTTCTCAAGTTGTAACCCACTAAAAAATCATTCTAATACAATCTTTACTGGTGCATTTTTATTTGAAATATTATGAAGTAAACAGAAAAGGCAAGGCACACAGGCCTCTGCAGAGTAAATAGATATGTGATGGCTTTGAAACAATTCCTGATAAGTAAATCTATTCTTAGAAATCTACAGATGTTGCATTGCAAAACATCTGCTATTGTTACTGTACACATTATCAAATATTACAAATATCTAGTAATTTGTATCAAAACACAGAAGACAGTGACAGCAATCTGAATGAAATCAGATAAATAGTTTTTCTTAAATTATTTAATCATTGCTTTAATAAACAAAAATGAAATTTTAGCTCAAAAGAAAATATATTGAAATACATCAAGCATGTGAACAGAATTGTGTATGACAGTTCAGCATTCAAATGTGAAGTTCACATGGAAAAATAGTCAATATGACTATAAATATACAAAAAATCTCCAAAGTAATTTATAAAATTGAGTAACACAGGAGATAACATCAAAAGAAATTGAAGAATGCAAGAATACAATACAGTGGCCATTACACCCAAGCAACATTCTTGCTATAATCACCACCTTTTAAATGGCAAAGCTGGTACCAGAGTAACTTATTCTGTTCAAAAGGATTAATGATTGCAATTAACATGCACTTCCTTAGACCTACTTTCATTTCATCAGATAAAGTAAACATGGTACAAAGCAGAAGAAACACAGGCTGTGCCCGAGTAAGAATGACTATTTTAAATTAAACCATCTGACTTATGCTCAACACTTGCAGTAGCAAGACCTAAGACTAAAATGTTACTTTGTACTGTCCAAGACTACTGTTGCCCTGTAAGAGTTTAGAGAACAGATACCTCTGCAGAACTAATCTTCATTCCTTTAATGTTCCTTAGTCCTGTTGACTTCAAACTTGTTAGTTGGTGAAAATTGGACACAGGCTGATTTTCACATACCTTTTTTCTACAGATACTTCATTCCTGAATGGTAAAAAAACATTCACAATGCACTAGTGCTAATGGTTCCTTCAAAGGACATAAGGGCAGTCAAGAGGCAGCATACCAACTGCTTACCATTTATAAACGTAACGCATATTACTCCAACTTGTCCAAAGCCACTCAAGTTCTTAGCTCACTTTTTATGAATAGACTTTAATCACAATTAAAGAATTGTTACCTGAAACCATTAAAATTCTTCCAAAAGTCTTAATGCTAAATCATCCCTCTACTTGCTTAGGAAATCTGCTTTACTCTGTTGGGGGTTGGCATAATGGTCAAGTTGTTTACCTCACAAAGTACAGGGTTTGATTTCTCATATTTGAAGGGAAATTGTCTAGGCTTAAAATGGCCTGCAAAAGCAGTTGGCCTCGTATTTGCCTTATTCTATTTTGCAGCTTTAAATAACTGTTCCCTAGAAGAGTATAATATTTTGCAACATTAAATTATGTCCAATAAATCGAAGATCACCAAAGCTAACTGGAGCACCCAATGAATAAAACAGGAAGTCAACTGCAAATGAATATTGCTCTTCATGCAACATTCAGCAAACTGTCAACAATAACATGAGTTCACACTAAGAATTGTGTCACATGGCATACAATAGTTCTGTGTATTAGCTGGACAGAAGTGGCTAGGCTTCAAAAGGCATGATTGATCTATTGCCTAGTAGCAGCATGTGAGCAGTCAAGTCCACAAAATATTTTAAAGTAGCTTATTAAAGGCTCAGAAAACCAACATAAACCCACTGATCATAGCTCAACTGGTGAGGTCGAAAAAACACTGGGCTATGACCAAGGCACCAGAACTGTATGACAGTTTCTCCAAGTCTTTAAAAATGTACTACAGTCTTAACCAAATAAGTAATAGTTTTAAAATTCCACTGAGTGGTAATTTATTAATGCTGCACCCAGTTCATTTACTGAACGAGCCAGTGTTTTTATTGTTCTCTTTGCATTCAATATCTTGGAAAACATCAGGAAAACACATTGAAATCAAAGGTGGCATGGGAGCAAGAAGTTAAACTTTTTTTTTTTTTTTTTTTTTTTTTTACTGTGCACATACATGCAACACAAAGTTCAAGACTTATAAAGAAGTTCCATTAAATAATTTTAAGTGCTGCACTGAACATGAACCTCACTCCATGAGTAAAGCAAGACTTTGCTAAAAGTAGAATGGTTTGTGTTTGAAGCTTATCAGTCAGGGAGGAAATAACTGCTATGAACAATGACCGTCAGCTTAACAGCATCCAGGAGCAGAAAATATGAAATGGGGCACACTACTTGACAACTAAAAGCTGCCCTTGTTTACTCATATACAATATCTCTGCCTTGGCAGCTATGTGAGAATTCACCAGCATTTCATGCTCCTTGACTAGTACAAGGCACAATTTCAGAGTCAGGCAGTATGGCATATGACATGGCCATAAGTAAGAACTCAAAACAAATGATACAAAGGAAATCTGAAAGCTACCAAGTTGATCTCCATTTAGAATAGTTACATCATTACAGCTACCTGGCAGATGAATTCCTAGTTCACATATTAGAGGAATAAGAGAAGCTACTATGGCTGATCAGCATAAGTAACGTACAGTGCCCCTCCCCACCAAAAATAAATAAATAAATAAAAACAACTTTTCCTGTGCACTTAATTTAAACTTGGGTAATGAGAATAAAAAAAATCATCAGAGTAGTTTGTGACTGACGCTGGCACCTCCCCCCTCATCCTCCAGAAAAAAAAATGGCTAAAAAAATTAAATTGATGCCAATATCAAGGGTACCCCCCTCCAAAAAAAATTGTGTACTTGAAAAGAATGGTCAAGGTATGCTGGAGGGAAAGTTTAGTTATGTATACTGAGCTGCTGCAAATGCATGCCCCATACCTCTGATAGTCTCATATTCTGTCAGAATTAATGCACTGTGGTCAAACCCATGAACCATGTTCCCTGTGCATCGGTACATGTAATGTTGGGACTTCACCAAGTGATAGCCCTGTAGTTGAACTTAGCAAGACTTCATCTCCTTCCCTTCTCTCCTCCACCCTCTTTCAGCAACCTATCTTCTTACTGACCTGAGGAGTAACTTACGGCTTCAATCTCTCTGCACTACAGAACTGGAAGTATTTATCCCATATTAGTGTTTAGTAAACAAAAAGAAAACAGGTCTGTCAAATACTGGAGAGACGGTATCTGAGGAATCTTTTGATACAATAGAGATCTACAGATTCTGGGCTGGAGCGCCTTCTGTGTGGAGTCTGCATGTCCTCCCCATTGTCCAGTGACGTTAAAGACACACAGATAGGTGCGTGAATGGGCGTGCCTTCTTAGAAGGTTGGGCGTCGGGCTGGCAACTCGGCACTGCAAAAATCCACTGCCAATCATTAGCGGACGGGAGTTCCGCTGTGGCGACCCCTAACCAAGAAAAGCCAAAAGACTTTATAGATCTACAGATCCAAACTGTTGAGAAACACATGCAAATTTAATAATAACAAACAAGAACAGATGCATTTCTTAATATTCTTGTTAAAAAGGGTTTTGTGTACAAATTAATGCTATTGTCTTTCGGCTTTTCCTGGTTAGGGGTCGCCACAGCGGTATTCCGGTCCACTAATGATTGTCAGTAGATTTTCATGAACGCCGAGGTGCCAGCTTGACGTTCAACCTTCAACGATGGCACGCCCATTTACGCATGTCTTTCGAATGCCCACCCAACCGTGGGGAGGACATGCAGACTCCACAGAGAAGGCACTCCCCGCACTCCAGCCAAGAATTGAATGGGAGAACCTCTTGCTGTGGAGGCAACAACGCTACTGCTGCACCACCACGGAAACTCTGCGTACGAATTAATACAAAAGTAAAATACACATTCCAAGAATATACTTAATTATGCTTACTTTACTTTCTCCAAGATGAGCAGTACAGTGCTTATGTCAAGTTCTTTCTGCACGGGTCTTAACAAAAGTAACCATGTGGAAAGACTATCCAATTTTGTAGAACACCAACTAACCAAGTTTACTGCTGAGCTCTGAAGACCTGGTTCTCTAAAAGCATGGCTTCATTTAAATGAGTTACAACTTTTCTGTAGCTAAATATTTTTCTTTCTCTATTAGCAGTTTTCCATCTATCTAAACTTGCTGAGATTTAGTGTATGGAATTGTATTTAAAATTTAGAAAAATGTGTGTATTATTCTCGTCTCCTACATTGTAACTACATTTTTTTGCAAAATCACTTGCCCCTCTAAATCTTTCAGATTTCGGATGACACACAGACAAAAAGTCATATGTAATTTAATGTGCACAAGACTGCAAAAATAAATATTTTATGCCCTTCCACATCAGTCTTGCTGACATCAGTTTATACTGTCAATGTGAAAGTGTAAAACAAAATCACTACAGGGTGATCATTACAAAGTACAACAGTCACAAACAAAAGTGCTATGTAATAAGTAAAACTGTTTTGTTTCGTTGGTACTACAGGCACTTTATTCTACCACAGACAGGTTTAAGATACTTTTATGAAATCAAATGCTCTGAATAGCAATATTTAAATTCTCTTCAAAAGCCCTTGTTTATTTCTACTTCACGACATGCAAGCATCCCCCTCTATTCCACTACATGAAAGACATCACAGTAAACCCCTTCCAAATAGGGGGGGCATCCATTGTCAGTGTTATACTGGTCAGATGTCTCAGAGGTCTACAATATCATTGGAAGAAGCATATGTAAACGTTTTGGTAATGGGATGCCTAGGTTCCATCTGATCCTTACTAGAAAGCCCACCGCATCTTGTGGAGTTTGGATGGAAAATGCTATAATTGCCCTCATTTACAGTAACAGTCAGGCATTTTCCCTTCAACTAAACACCAAAAAAATGCATTACTGTATCCTTTGCAAAGTCATCTACCCCATGGGACTACCACATTGACAATAAACCTGCAAAAGTTGACCCAGCTGCTCGGGATTTGGGAACTTGTGTGAACAGTGACCTAACCTTTGAACAGCATGTGTCTATTTTCATAAGAAAGTCCTATTTGCACAGCTTATAAACAAAGGGACTGAGCCTAGATCTAGGGATGTCACTGCCCCCCTTTAGTCAGCCCTCATTAAACCAATTATGGAGTACAAATGCATCCTTTGGCACATATCTGTGCAGACATGTACAGCAACTGGAACTCTTACAGATGCACCTTACTAAAAGGATACAAGACCTAAACACTTACAAGGACGGACTCAAAAGCCCTGTCACTACACTCGATATCCTACAGACTGCTAAGCAGTGACCTGTATTCTAGCATACAAGGCATCCTCCAACGTAATACTACTGGATTTACTGTACATTAGCAAGTCAGATGACATCAGAAATATTTGATCTAGGGATCTAAACCTCTTCTGCAATACCAACAGAATGGTTTGGAGAGACATGTACATCTTGCAGAGGATACCACTACTCTGGAATAGACTCCTCCATCCATGTAAAATGCAGCTCAGCCTTGTCCATATTCAAAAACTTGGCTCTATGGACTGGAAAAAAGAGAGTTTACCCCAGGCCTGCCCCCTGTACTACTAATGGACAAAAGCAGCTCCCAAATACTTATGCCATGCATAGATCCCCTCAAATTATCTATAATATGACCCCAGTTATTTTCATTAGGGGTAATATAAAATTATTGATTATGGGATGGGTAAGACCAATCTAACACCAAATTGGATAGGTTAATTTGAGCACCAAAAGAGAAACTGGCTAAGTTTAAAATGGCCCACAAGGGCAGTCAGTAGGACTCTTCTAGCTAACTCACCGGTACTGAAGCAGAGAAATTTATAACAGACTAGATACAAGAATATACCTGAAAATCCAAGACATATATACAAATAAGCTGCTCTCATCTTAGGAAGAACTTACACAAAGTACTTTTTTCTGGTACAATGACTCACACTGCTATTTAATTTACAAAGGATCTCTGGAAAAAAACTGCAATTTTACTTTTGGGAATAGCTGAATCATAACAGTCAACCTCCACTATAATGTATAATCACTTGATAAAAAGGTATTAAAATGTGGCATGCAGAAATATCCACTGAAGTTAGCTGCTAAAGAAGAGGAATATGAACAGTCTCATCCCAATTAAAACCGAAGTGGAAGAATGAATCCCTCTACAAGGTCTATTCCCTTTTTGAGTCTTATACAGAAAATGGACAAAGGGAACATTTGGAATCTTTCATACGATAATAGACTACACCGAGTCATGATAAAACAGTAGATAAAGGTCAATGGACTGATTTAAAAACCTGGCGGCCTATCAAGAGCAGATATTTAAGCTCTAAGAGTAGGAAAGCGTATGAAACAATTCCAGCTGTAGAGATGAGCTTGTTAAGAACCACCTGAAAAAAAAATCATATGCAGACAATGGCAAAGCGCGTGTTGATGAAAAAATAGTGTATACAACATTATCAGTCTTTAATTGTATTAAAACAGCTGATTAGTGCAAGTGCAGAAAAAGGCTTTAAGGCTCTGGAACCCAGGACTCCAATAAAGGCAATGTACTTCATAAGTGTTCAGAAAGTAATGCTTGCTAATTGTCTGACCATTAAAGTACATGAACGCAATTTGCTTGAATAAATGAACAATGCCCAAGACAAAAATTCATGTACACTCTCTCAAAAAGGCAGAACATGCTCCTTATGATTGGTCTCACAGTCCTGCTGTATGAAAAACAATGACAATTCTAATGAAAATTCTAAGTGTATCAAGGAGAATGAAACAATACTCTTATCTGTAACACATGATTAACGGAAAGTCAAAATAAAGGCACACATTTCAAGAGAAAGAAAAAAAAACATACTTTGTTTATAAAGCAGAAACCAGTAGGATGTGGGACAAGGTTATCTTCACAAGAATAAAACTGAGGTTCAAGGCTGAAAAAGATTCACAGGCTAGCTGTCATTGTGCGCCATTTTAAGCCTAGCCAATTCCCTTTTCAGTGGCAAGCATTAAACCATGTGACTGGGAGGTAGTCACCTTAACCAATATACCAACCCTCAGACATACTGCTTTCTGTCAGAAGGCTTCATCCCCCATTAATTTAAAAAGTTCTACATCTTTTCTCAGCTGCAACATTTGCAAATTACCTTAATGAATATTTGTACTGCTTCCATTTAATGATCACATTCTTTCTTTTTCTTAAGCATACCTTATGCATTGCTATGTATGAACTGTACTGCACAGTGTTATAAATTGCATAAAGAGAAACAATGCATCAGCCACTGACCCAGATCATGACTGAAAAAGAATCCTCAGATGTGCACTTTCTTGGTTATATGTAATAAATTCTCAGAAAAAATAAAGACCACATCCTTCTGGAACTCAGCATCACCTCAAACTGCTGTTATGAAGCCTTGGATATCAAGAACGTACATATTAACAGGATGCATAATAACAGAAGTCTTTCCTTGGGCTATGATGATGGATATTCCAACATGATGGTGCATGTACTACGTAAGGTTTCAAAATGGGACATATCAACCAAAAATAAGCTATTCATCCAGGAAAAATTCTACTTAAACAGAATGGGACTAGAATAATGTTTATTTTTCCACTACTTCATAACACTCTGGAAAGGAAAAATAGCTATTTGTTATGCACCCACAACAGTGGACCCCACAATTATTTACTGGGGATCTACATCATATGCAGTTTAAGGGACAGGTAGTGACATCTAAAACTATGGCAATGCTTTGCCATTTCAAAGCCATGCGGTAAGTTTAAACAAGTACTTAACTGTATCCTCATATTAACACAGATTGCAAAAATGACAAATGTACAATGGCTTCTTTAGTTCAAATTTTTAAGAGAAAAACTGTCTATGTAATGGAAAGTGGAGACCCAAAATTCTGTAACAGCCAATGCATGATAATGTACTACAAGCTGAATCATTTATCCTGAGATGCTATGAACTTAAATTACATTATACAAAGTCTAGAGCAGTAGAGGGCCACAGGGGCTTGACCTCCCCCCTGTACCATTTTCTGTTCCTTTCTGCCAGTGACAGAAGGGGATACGCCCAGTAGAGGGAAGAGTCCCCATTCAGTTATTTCTGTTTCGCAACCAAGAATGCATATTAAGGGCAGAAAGTTCCTCTCACTTCTGAAGGTCTCACGTACCAGGCTGACAGGTGAATGGGGTCTTCGCTTACTACCTGTCCCCTTAGACATACAGAAAGGAGAGAGGCAGACCACACTGGGAATATGAGTGGGAGCTAGCACTGCAGAAATGGTCTAATTGAACATCTGTTGCTATGTTAGGTGTACTGATACTACTGTAATATCCGCTTTGTAAGGATCACTGTTGTAGTAGTTTGTGTGACAAATGTGACGATTTTCATAGCAGTACTCACTTCTGGGAAGTGCCAGCCTACAGCAGGTCATGTTCTGCTCTAGATATCCAGCTTATGATTAGAAAAGATGTGGCTGAAGCACCCTGTGTTAGCCTTGCAGATACTCTGGGTAGAGACATTCCTGAAAAAGGCTGCTGACATAACAGAAGGAATGGAGCAATGGACTTTAACCTGTCCCTGAAATTAAGGGATTTCCATGCATTTCACAGCAGAACATTATCTGTTTAGAGAAGGTATGCGTTCTGATCAGTCTGCTGTCCTTCCACAGGACAAAGGAGAGAAATAACTGCTCTGCCTAATTCCTTTGGTCCATCTAATACCCTAATTGGCGGAGCATGTTTAATGGCTGCAAGATTTTCTCACATTTTCTGGCTTTGGAAAATAAGTTACTTTGGCTAAAAGACCTCTGAAACTATTTTTCTGGCATGAAAGAAGGATTGGTCCTCAGGCTAATCTTCTCTTGATAAAAAATTTTAACTAGCTTCCTGCACATTAAGGCCTATAATTCAGAAAAAAATTCTGGCTGAAGTAATGTCCAACAAAAGTGCCCCTTTCCGGCACAGGAATTTTAATGGAACTGCTTTCTGTTTGTTCAAATGGATTCAGGGCTAGTTTTCCTAAGACAATGTTAAAATCCCAAGGGAGGGGTGGGGGCTCTCCTTGATGGACAAAGATGCAGGACCCCTTTAAGAAGCTGTTCTACCATCATACATTTTACCAGGAATGGCTCTATAAGGAGGCACACTGAGACTGCTGCAGATAGGAGAGTATTGAAGTCCTGTTGCAAAAAGATCCGATAGGTAAGACTGTACTACTGGGGCAGCCCTATTAAACTGGGCTCTTAGGACTATTTGTTGCACCAAAAGGTGAATCTCCTATGCTTTGCCAAATATGACTCCCTTAGGTTAGTGAAGTAGACTAGGAACATTATGTTAAGCATATACTCTAAAAAGACAGCCCTGAGGGGAATAGGTCACATCAAACAAAAGGTAAGCCTAAAACCCTAGACGTCTGGCTGCACAAGAGCTCCATACTTCTGGCTGCATTGGAAACCTGACAGCTTTCTGCAGGAGGATCTTATTCAGCATTTTGCTAGATGATGGTTGTCTGAAATGATGAACACCTTTATGTCAAATATCCCCCATTTTTCAATTAGCTTGCTTCAGGGAGCTTTGTTCAGCTGACTTTCATGATGCTGCTGGCCATTAATCTGCTGAGGATACTTGCCAAGTTGTTGATATCTGAGGGAATGTACAAAGCCCAGAGACTTATTTTTGACTGTAAAGCTAACTCTCAAACTTATACAGTTAGTCTGAAAATGTGGGTCACAGTGTGCTCCTTATGTGCCACATGACTATGGTGCTGTCTGTAGTTATTGCAGGATTCCCAGCTTTTCAAAATAAGTCTGAATATCTTCAGAGCTAATATCATCAGTACTATCAATACGGTGTTTTATATATATGTATATATATATGTATATATATATAGTTAGGCAGATTCTGAGCCCAGTGATTCTGCACACTGAGGATGGAGGTGTATGGCTCCTCCCCCCACCACTAAGTCACATATACCAGTATTCAGGGTAAGATTTTGATTGTGGCCTTGATGTGGGAAGCCCAAGACATAACCTCTTTCTGTTTGCCTGGCAGGACCAGAAGCTCCTTTACTGGAATCTGTGAATGTTGCTGCCACAGGTTCTGTAGGCAGCATTGGATTTTTGCCAGTAGTACCATCACAATGATGAATGCCATGTAAACAAAGGGCTAGGGGAACTCCATTGTTGAGGGGAATGTCCTCTGGAGTAGTTGAAGGAAAAAGTCCCCTAGGAACATGCCTTTTTCTAAAGGGGGGGTAGGAAAACCCTCTTCAAGGGTGTGTCCAATAGGGCAGCCTAAAAGACCTTGGTTATGCTGAGCTTTAACCTGGACTGTGGCAGATTCAGAGAGAACGCCCAGTTTTGTAAGGTTTTTCTAGCAGTTTCTCATCAAACGGATTGCTAAAGGTGGTCTTTTATGCACAGGTGCAGGCAATTGCCTTTCATCCTTAGGAAAACCACTACTAGAGAGACAGATAATTTGTGAACACCACAGAAGCAGAAGGCATGCTTTATGACAGGTCTGTGGTGGGAAGACAGGACAGGGCTGCCTTTGCAGTCATGATTAATGACCTTGTGGCACTGGGACCATCAAACTTCCTAAATGTAACATTCTTCCTAGCCCTTCCCGTTTCTAGAAGGCCAATTTCAATTGCATGTAGGATATCTGTGTGCGCGTGGGAGGGAGGGGGCTGCCTAATTATCTCCATTGCTTTTCTTTTTTCCTCCAGATTTTTGAAAACTTCCTGTGATGTGGGCTGAAGAGAGATGCCTGCCTAGGGTGGAATTAATTAACTGTCCTTTCACATCCTTTGGGAGGGGCCCTAGACAGTTTTGGCCAGGTATACCTCCTGATCATGGAACCCAGAGTTGCTGCCCTAAATACTGTATCATCTACTTTGTATCCACATTTTAGGGCAAGTGTGTGTCTCGACTTTCTGTGCTGAGTCAATCTGGATGCAAACATTCAAGAGATTTATCCCTGCTATGTAGCACAATTTCCACATTTAGTCAGAATTTCTCTCTCTCACTTTATCATGTGGGTATAACAATTAATGACCCTACAAGTAAAGGTGGCAGATGCATACAATTTTTCCTCATACCTGGCTATCACCTGGAAGGGTATGGAGGTTTTTAGCTAATTTGAAGCCCTTGGCTGCATCTAAGAAAACCACAGTCAGGTCCTCTTATTAGATTCAACGGCTGGCTATGAGTCAAGCTACAACAAAACAGCTAGAAAGGCATCTTCTAAAGGATAAATGGCTTGGGGAACAGCTGTGGGTTTGGGCAAGTCCATCTGCTTGCTTAGTTTTATGTTCTGATACTTTGTAAGACTCCCATTTAAAAAGATCACTCATGAAGTCAAGGATCTCTTTAAAGGAATCATCCCTCTGGTAGTGATCCTGAAGAATTCATCTGAACTGTATCCACACAGGTAGATATGTGGAGAGTATACAACAAATCTTCCTAAACTTTGGTGGAAAAATCTTATTTTTTAAGGGGGTAAACTCTCTTAGAAGGAATCAAAGTACCGGCTCTAAATCTCTGCCACATAGCATCCAGCACCCTTCCCCTATGGCTGGGCTAGAGTAGCCTTACTTCAGATGTCTGCATACCTGGTAGATGGGTGGTATTCACCTGTGCCATCTTTGGTTCTCTCCTGCTCACCTGAGCAAGGCAGAGCCGTGTCTATGTTACGGTTTGTCTTAACCCGGGGCTGCAGCCTGTGAGACATAGGACCCAAACAAGTTGATGAGGGGAGGAAGGTACAGCAATGAAGGAGAGAGTAGAACCTACCCTGGCCTCTCATGGTCCCAAATGCAGTAGAGCACAACTATACCATATCCTTCAAGGGGCAATGTTGCACTCACACTTCACAGAGAAGAGTCACAAAGCTTAGCAGCTGCCTCACTGTTCAGATTAGGACTGCAGGATGCCCTTCAGGACAAAGGCAAATCAAGCCCTTGCCTAAAGATCACACCCAAAATATAGTGTTTTGTCTTTGAAGTGTGAACAGAGGTCCAGATGACACACACTGAAATGTCTAGACACTAACTCATTACAGGAAGGCAGAAGTAGCTACAGCACCTCTTGCTGAATGGGATCCAACTTTTTCCTGACATGCCCTGCCAGAAGTTAATGCAATCTGCCAGACAGTTTGAAATAGTTTGTTTTGTCACAGGCAATACTTGCTTTCTTTTCTGCAAGGGAGACAAACAACTGATTGAAATTTCCAAAAGGCTGCAGTTCTATCTAGGCAGTATTTCAATTGTCTATGCACATCTAAGGAGTGCACGTTTCTTTTCACCCTTACTATTATGATTAGTGAAGACTGGAAATTGGATTGGCTCCGTCCTACATCTGTTATGACCTTTGGCACAAAGAAGGGGATTAAGGCACACAGTCACTCTGTTGATACAGAACTGCAAGAAAGGCTCCTTGCACAACGGCTTAAAGTTCAGAAACACTTAACACAGGTGATGGACTCAAAAAAACTGTTTTCCAAGTAAAGAATTTGTGAAGTTCACAAGTAGATGATTCAGACAGTGGCAAGGTCAGCATTTCTAATACAAAATTTTGGCTCCAAGTTGGGGCCGCTTTCCTTCTGAAAGCCTTCAAGTGGAGCATGCCCTTAAGGAACTGCTTCACTGCGGATCTGGATGCCAGTGGGAGGGTCTACAAACACACAGCAGAGAGACAGACAGATGTACTTTCATGCAAGCACAGCCTGAAACCTGAAAGGAACAACTCCGAGAACCACTGGAATGTCTGCTGCTGTGTTTTCTCATTTGGCACAAAAGGAAGAATATCTTCCACTTAGCTATGCACTCGTTACTTGTACTTTGCCTTCTAGCTTATTCTCAATTTTTAGCATGTGTCAAAGAAAAAGTGGCCAAGGATGACAAAATCTTTTTTTTCAAGATGCTAGCCTGTAGATGGATAGTTTAGGGTATATTAGGGACCCAATGCTCTGTGTCAGGATGTTCACCACATGGAAGCAGCAGCAGAGGTTTCTCTCTTACCATATGAAGCAGGTGGGGTAACAAGTGCTACCTGGGCTGGAATGTGGCAATTAGGATCATGTTTTGCCTTCTGGGTAGTTCAAAAGTTGAACCAAGAGTAGAGCACTTGTATGGGATGGAAAACTCAAGGAAACAGACCTGTCCAATCTAGGAAGAAGGATTTTACTGCCCACACGTTTGTCAGAACAAATGTTTTGCCAGTTATCTGTTGCTTGGAGAAAAGTGGCCTGTCTGCAGTAAACCCTTATCTGTCTGTGATCTCTATGAAAGTGTCCCTTGTCCAGCTTTCAACCTGATGGATCTGTTAAGATCCTGCTTTTGTGATCTGCCATGGGTTTCTCCAGACTTCGTACAAATGCTGCAGGAGCAACCTGTATTCCAGGACCCCCCCCCCCATGCTTGCATGGTTACCCTGCAGAGGTGGTATATGTGTTCATTCCCCCTTGCTTATGTACCACATGACTGTGGTGTTTGTAGGGCCCCAGGTCTCACGAATATCCTAAAGATTTTGTATGTAAACCACTGTCCTCTTTATGTTTATGTGTTGCTTTTCTTTATTATGACTTCAGGTTCCTTGCACTCAAGATCCCAAGTTTGTGACTCCCATGCCATGACCAAAGCAACTGCGGTCAAAGTCTGGTTTGGGAGAATATATATAGGGTATGACTAGGTTGTACACTCTAGGAAGTAAGTGCTGGTCCCAGGTGTTCACATGCAGTCTGCTTACAGGCACCATGAGTATGGTGGATGTGATGTGGCCCTGAGTGCTCAGGGAATTCTTGTCTGTTACCATTGTTTACCCTAGCATTTCCTGAAAAAAGACAGAAAGGGACTCTTTTTCCTGCAGAAAATTAACCATGCTGACTCTGGTGTCCAAAAGAGCATGCAGAAAAATCACCATTCTGGCTGAGCGCAAGTTCAACTTCTGTTCACTCAGACAGAAACCTAGCCTGGTGAAGCAATCTAGGGAATACTTCAGGGACTTCTGCATGTCCTCCTTACACTGGGCCTGTATCAGACAGCCATCCAGACAAGAGTGAATGTAGATGTCCTTGGTTCTGCAGGGAGCTATAACTGGTACCATACATGGAAAAAAAAAAACTATGGGTGCAGACAGGGAAAAGTACAATTGTGTACACTTACCATAAATGTATATGTTCGAGTGTATTCACTGTTGCAGTCATTACATTTGGGTTATCTGCTTGCAGTAGCCCTCAGTTGGACTGATTAAAGTCTTGGGTCCTGTGTCGGTTGCTGTCTTTTCTTCCATTAAGTCAGGTCGTCAGGGGTATAAAACATGCAGCCGACACCATTACATCAGTTTTTCTTGCCCTAGATGTCAGGTGCCCCCTAATGGGAAGCAATTAAATCTATAATACAAGGATATACCTTCCAGCAAAAAAGCAAATACACCAAAAAGCTTTTTGAGCATAGTAAGTGAGAGTAGAGGTATAGCCAAAAGAAGAGAGGGGGCTGGAGGGCGGGGAAAAAGGACTTCAACAGTGAATACACTCAAACATCTACATTTATGGTAAGTGTACACAACTGTACTATGTTCTTCGTGTTTCACTGTTGCAGTCATTACATTTGGGTAGATTCCCAAAGCTAAGGTTGGGAGGAGGAATTTAAATAGAATTAGGACCAGCTATAAGGCCCTGCAAGACTGCAGTGGCAAAACCAGCTCTGGACTTACAGAAAATTGGCAAATGATAGTGCTTGGTGAAAGTATGTACAGAACTCCAAGTAGCAGCCTCTAGAATGTCCCTGGTAGGGACACCCCTGAGAAAGGCTGCAGAGGTAGATGCAACCCTGGTTGAATGGGGTCTGATGCCCTGTGGGATAGGTTTTCCATGGTGCTTATAGCAGAAATGAATGCAGTGGCCTATCCATTTTGAAATGATTTGCTTTGAAATAGCTTTATCCTCTGTCCCTGCAGCAAATGCCACCAACAGTTGTTCAGATTTCCTTTGAGGTTTAGTCCTGTCCAAGTAGAATCTAAGTCGTCTGTGCACATCTAAGGAGTGCAGTATCCGTTCCCCTTTGTTCTGTCGGTTAAGAAAGAAAGTAGGCAAATGAATGGACTGATTAAGAACCACACTGGATACCACCTTGGGCATGAAGGAGGGACTGGTTCTGAGGGACACCCTGTCTGCATGAAAGATGATGAAAGGCTCCACTGCCATAAGGGCCTGCAATTCAGATACCCTTCTTGCAGAAGTGATTGCTAAAAGGAAAGCTGTTTTCCAGGAAAGGAATTTTAAATCTGCAGTAGCAACTGGCTTGAAAGGAGGAAGAGTGAGTTTCTCCAAGACAAAGTTAAGGTCCCATGCTGGAGTTGGAGCTCTCCTGGGTGGCCTTAAATTTCTGGCCCCTCTGAAGAACTGCTTGAGCAGTGGGTGAGAAAAGAGGAGAGGCTTTATGCTATAATGAGCTGAAATGGCTGAGGCATGAATTTTGATTGAGGAAAAAGACACGCCCTTATGAAGCATCTCAGTCAAACATTGTAGAATCTGAGGTAAATTGGGCACTGCTGCGCTCAACCCTTGAGACTGGTTCCAGGTACACAATCTTTTCCATTTTGCAGCATAAGATTTTCTGGTACTAGGCCTCCTAGCCTCTAAAATGATATCCATCACGATTTACTGAGAGGTGGTAAAGGAGAGATTAGGTAATTAGCCAGGTTGCTAGGTTCAGAGTTTGCAGCTGAGGGTGCAGAATCTGGTTCTCCTGCTGAGACAACAGGGAAGGAGTCTGAGGCAGGTGCCATGGGGCCAAGCGTAGCACACTGCGCAGGAGGGGTTACCAGTGTTGGCGTGGCCAGTCTGGTGCAATTAAGATCGTCCTTGGCCTGCCCTGTTTGATTTTTAGTAGTACCTTGGAGAGCAGAGGCAGAGGAAGAAAGGCATAAACTGATAGTTTTTTTCCAGCTGAAGGATAGAGTATCCACTTTCCAAGCTAGTTTGTGGGGAATCCTTGTGCAAAATTTGTTCAATTGATGGTTCTGGGGGGAGGCAAACATGGCTATATCTGGGCTCCCCCATTTGCTTGTCAACATGTTGAAAATCCTTGGTTCCAGTTTCCACTCGTGTGGGTCCAGGAGGTTTCTGCTTAGTCCATCTGCCAGTGTATTTAATTTTCCTGGCAGGAATTGAGCTTGTAGATTCACTTGGTAGCTCAAGCCTGTGTTCCACAATGCCATGGCTAGTCTGCAGAGGGGGTTAAGAGTGTGTAGCCCCCTGCTTGTTTATGTACCACATGACCGTGGTGTTGTCCATCTTTACCATTAGTTGACCTGGAAGAATGTGGTCCTTGAAGGCTGTCAGAGCATTCTGTACAGCTAACATTTCCTTTTAATTTATGTGTAGGTGCATTTGACTTGGGTTCCACTTGCCCTGAATGCACTTCCCTGCCAGGTGTGCCCCCCATGTATAGTCTGATGCGTCTTTTGTCAAGGTTTGGACGGCCGAGGGTAGTGTGAATGGTAGTCCCCTGTTTTGGTGGCAAGCCCCTGCCCACCAAAGGAACTCTAGGCGTAGGCAAGGTATGATAGGAATCACTGCTTCTAGATCCTGTGAATGTTGACACCATAGGCTTTTGAGATACTACTGCAGTTTCCTCATATGCAGCCTTACATATGGAATTAGAAGAATGCAGCAGGCCATGAACCCCAAGGCTTGCAGTATTTGCCTTGCAGATAGCTGGGTTTTTGTGGCCACTTGTTTGAAGTAGGTTGTCAAAAGAATCTGTTTTCTCTGGCGTGAGGAAAGCCATCTGAGAAGTTGTATTCAAGCTTGCTCCCAGGAATATAATTCTTGACAGGGTACCAGTCGTGATTTATTTTCGTTTATGGTGTACCCCAGACAAGTTAGTACCCTTTGAACAAAGGCCAGATGATTCAAAAGTATGTCCTGGCTTTCTGCCTGAATTAGACAATCGTCCAGGTATGGGTATATTTGAATATTTCTTTGCCTGCAAAATGCAATGACTGGCACTAGGCACTTTGTGAATACCCTGGGCACAGTAGATAAGCCAAAGGGCAGTGCAGAGAACTGATGGTGCATGTAGCCTGCTTTGAAGCATAGGTATCTTCTGCAAGACTCCCTGATAGGGATGTGCAGGTATGCTTCTTTTAAGTCCAGTGTTGCCAACCATGCATATCTTTGTCTAGCACAGGAAGCAGCTGGTGAAGAGTCAGCATCTTGAATTTTGGAATCACCGGAAAGGTATTTAGAGTAGAAAGGTCCAGAGTAGGACGCCATGTATTGCCTTTTCTGTGTACCAGAAAAAGTCTTGAATAGAAACCTTGTCCCTTTTCCTCTTCTGGTACCAACTGAATAGTCCCTATGCTTAGGAGAGAGAGTACTTGATTTTGGGCCTCTGTCCACTGATTTGGGGTAGATCTGGCCACCCGCTTAGTGTTGGTAAGGTGTGGAAGTGAAATCTGTATCCTTGGGACACTATATTTAAAACACATTTGTCCTGAGTAATGAGTTCCCAGTTTTTGGCCTGCAGAACAATCTTTCCGCCTAAAGGAGCATTCAGTTGGGAAGTGCTTGGAAGTTTTAAAAGCAAGTCATTGAGACAGTTTTCCATAGGGGGGAGTCTTACTACTACCTGGTTTGGGTGTGGAAACCCCCCACTGCGTAGTCTTGTGTGTCCCCTGGGCCTGAAACCTTGGGTGTCTGCTGTGTCTGGGTTTGGCTTGAGAAGACCTGGAAGGGCCTGGAAAGGACCAATTCTTAGAGGGCCAGTGCCTACTAAAATCTAGGAGGCTGAACTTGTAAGAAATCTTTAACAGTTTGCATGGAATTGGCTTCGTCTTCCATCTTTTTAAGAACTTCCTCAGCCTTGTTGCCAAACAGGTGGTCCTGATTTAAGGGATTGCTCCTTAAGCCAAGCATGCCTTCTGAGCACAGACCCAGTAACAGCAGCCCTGCAAGAGGCCTCTAATGAATCAAATCCACAGTGCAAAGTATGTTTTCCAACCTGTTCAGCAGAATGTATTAAATCCTGTAATTCTTTATTTTCTGCAATTTTCAGTTTAAGCAATCCAGTAACATGTTGCTGATACTTTAACATATGAAACTGGCAGTTTAAAGCCCTAATGGCCAAGGTTGCAGAAGTGTAAACCTTCTTACCCCATCTATGCAGCGCCCTTGAGTCTCTATCAGAAGGGGTAGGATTTTTAGCAGTATAAGCCTTAATGCCCTTGGGTCCCTGTGAAATTGTCTCAGGAGCCACAATAGGATTTTTAAAAAGAAACTTGCGTGAAATCAGGAACCCTGTAATATCTGTCAGGTTTTCTGTGAGCAGGAGGCAAAGAAACCGGGGCCAAACTAGATTCCGAAAAAGCATCAACAATATCTAGTACAGGAGGAATTGCTAAAGGCCTATGCTGAGGCAGGAGTAAGAAATCCCTAAGCCTCTTTTTTGAATCAGAAAAATCCTGGCTTTCCCAGTGGAAATGCTCCCTCAGAGGATATGCAAGGTTTCACCAAAAGAAAAATCCTCTGGAGGGGAAGAAGAGGGAAGAAATAGAGTCCTCTGCATCAGAATCCTCATAAGTAGATAAGGGCAAATCCAGATCATCAGAAGAATCAGAATCCTGGTCAGAAGATTCATAAACAACTTCAGTCCTAGGTTTCTTAGAAGGGGGAGGTTGGCTTCCCCCTGATTAGAGTTATAAGATCTTCAGCCATTCTTATCATTTGTTTTTTTAGGCATAGAGGCCTCAGCATGCGGCCTAGGTGTTGTTTTTTTAGTTCAAGATTTAGGCCTAAATGAAGAAGCAGGTGTCGGTTTAATATGCAAGTCCGTAGGCCTGAATACACCCTCAGAAGCCGGTGCCTGCAGAGCGGCAACTGAAGCATCTCGCGGCATACCGGACTCCAAATGGGTCTCAGTAGAGGCCTGAAAATCAGAAGTAGCGGGTATCATGGGGCTGTGAAAGCGCCTCACTGAGTACCGGCGAACTGGCGACTGGCTTAGGAGAAGCATCGTCGGCAGTTTTGGACCTCTGCGGCCTGTCTCTGTCATTATCTTTGCGTTTTTTCGGAATCCCAGTAGTCAGGTGGCTAACCAACATTTATGGATAATTAAACTGAGAACCGAAATATTTAGACGCGAAAATATACAGATGACAGATAGTGCGCTGATTAAATAAAGCACAAAACCGACAGCAAGGTACGTCGTGGTCAGGGCCTAGGCAAGGAATACAGTATGAATGAAAATCTTTATGAGGTATTTGCTTTCCACAAGTAATGCAATTATTAACTTTTACTGACTTCGGTAAGGAGCAAGAAAAAGTTTCCCCAATGGGGTACTTCACGTTAGTTGAAGACTTCGGTTCTGAAACTCGAAAACGAAAATTTCAGGAGTCGGCCGACTGGCACTTGCGAACTGCTTCTGCTTCGGGCACCGCATGGCAAGAAAGACTGAGGTAATGACGTCGGCTGCATGTTTTATACCACTGACTACCTGACATCATGGAAGAAGGGACAGCAACCGACGCAGGACCCAAGACTTTGTTAATCAGGCTGACTGAGGGCTATTGCAAGCAGATAACCCAAATGTAATGACTGCAACAGTGAAACACGAAGAACATCTGGTAACAGTGATCCCTTGTTACAAACCTCAAGAGTCTGTCCTTTGAGGATAGGGATATAGAGGAAGGCAGCCTTGAGATCTACCATCACCAGTAAGGCCAGGAAGGGTAAGAAGGCCTGTACAGTCATCCCCATATGCCATGTCCTATGGTTGAGAATCAGACACCAAAGTACCCCCACCACATGTGCTCAAGCATAGTGGGGAAGAAAAGGGACATGTAGTTCAGTTCCTTCGCCTCTTCAGAATCAAAGGAATCAGTCTCACAGTGCAGACCTTCCCCTTGTGAAGAGGCACAAAGGGCTGTTTTGAATCTGGATGTGGGCTACAAAGAAACTGAACAACCCTCCCCACATTAACTTAGCCCAATTCCAAGTGGCAGACCCATATAGAGACAGCTGTCTAGGTAAATGAAGTGCCTTTGTCACAAATGCCATGATCTTATTTGGACAGGGGACCACCGGAATCTGGTAAATCCTGGGAGGGAATTCCTGGAGTATGACTTGAAGGCATTGACATTTTTGACAATGACTATGGAGATTATACTCTTCAAGCCATTCTAAGGCAGATGAAGGGGAGTATGTGCCTGATGAGGAGTGGATCTTGGTGTTAGAGCCACTGGGACCTGCAAGGAGCTACAAGTGGGGTTCCTGAGAGGCAACATTAGAGATCTCAGGGTAATCGGCATCAACGCCAAGGCTGTTTGGGTACCTCTGTGGATATGGTGCCCTCAGACCTAAGGGTCTCCATGGACTCTGAAGTTTAAGAGTCTCCATTTCATACTCCCTCCCTATGGATGTACTTCCCTTTCATTTTTGGGATGGACAACCATGCCATCCTGCAAATCAGAATATAGTGCACAGTTTTAGCAGTGGCTCAACTCTCTGGCCTGGTATGCCTAGAGGGATTCCTCCTTTCTATCATGGCCTTGGGACAAAACTCATGGCAAAATACTGTAGATAATCATGTTGTGATCCAGGCCTAGACAAGGAACACACTGGACATAGAATCCTTTTTACATGGTATTTGGTGCTTGCAAGCATATCTGTTACTTTTTGCAGATGTGGGTCTATCCCACACATCTCTGGGTGCCTTAAGCCTGTTCCCTGGACATATAGGAACAAATAGTAACACTGCTCCTCGGTCACAGGCCTCGACTAATGCTGGACAGTGATGTACTCTCCTGAAGCAAACTTGCATATGGCAACAAAGAACTAATGATGTCACCTATATAACAGGTATGTGAAGACATACAAGGTAAGGTGATGTTAACACGCCCACAGTGAAAGGTCCTTAGATCTGAAAATTAGGCCAAATATTGGACTCTGCCAACAACAGACATCCCTACAAGTTAGGACTGCAACAGTAACCCAAAAAGAGCGGCATCTATATTGTATGACTGCTAAATAAAAGCTATCCATTTTGCAGTAACATATGGTAATATATTGCTGGTATAATAATGCACATGGGTAGGGCATCCACTCACACTACTGGCGACCACTGTGTTTGAATAGTAACAACTGCTGAAGGGGTTATTGGGAACAGGAGGCAAGAAAGGCAGTGCCTGACTGCATCCCTCTTGGGAGTTAAGAGTGGGACTGGATTCTGAAGGGTGACCTCTCTAAGTATAACTTCCGCAGTGCAGCCAGAAGATTTGAAAGTACTACCTAGTTGTTTCAAGAAGCCAGGTTTTTGGAAGAGTACAAGTGAGTTCTGCTTCCCAGCCGTTAAACCACTGCATGACAAACTTGGAATGAATCAGTGGGGAAAAGAAGGCCTATGCATGCAAAACACACCCATTCCACAGCATGATACAGGCCATCTCTGCTGCGTCAGCTACCAAGCCACTGGTTGGAGGAGTTGAGGGTTCAATAAAAGATATAAGGATCATTAAAACAATGGATTAAGGGCACTACAGAATTCTGGAAGCAAAAAGCAACTAATAAATTACTCTAACATACTGAGGTTAACTATCAGGAAGGTAAACATTTTCAACAGGCAACTGTGGAAGCAGCATAAAGTCAGACTTCAGTAATCTAGTACATAAATCTTCAGAAACCACATACTCATACAACAAATTTGCGAACAAGAGTATGATGTGAACTGTAGCCTCCACAATCTACTGATGACAAATCAGAAAATTTAGTGTCTTCCCCATACAGTGGTCTTTGCGACACCATGGTAATTCACTGCTGTCCAAGATTATGGTGGCCTCTAAGCTAGAAAATCTAGGCTATGAATAAGCAAAATTTTCTTATGAAATGTAAATGCTGAACTTCACGCACAACCTAGGACAACTCTGGAACCAGACAAGCATTTTCCCTAGCCCCCTTAATGGCATTATGCGCAAAAGAAAACAGCCTTTCACAGAAATGCAGAATAGTCATTTGTATACTAGTAGGAGAAATTTGTGATGCAACTGGCTAATAAGCTGCACAAAAATGGTCATGTTGCATAGTAACACCTTTAGCAGATACCAATACTAATAATGGAAACAAGTCAATAAACAAGAGTAACAAGGCATACTAGCATTGGGTCCTACTATACACAGCACTCAAAGCATTAGATGAACTGCACTGCCCCATGCTTTGGGTCATTACAAGTGCCATTAAACAAAATACATTCTGCTATGCCTTATCACCTGATAATAAATTGGTGCTGACATTTTTATTGAGTGGACAAATAACTTTTGAAGAATCTGTGGAAAGAACGTAATATGAAAAGCTTTGAAAAGAAAACAGACAATTCAGGAATACAAGTGCTGGCAATGGTGAGCATCATCAACAAAGACACCTCCCACTTTTAAAAATAATGCCTGTGAAAATCTTAACTGATGTGTCCAAGCACCCTCACATCAGCATGCCCAGTTCAAGCTAATTTTAAGTCATTTTAGTCTTGGGAGATAAACATCTGACAAAAAAGAAAATCAAGATGAAAGCAGACTGACCTATACCTAGGTTCCTGAAATTCTGTGATTGTTTTTTCTCAGTAAGAATTCAGTGACAGAAATTAAACATACAACTGAATGTTAATTCAAATGTAGTAGATTTTCTCCACAATGTACAATTTCCCTCCACTCTGCTTCCAAATCCTCCATGTTTGTAATCTGACTACCTACAAAACCAAGCATTTTAGTTATCAGCAATACTGTTTTAAGGTCAATGGATGAAGAAAACAACAAAAATCACAGAGGGTGTTTATCACTGTCCTGTTCTTAATAAAGTATCATGAAAGCTGCATTTTACTTTCTAGTTTTTACCTTAACTGGTGGTCTGGATTTCGAAGTAAAGCAATGTCGGCTGTAACTAACTGTAGTCAAAGTAGAGGGCAACCAGTTTTAGAGAGGAACCAAGACCAAATAAAGGTTCTTGGGCCCTTTAAAAACAAGCTTAAGTAGATTTTAAAATTTAGAAATGCAAACTATTGTTTCTGCAGGTTAAACTGCTTCTGGGAGTGCTGTACTTGACCAGTGCTTCAACAAATAAGACTGGGTGTGGGTGGGGAGACCACTGAAGAGACAACAGAGGCACATACATCTAAGAGAGTACAAGCACAGGGGAGTAATAATAAAATAATTGTAGCAAAATTAATTTCAAATAAAAAAATACAAATATAAAATTATACAGGGGGTGGGGAAATATTCAGCAATTTAAATAGAAACAGTACCTCTTTACAGCTTGAAGAAACTCACAGAAATCCAGACACAGCACAGATACAGTTACTCTGCCAGCTCATTTTAATTATCTTAAAATAAAATTGTACTGGATAATAAGGGAGTACCACTGTAACAAAGCACTGCATCTCTCCTCTTATACTTCAGTTCAAAATATTCTTTAATATTTTTTCCTCATTTGAAGAGAATTGTGGATATGCAAAGTCAACAACATATTCTTTTTTTAGTGCTCCACCTATTTTGATCGCAAAAATGGCACTGCATGGCTACGCATATGTGCATTTCGTGCAGTTTCAGTATCAAAAGCTTTGTGGCAAACTTTGCAACGTAATCCATTGTCTTCAGCATTTGTAATGTTCGTTTCTGCAGTCTGATTCTCCTGCCCAGTCTCACTTGTCTTACTTGTACCCAAAACCTGTTCCTCTTTTTGCTTTCCCTCCTCTTCCTCATCATCTGGTCCTTTCTGTTTATGGATTATGAAAAGGTGTCTATTGAGTGAGACCTGAGAAGTGAAACACAAGCCACAGTGCAGACATTGCAGGCCAGATTTTTCTGGCTTATGCTCCGGTATGTGGTCCTGGAATTCAGAACTGCTTTCTGTTAGAAACCCACATTTTCCACATCTATAATGAGCCCTAAGTTTTTTGGCAGGGGTGCTTTCTATATCATCTTCGGTATTTTCTTCCATCTGCACAGTTTCAGCTGTTCGTTTTGGAGGCAAATCCTGAAAAAAACACAATATGATTAAAATTACATAGATGTTCCAACTTTTCACTCAGTAAGCTCTCTGATTCATTTGGGTCTATGGTTATTCATAGAAGGGTAAAAGCACTGAATGGCATTACATCATAAATGCTATTCATCAAAACCTCCTCATGTACCCCCTGCTAATTATATATACTGACTCTGAGATCGCACTACAGTGGAGAAAGGGCAAATAGCCTTAACCCTACTGCAATGCGATCTTAGTCAGAATGGCCTGATGAATGGCATGTTCGATGATACATGCGTTCGATGTTTTGTTCTTCGACAGATAGACATATATCCGATCCAGTTTACTTATATGCACAAAAAATATGAAATCGCCACCTTCTCAGTTAACAGTCAACTCAATAGACAAATTATGCAATAAACTATTAGCAGAAACAAAAAAGTGCCTTTTCAATTATAATTAGCTACTCTTAATAATCTACACATGCCTCTGCCATTATAACAGACAGGGATGGCATCACACTTCATTCCAAACTAAGTCTTCAAAACAGATTAAATGAAAACTGCATACTGTACAACTTCATCAAAAAATATAGGCATACATTAACTGACAGTAACAGCAGAAGTACGAGTAATGGCATCATTATTACAGGATTCAATGTTTAAATGATGTCTGCTGGAGGCAGATGTCAGCCCTTGATCAAACAGTTTTTTTGTCAAACAGGCAATGCAGAATTAAAATATAAAAGTATGCAAACCATATAAATATAAAATATTCACACACTTCCCAGTATAAAAAAATGCAAAACCCATAATGATATACATAAAGCATAACCTATTTCTAATCATAAAACATTCAACTACAAACGTCATCTAACATTAGTTACAAGACGCAATATGCAAACAGTATGGGGGGGTAAGAAAGCTTACCCAGCAGCGATGGCATCTTTGTGTGTACTTCTGTAGTTACTCTTTGAATTGTGTTGCAGTATTAGCAGCCACCACATAACATCCAAAACATTTCCATGGTTTTACAAGCTATAATATACTTCACTGTTTTTCTCTCTCTTACACAAAGTGTGGCAGAATTAAGTGTCTGACAGCATTTAAAAGTCATCCATTCAGAGAGACACAGCTTCTGGATGCTATCAGTGTGGCAGCTCTAAGTGTTTTACATCCTTCAAAGCCACAAAACACTACACTGCAGCATTTTTTCTGTATATCAATGCAGCTAAAGCCCAGCATGCTAGAAATAATTATGATTAGGAATCTCTGATCATAATTCACTTTTTATATGTTCTTGAGAGGGTTATCAAGATTCACTTCTTAAGCTTTTCTCTCGAAGTGAACTTCTTGACATTTGTGTCTGATATGTATTCCAAGAAGGTTACAACTTCAGACCCAATCATAATTCTCTATATTACACATTCCACTATTACATGGAGAGTTATCAAACAAATGTACAGTGAGTGTACAACAAAAGGATCACTGCTACAGGATCCATGGAAAATTACAGACCAGTTCAACTTACACATTTCATAAGGGAAGATGCAACCCGCCCAAAATTCTGTAGTAGCTAATCCTGCTCTAAACATGGAATGGAAAACCAGTTTGTAATGCTTTGAAAATGTGTGGTTGAATGATAAAGTGGCAGAGGTTTGCTGACAATCTGAGAAGACATTGCCCTGAGAAAAAATGTTTGCTGAATTTGAACTCAGAAAACATTGCAATTAACCACTTGACAAGGGTCTGTACATTAAAAAATTGACCATCTTTGCCCAACATGAAATAAACAAACACGTGATCAAACTAAAATGGGTTTTGCCCACAACATAAAAAGAACTCTGTGAACATCTACAAAGTGACAAATTTTCTTCTCTGTTTTCTGGTGAAAACAGGAAACTGAAAAAACTGACTCAAAGTATATTCAGACTACTTCAAGAATAAAGTAGGGATTAACTTATAAAGATCATCTGCAAAAGCCCCTGTGTTTAAAGATAAAACTAGCATGTTAGGAACTTAACCACAAATGTAGATGTTTGAATACATTCACTGCTGCAGTCCTGATTTCTAGGATCATGCTACCTGCAAGTACCCAACTTCCACAGCTTCCCCCATGATTTCAGCGAACTCTATCCCATGGACATGCAAGGACATCAGTGGCAAAAAAGGGGGGGCCATTGGCTGATGCCTTTTTCAGATCTTCCTTTGCCTTGACAACAGCCAAGTCAGAAGACCCCCCTCTGCCAAAGCATTGTGGACCAGGTGGGGACAGTCTCCTGTGCAGAAGGTCATTCCAAGAGGCCCCCAATCTCCCTGGAATCTCTCTGGAAAGCAGAGCTACATAAAATGCAGATGACTTAGTAGGATAAAAACAGGAGGAAGGTTAGGGATAGGGAAGAACAAGACTAACAGTGAATGAACTTTAACACCTACATACACGGTGAGTTCTTAACAGCAGTGAAGTTCCTAACAGTAGTTATGTCTAGTGCGCTATTCACTGTTAATGTCTTGACTTCTTGGGAAGACTCCCAAAGTAGAAAAGTAGAGGGTGGTTGGCAGCAGAGAACGCTGGCTCGATATGACTCTCAGAATTGGTGCCAGAAGAACATACACAGAGGACCAGGTGGCAGTCTACAGGACAGCTTGTGTACTAACCACTCTAAAGAATGCTGTGGTGACTTCAAGAGGTTGAAGGGGAACTGTGCTGACATACCCATGGGAAGATTAATCATGAGCAGAGTATTAACAAATGCAACAAGCAAGCTATTTGGAAAGAGCTTCTTTGCTTAGTAATTTCCCTTCCTTTCCCATTGCCAAGGAGATAAATAGCTGGTCTATCTTTCTGAATGTTCTAGTCCCATATAAATAATAGCTCAGTTGTCTATGCACATTCAGGGAATGAAGGATTTTTGTCCTCCCTTGCTGTGAAGGATAGGAAAGAACACTGACAGATGAACAGATCAATTGAGGGATAACTCTGTGAGCATCTCAGGCATAAAAGTGGGCCTAGTTCGAAGGGATAAAGGAGTAACCTTGAGCTCCTTCTGGCTGTGGTGACAACAACTAAGAACAGTGGCTTCCAAGGTAAAAATATCAGGGTGCAGACACTGCTGGTTTAAAGAAAAGAGAGTCAGTTTCTCTAAGGCATAGTTAACACTCAATGGCAGAGCAATCTCTTTTCTTGGAGGTCTAAGATGCAAAACCTCTTTTAGGAACTGCTTTACTGAAGGCCAGCAGTACAAGGGAGGATCCATGGGTATTGCAGGCTGAAACAGCAGAAGCATGAACCTTTACAGATGCATACGATAGGCCAGTTTTATAAAGGTCTGACAGCTAATCCAGGACCATTGTGACTTGCGGCTTATGTGGGTCTTGCTCAGTGGAAAAGCACCAGTGGGAGAATCCGTTCCTTTTTGCTAGATAGGATGTGTTTTTTTTCTAAATGTTTAGCATGTCCTCAGATAACATGTGCCTAGCTGGAATTAATGTAAAATCATCCAATCTGTCATCATTATAGTATCCATGTTGTGGCGCTGAGGGGACCTTTGTCTTGAGTTTGAAAATTCACATGCTGAGGCAGACTTGTGCTATGGTGCATGCATTAAATACGGAGTTCTCAGGCCACTATACTTAACGAGGTAGGGGTTCTAATCTCACTGTGGTCGACTGGTGTGTGTGTGTGTGTGTGTGTGTGTGTGTGTGTGTGTGTGTGTGTGTGTGTGTGTGTGTGCGCATACATGCGCCCAATCAGAATAGCATAACTGTGTACCCTACAGTTAGCAATACAATCCCATGGAGTACAGCTATTTAGGGGTGGGAATTTGGCATAATAGTTAAAAGTATTTACCTTACAGACGCAATGTGAATGGCTTGATTCTCACATGGGGAAATTGGATAGGCTGAAAATGGCCCACAAGGGAAGTTAGCCTAGTACTAAACCATGAGCTTAATGCATTCCGCTATTCTTCTGCAAGTCTTTGAAGAATACTGCAACAAAGATTTCAGTCAGGACAGCCAATGCTACTTTGGTCAAAAGCAGTGCTACTACTATGGCTTTTAGAATTTTCCTTCCTGATTTTAACAGTTCTCCGAGGATCAAGTACACAGGAGGAAAATCAGAGGGAAGCATACCTGTCCAGTTCAACTATTTTCCAAGCTTCTGGATTTCAGAATGTTCTGTTGCCTTTTCAAATGTGAAGCAAAACGTTTTTTTTTTCTTTCTGGCACATCCCACATCCTGATCAGATATAGAAAGACATCTTTGTTTAATATCCATTAATGAAAGTGTAGCTGAGAGCTGCTTAGCTTGTCTACCAATGCATTTTTTTTCTGAAGGGACATACGCTATTGTCAGAATCGTGTCTATCCATTTGACTACTTCCAGGTTGGTACAGCAAGCCAGCACAGCAAGTATAACTGCATTCCTCCCTATTTACCACATCACAGTAATACTGTCTATCAAGATATGGCAGACTCCTTTCCATATTTGGCTGAAGGCCTTCAGTGCCAGAATGACTGTCACCATTTCTTTCAGATTTACATCCTGGTCTCTGGAAGTTGAGAGTGCTGACACAACCTATTTTTGTAGTACCACTGAAGTTCCTATAAGTAAATAAGCTAGTGATACAATCATGATGCAGAAGGGCATGTAGTTCTGCACCTTTATGAACTCTGGCTGATACCAATTCAGCCCACATTATGAAAGCAATGAGTCAGAAGAGAACTTGTCCTCTGAGAGGAAGGTTGTCTGACAGTTTGTGCCTAGGCAAATCCCCAGGAAGACCAGGCTCTTTATGAGAGGAATTAGATTGATTTACTCACAATTACTGAGAGAGAGCCATGCCGCTGAAGAAATTCAGAGTGAAGTGTAAAGCCTTGCACATACCATCTAATGAATGTGTGAATCAGATAGCTGTCCAGAAAAGGGTAGATATGCATGCCTATTGTCCTGCAGAAAGCAATTACTAAGCCAGGCATTTGTTAAAGATTCTGGGTGCAACAGACAAGCCACAGAGCAAGGATGTGAACTGTCCATGCTCAACCCGTCTCAGAGCTACACATTTGAGGAACTTAATATGGTCTTTGTCAATGAGGATATGGAGGCAAGGATCTCTTAGGTGCAGCATAACCATGAGTGTTTGAGCAAATAGCAAGGGGAAGACTTTGGATAATCAACATTCTAAACTTTGGAATGCTGGGAACCTTGTTTATATGAGAAATCTAGTATGGGTCGCCATGTACCTTCCTTCCTTCCTTTCTGCAGAAACAGACTGGAGTAAAAGCCTGTTCCTTCCAGGGGTCCTTTTTCTATGGCCCCTTCCTGTAGCATCTCTCTCAAAAACAGAAGGTACATGATCAAGCTTGTTTTCTGGGACAGGACGATTTCCTCTGTACTTTGGAGTTTCTAGAAAATGCAACTTTTAATCTTGATGTAGGATGCTTTGGGCCCACTGTTCTTGTGTAATGTTTTTCTAATTATGAACAAACAAGGTAAATGGAAGGAGGGAAAGAGGATTGGATTAGAGTGGGAAGGGGAAACAGCGGAGTCAAAAAGTACAGTTGTGTACACTTATCATAAATGTAGATGTTCGAGTGTATTCACTGTTGCAGTCATCACATTTGGGTTATCTGCTTGCAGTAGCCCTCAGTCAGCCTGATTAACAAAGTCGTGGGTCCTATGTCAGTTGCTGTCTCTTCTTCCGTGATGTCAGATTGTCAGGGGTATAAAACATGCAGCTGACATTACATCAGTTTTTCTAGCCCCAGATGTCAGGTGGCCACCTAATGGGAAGCAATTAAATCTATAAATATACAAGGTTATACCTCCAACAAAAAAGCAAATACAACAAAAACCTTTTAAGCATTGTAAAGGAAAGAAGAGGTATAGCCAAAAGAAGTCAGGGGCTGGAGGAAGGGTAACCAGGACTGTAACAGTGAATACACTTGAACATCTACATTTATGGTAAGTGTACACAAGTGTACTATGTTCTTTGTGTTTTACTGTTGCAGTCATCACATTTGGGTAGATTCCCAAAGCTAAGGATGGGAGGAGGAATTTAGATAGCATTAGGACCAGCTATAAGGCCCTGCAAAACTGCAGTGGCAAAGCCAGCTCTGGATTTAGAGAAAAAGTACAGTTGTGTACACTTACCATAAATGTAGATGTTCAAGTGTATTTACTGTTGCAGTCATTACAGTTGGGTAATCTGCTTCTGGTTGCAATCAGTCAGCCTGATTAATAAAGTTTTGGGTCCTGCATCGGTTGCTGTCCCTTCTTCCATGACGTCAGGTCATCAGGGTATAAAACATGCAGCCGACACCATTACATCAGTTTTTCTTGCCCCAGATGTCAGGTGCCCCCCAAATGGGGAGCCAAATATTTAAGTAATTAAAAACACAAAAATATACCTCCAAACAAAAGCAAATACACCAAAAAGGCTTTTAAGCATAGTAAAGGAAAGAAGAGGTATAGTAAAAGAAAAAAAACAGGTGATTGGAGGGAGGGTAACCAGGACTGCAACAGTAAATACACTCGAACATCTACATTTATGGTAAGTGTACATAACTGTACTATGTTCTTCGTGTTTCACTGTTGCAGTCATTACATTTGGGTAGATTCCCACAGCTATGGTTGGGAGGATGGATTTATACAGCATTAGGACCAGCTATAAGGCCCTGCAGGACAGCAGAGGCAAAGCCAGCTCTGGATTTAAAGAAGAAAGGTAAATGATAATGCTTGGTGAACGTATGAACTGAGCTCCAGGTAGCAGCTTCTAGAATGTCTCTGGCATGAACACTTCTGAGAAAGGCTGTAGAAGTAGATGCAGCCCTGGTGGAATGAGATCTGATCACCTGGGGGATAGATTTACCATGGTGCATATAGCAGAAACAAATGCAATGGCTTATCCATTTGGAAATAGTCTGCTTTGAAATAACCTCTGCCTCTGCCCCTGCAGCAAATGCCACGAGTTGTTGTTCAGATGTTCTTTGAGATTTTGTCCTGTTTTAAGTAAAATCTAAGTTGTCTGTGTACATCCAATGAATGCAGAATTCGTTCCCCCTTGTTCTGTCGATTGGGAAAGAAAGTTGGCAAATGAATGGTCTGATTAAGAGCCACACTGGATACCACCTTAGGCATGAAGGATGGATTGGTCCTGAGAGACACCCTGTCCGCATGAAAAATAATGAAAGGCTCCACTGCCATAAGAGCCTGTAATTCAGAAATCCTTCTAGCTGAAGTGACTGCTAAAAGGAAAGCTGTTTTCCAGGAGAGAAATTAAAGTCTGCAGTAGCAGCTGGCTTGAAAGGAGGGAGAGTGAGTTTTTCCAATACAAAATTGAGGTCCCAGGCAGGGGTTGGAGCTCTCCTGGGTGGTCTTAAGTTTTTGGCCCCTCTGAGATGCAGCTTTAGCAGAGGATGAGAGAAGAGGGGAGGTTCTGTGTTATAATGAGCTGAAATGGCTGAGGCATGGATTTTTATGGAAGAACAGAACAGGTCCTTGTGAAGCATCTCAGTTAAATACTGTAAAATCTGAGGAATATTGGGCACTGTTGTGCTTATCCCTTGTGATTGATTCCAGGCACAGAATATTTTCCATTTGTCAGTATAAGATTTTCTAGTACTAGGCCTTCTTGCCTCCAAAATGACATCCATCACAGGTTTGTTGAGGGATGCCAAGGGTGAATTTAGGTGATTAGCCATGCTGCAAGATTCAAAGTTTGGAGCTGTGTGCACAGAATTTGGTTGTTCTACTGAGACAGTAACTAAGGTGTCTGAGGCAGGTACCATGGTGGAGGGTGTGACACATTGCGCAGGAGTTGGTGCCAGTGTTGGCGAGGCCAGTATGGATCAATCAAAATCATTTTGGTCTGTCCTGTTTGACTTTTAGTAGAACTTTGGAGAGTAGAGGCAGAGGGGGAAAGGCATAGACTGATAGGTTTTTCCAGCTGAATGATGCAACATCCACTTTCCAGGCTTTTTTGTGATGAGTTCTTGTGCAAAACTTGTCCAACTGATCGTTCTGGGGTGAGGCAAAAAGATCTATGTCTGGACTCCTCCATTTGCGTGCCAACATGTTGAAAATCCGTGGTTCCAGTTTCCATTCATGTGGGTCCATGAGATTTCTGCTTAGTCCGTCTGCCAGAGTATTCAGCTTTCCTGGCAGGAATTGAGCTTGTAGTTGAATCTGATAGGTCAAGGCTGTGTTCCACAATGCCATGGCTAGTTTGCAAAGGGGGTAGAAGTGTGTACCCCCCTGCTTGTTTATGTACCACATAACGGTGGTGTTGTCTGTCTTCATCATTAACTGTCCTGGATGAAGGTAGCCCTTGAAGGCTGTCAGTGCATTCTGTACAGCTAGCATCTCTTTTTGATTGATATGAAGGTGCATTTGATTTGGGCTCCATTTTCCCTGAATGCACTTCCCTGCCAGATGAGCCCCCCAAGCATAGTCTGATGTGTCTGTAGTTAGGGTTTGGGTGGCAGGGGGTGGAGTGAATGGCAGTCCCTTGTTTTGGTGGTAGGCCTCTGCCCACCATAGGAACTCTAGTTGCAGGCAAGGTATGATAGGAATCATTGTTTCCAGGCTGTGACAATGTTGACTGCATGGAATTAGAAGAATGCAGGAGGCCATGAACCCAAAGGCTTGCAGAATTTGTCTTGCAGATAGCAGGGTTTTTATGGACACCTGTTTGAAGTAAGTCACCAAATGAATTTGCTTTTCTGGCATAAGGTAAGCCATCTGGGCAGTTGTATTCAAGCTTGCACCCAGGAATGTAATGTTTTGAGAGGGTACCAGTTGTGATTTATTTTCGTTTATGGTGTACCTTAGAGAAGTTAGAACCTTTTTTTTTACAAATGCCAGATGTTTTTGAAGAATGTCCCTGTTTTCTGCCTGAATTAGACAATCGTCCAGGTATGGATATATCTGAATATTTCTTTGCCTGCAAAATGCAATTACTGGAGCCAGGCACTTGGGCGCAGTAGATAAGCCAAAGGGCAGTGCAGGGAACTGGTAATGCAAATAGCCTGCTTTGAAGCAGAGGTATATTCTGCAAGATTCCCTGATTGGGATATGCAGGTAAGCCTCAAGTCTAGAGTTAACAACCAGGCATCTTTGCCTAGCATAGGAAGTAACTGGTGAAGAGTCAGCATCTTGAATTTTGGAATGTCCAGAAATGTGTTTAGGGTAAATAAGTCCAGAATTGGATGCCATGATTTGTCTTTTCTGGGTACCAGGAAAAGTCTTGAATGGAAACCTTGTCCCTTTTCCTCTTCTGGGACTGGTTGAATAGCTCCCATGTTTATGAGAGACAGTACTTGTTTCTGGGCCACTGCCCAGTGGTTTGGGGGCAGGTCTGGCCATCCGTTTTGGATTGGCAACATGTGGAAATGAAATCTGTATCCCTGGGAAACTATATTTAAAACCCATTTGTCCTGGTTTAAAAGTTGCCAGTTTCTTACATGAAGTGCCAATTTTAGTCCAAAGGGGTGGCTGAAAGGTAAGTGCTTGGTAAGTGTACAGGGAAGTCATTGAGACTGCTTACCATAGGGAGGTGCCTTGTTGCTTCCAGATTTGGAGGAGGCGGCACCCCATTGTTTTGTCCTAAAAGTCCCATGATATGCTGCTGGTATTTAAGCATATGAAATTGACAGTTTAAAGCCCCAATTGCCAAGGTTACAGAAGTGTATACTTTCTTACCCCATCTATCCAGCGCCCAGGAATCTCTATCAGAAGGTGTCGATTTTTAGCAGTAGAGGCCTTAATGCCCTTGGGACCCTGATAAATGGTTTCAGGATCTGCAATAGGATTTTTGAAAAGGAATTTGTGGGAGTCAGGAACCCTGTAGTACC
The DNA here is from genome assembly GCF_019279795.1 of Protopterus annectens. Taxonomy (NCBI): domain Eukaryota; kingdom Metazoa; phylum Chordata; order Ceratodontiformes; family Protopteridae; genus Protopterus; species Protopterus annectens. Next base: position 1,210,826,141 of record NC_056739.1, on the reverse strand, counting down.
TGTCTGGCTTTCAAGAAGCCGGAGGCAGAGAATCAGGAGCCATACTAGATTCTGAAAAAACATCATCAACAATGTCTAGGACAGGAGGTATAGCCAAAGGCCTATGTTGAGGAAGAAGAAAATCCCAAAGTCTCTTTTTAGATTCAGAGAAATCCTGACTTTCCAAGTGGAAATGTTCCCGTAAGGTATGTAAAGTTTCCCCAAAAGAAAAATCCTCAGGGGGAGAAGCAGAAGGAATGGAATTCTTCTGCATCAGAATCCTCATAAGTAGGTATAGACAAATCCTGTTCATTAGAAGAGTCAGAAGAAATAGAATCCTGTTCAGAAGATTCATAATCTGTGTCTTGCCTAGACCTCTTAGAAGGGGGGGGGGGGGTTGGCTACCATGATCAGGGTGATTAAATCTTCAGCCATTTTGATCATTTGTCTTTTAGGAATAGGGGCCTGCACACGTGGCCCAAGCGTCGTGGCCCAAGCGTTGTTTTTTTAGACATAGATGTAGAGTTTGGCCTTAGACTTGAAGATGGCGTCTGTTTAATATACAAATCTGTAGGCCTGAAAACACCCTCAGAAGCCGGTGCCTGCACAGCGGCTCCGGACCAATCTAAGGTAGACATCCGCAGGTTCAATAACTGAAGCATCTCGTGGCATACCAGACTCCGAATGGGTCTCAGTAGAGGCCTGCGAATCAAAATTAGCGGGTATCAGAGGCTGCGAATGTGCATCATTGAGCACCGGCGAACTAGCGACTGGCTTTGGAGAAGCGTCGTCGTCAGTTTTGGACCGCGGCAGCCTGTCTCTTTTTCTTTGCATTTTTTAGGTATCCCAGTAGTCGGATTGCTAACCGACGACATTTCCGGATAGTTAAATCGTGAGCCAAAATATTTTAAAGCAAAAATATACAGACGTTTAGTAGCGCGTTGATTAAATTTAGCACAAAACCAACAGCAAGGTACGTTGTGGTCAGGGCCTAGGCAAGGAATGAATACAGTACAAATGAAAATCCTTATGAGGTATCTACTTCCCACAAGTAATGTAATTATTAACTTTTACTGACATCGGTAAGGAGCAAGAAAAAGTTTCCCCAATGAGGTACTTAGCTTTTTAGTTGAAGACTTTGGTTCTGAAACTCGAAAATGAAAATTTCAGGAGTCGGCCGACCGGCACTTGCGAACTGTTTCTGCTTAGACCATGCGGCAAGAAAGACTGATGTAATGGTGTCGGCTGCATGTTTTATACCCTTGACGACCTGATGTCATGGAAGAAGGGACAGCAACCGACGCAGGACCCAAGACTTTGTTAATCAGGCCGACTGAGGGTAACCTGACAGCAGATCACCCAAATGTAATGACTGCAACAGTAAAACACGAAGAACATCTGTTGGTGAAACTATGTACAGAACTCCAGGTAGCAGCTTCTAGGATGCCCCTGGTAGGTATGCCTCTGAGAAAGGCTGTAGAGGTAGATGCAGCCTTGGTTAAGTGGGGTCTGATCCCCTGTGGGATAGGTTTTCCATGGAGTTTACAGCAGAAAAGAATGCAATAGCCTATCCATTTGGAGATGATTTGAAATAGCCTTCCCCTCTGTCCCTGCAGCAAATGCCACCAGCAGTTGTTCAGATTTCCTTTGAAGTTTAGTCTTGTCCAAGTAGAATCTAAGCTGTCTGTGCACATCTAAGGAGTGCAGTATCCGTGTTCCCCTTTGTTCTGTGGATTAGGAAAGAAGGTTAGCAAATGAATGGACTGATTAAGGGCCACACTGGATACCACCTTTGGCATGAAAGAGGGACTGGTCCCGAGGGACATCCTGTCCACATGAAAGATGATGAAAGGCTCCACTGCCATAAGGGCCTGTAATTCAGATACCCTTTCTTGCTGAAGTGATGGCTAAAAGGAAAGCGGTTTCCAGGAAAGGAATTTTAAATATGCAGTACAGCTGGCTTGAAAGGAGGAAGGGTGAGTTTCTCCAATGCAAAGCAAAGGTCCCAGGCTGGAGTTGGAGCTCTCCTGGGTGGTCTTAAATTTTTGGCCCCTCCGAGGAACTGCTTGAGCAGTGGATGAGAGAAGAGGGGAGGTTCTGCGTTATAATAAGCTGAAATGGATGAAGCACAAATTTTTATTGAGGAAAAAGACAGGCCCTTGTGAAGCATCTCAGTTAAGTATTGTAAAATCTGAGGTAAAGTGGGCACTGCTGTGCTCATCCCTTGAGATTGGTTCCAGGCACAGAATCTTTTCCATTTTTTTTTCAGCATAAGATTTTCTAGTACTAGGCCTCCTTGCCTCTAAAATGATATGCATCACCGGTTTACTGAGGGATGGTAAAGGAGAGCTTAGGTAATTAGCCAGGCTGCTAGGTTCAGTGGTTTAAGCTGAGGGTGCAGAATCTGGTTCTCCTGATGAGACACCAGGGTAGGAGTTTGAGGCAGGTGCCATGTTGCCAACAGTGACACACTGCGCAGGAGGGGGTACAAGGGTTGAAGTGGCCAGTCTGGTGCAATCAACATCGTCCTTGGTTTGTCCTGTTTGATCTTTAGTAGTGCTTTGGAGAGCAGAGGCAGAGGAGGAAAGACATAAGCTGAAGGACAGAGCATCCACTTTCCAAGCTTGTCTGTGGGGAGTCCTTGTGCAAAATTGTTCCAATTGATAGTTCTGGGGGGAGGCAAACAGGTCTATATCTGGGCACCCCCATCTGCTTGTCAACATGTTGAAAATCCTTGGTTCCAGTTTCCACTCGTGTGGGTCCATGAGGTTTCTGCTTGGTCCGTCTGCCAGTGTATTTAGTTTTCCTGGCAGGGAATTGAGCTTGTAGGTGCACTTGGTAGCTCAAGGCTGTGTTCCACAATGCCATGACTAGTCTGCAGAGCGGGTGAAAATGTGTACCCCCCCAGCTTATGTACCACATAACAGTGGTGTTGTTTGTCTTTACCATTAATTGCCCTGGAAGAATGTGGTCCTTGAAGGCTGTCAGAGCATTCTGTACAGCTAACATTTCTTTTTGATTGATGTGCAGGTGCATTTGACTTGGGTTCCATTTGCCCTGAATGCACTTCCCTGCCAGGCGTGCCCCCCCCCCCCCCCATCCATAGTCTGATGCGTCTGCTGTTAGGGTTTGGGTGGCAGGGGGTAGTGTGAATGGTAGTCCCTTGTTTTGGTGGCAGGCCTCTGCCCACCAAAGGAACTCTAGGAGTAGGCAAGGTATGATGGGAATCATTGTTTCTAGATCCTGAGAACGTTGATACCATTGTAGTTTCCTAATATGCAGTCTTGCATATGGAATTAGAAGAATGCAGGAGGCCATGAACCCAAAGGCTTGTAGCATTTGCCTTGCAGATAGCAGGGTTTGTGTGGCCACTTGTTTGAAGTAAGCTGTCAAGTGAATTTGTTTCTCTGGCGTGAGGAAAGCCATCTGGGAAGTTGTATTCAAGCTTGCTCCCAGGAATATAATTTGCTGACAGGGTACCAGGTGTGATTTCTTTTCGTTTATGGTGTACCCCAGACAAGTTAGCACCCTTTGTACAAAAAGCCAGACAATTCAAAAGTATGTCCTGGTTTTTTGCCTGAATTAGACAATCGTCCAGGTATGGGTATATTTGAATATTTCTTTGCCTGCAAAATGCAATGACTGGAGCTAGGCACTTTGTGAATACCCTGGGCACAGTAGATAAGCCAAAGGGCAGTGCAGCTTTGAAGCGTAGGTATCTTCTGCAAGATTCCCTGATTGGGATGTGTAGGTATGCTTCCTTTAAATCTAGTGTTGCCAACCAGGCATCTTTGTCTAGCATAGGAAGCAACTGGTGAAGAGTCAGCATCTTGAATTTTGGAATAAAAAAAAGGTGTTTAGAGTAGACAGGTCCAGGATAGGATGCCATGAATTGTCTTTTCTGGGTACCAGGAAAAGTCTTGAGTAGAAACCTTGTCCCTTTTCCTCTTCTGGTACCAATTGAACAGCCCCTATGCTTAAGAGAGAGACAGCTTGCTTTTGGGCCTCTGCCCACTGATTTGGAAGTAGATCCAGCCAACCGCTTGGAGTTGGTAACGTGTGGAAGTGAAATCTATATCATTGGGACACTACATTTAAAACCCAATTGTCCTGGGTAATGAGTTTGCAGTTCTTTGCATGAAGTGCAATTTCCCCCCCCAAAGGGGCAGTCAGTTGAGAAGTGCTCGGAAGTTTCAAAAAGAAGTAATTGAAATAGTTTACCATAGGGGTAGTTTTATTACTCCTAGATTTGGAAGTGGAGGCCCCCCACTGCTTAGTCCTGTGCGTCCCCTGGGACTGAAGCCTGGGTTCTCTGCTGGATCTGGAAGAGGTAGGAAAGGACCAATTCATAGAAGACCAATGTCTACTAAATCTTGGAGGTTGTACTTGTAAAAAAAATCTTTAACAGTTTGCATAGATTTAGCTTTTTCCTCCATCTTTTTAAGACCTTCTTCTGCCTTGCTGCCAAACAGGCGGTCCTAATTTAAGGGAGAGTCCAGTAATTTCGCTTTAACATGATCTGGCAAGGATTGCTCCTTAAGCCAAGCATGCCTTCTAAGTACAGACCCAGTTACAGCAGCCCTGCAAGATGCCTCTAGTGAATCAAAACCACATTGCAATGTATGTTTATCAACTTATTCAGCAGAATGCATTAAATCCTGTAAATCCTTATTTTCACCGCAATCAGGAATCAACAATATTTTCTGTATAAGCAATCCACTAACATGCTGCTGATACTTTAACATATGAAACTGGCAATTCAAGACCCTAATGGCCAAAGTTGCAGAAGTGTATACCTTCTTACCCCATTTATCCAGTGCCCTGGAGTTTCTATCAGAGGGGGTAGGATTTTTGGCAGTAGTAGCTTTAATGCCCATGGGTCCTTGTGAAATGGTTTCAGGATCCGCAGTAGGATTTTTGAAAAGGAACATGTGAGAGTCAGGAACCCTGTAATATCTATCAGGTTTTCTGGGAGCAGGAGGTAAAGAGCCAGGGCCATGCTAGATTCCGAAAAGGCATCATCAACAATGTCCAGTACAGGAGGTATAGCTAAAGGCCTGTGCTGGGGCAGGAGTAAGAAATCCCTAAGCCTCTTTTTAGAATCAGAGAAATCCTGACTTTCCCAATGAAAATGCTCCCTGAGAGTATGCAAGGTTTCACCAAAAGAGAAATCCTCTGGGGGGAAGCAGAGGGAATACAATCCTCAACATCAGAATCCTCATAGGTAGATAAGGGTAAATCCTGGTCATCAGAGGAAACAGAAATTTCAGAATCCTGGTCAGAGGTATCATAAGGTTGGGAGGGTGGCCTAATGGTTAAGGTGTTTTCCTTACAAGCACAAGGTGCAGGGTTTGAGTCTCACAAGGGATAATTGGCTAGGCTTACAATGGCTCGCAAGGGCAGTTAGCTTAGTACTAACCTATGATTTCCTATGATAAGCAAACTCAGTCCTAGGTCTCTTAGAGGGAGAAGGTTGGCTTCTCCTGATTAAAGTAATAAGGTCTTCAGCCATTCTTATTTGTTTTTTAGGCATAGAGGCCTGACCATGCGGTCTGGGCGTCAGTTTTCTAAGCATGGTTCGAGTTTTATGCCTTGAAGAAGAAGATGGCATCGGTTTAATATGCAAATCAGTAGGCCTGAATACACCCTCAGAAGCCGGTGCCTGCACAGTGGCTCTGGACCCATCCAAGGTAGAGACATCCGCAGGTTCCACAGTTGAAGCATCTTGCGGCATACTGGACTCCGAATGGGTCTCAGTAGAGGCCGGCGAATCTGAAGTAGCGGGTATCAGGGGCTGCGAAAGCGCCTCACTGAGTACTGGTGAACTGGCGACTAGCTTAGGAGAAGCATCGTCGGCAGCTTTGAACCTAAGCGGCCTGTCTCTGTCTTTATCTTAGCATTTTTTCAGAATGTCAAAGACATATCAAGATAACTGAACAGAGCACCAAAATATTTAGAAGCGCAAATATACCAACGACGGATAGTTCATGGTTTAAATAAGGCACAAAATCGACAGTGAGGTACATCGTGGTCAGGGCCTAGGCAAGGAATACAGTATGAATGAAAATCTTTATTTGGTATTTGCTTTCCACAAGAAATGCAATTATTTACTTTTACTGACATCGGTTTAGTGGCAAGACAAAGTTTCCCCAATGGAGTACTTACCTTTTAGTTGAAGACTTTGGTTCTGAAACTCGAAAACGAAAATTTCAGGAGTTGGCTGACCGGCACTTGCGAACTGCTTCTGCTTCGGGCACCGCACGGCAAGAAAGACTGATGTAATGACATCAGCTGCATGTTTTATACCCCTGATGACCTGATGTCACGGAAGAAGAGACAGCAACCGACGTAGGACCCAAGACTTTGTTAATCAGGCTGAGCTACTGCAAGCAGACAGCCCAAATATGATGACTGCAACAGTGAAACACAAAGAACATCTGTCCCCCATTAAGGGGACACTGTCCTTGTTGCCCCCAGCCTTCTCCTTGGGTTTTCCTTTCCATTTTTTGTTACATTTACTTTTTTTACTCTGTCAGACTTACTTGGGATACAAGAGCCAATATTAAAATGGGTAAAATTCAACTGAATTGTGCTGCCTGAGCTTGAAAAAGCTGCTTAACAGATTCTCCCCCAGTCTTTTTGAATATCAAGAGGGGGGCGGGTCCTTATTCAAAAGTACATTACGCAGCTGCATCTAACTGGTCTGCAAGGGGCTAAATGCTTAAACAAGGCACAACTCCATATAACAGATCCTGTGGCTGATGCTCTACATGATGCATCCACTGCACCATTTCTACATTTTTTCAGTGCTTGGCCACCTCAGCAGAGACATTATATAAAGAATTTCTCAGGATCCTTATCAGAGATTCCACCTGTCTTAGCATCCCTCCCCCAACTTCTCCAGCAGAGGTTGTTCAAAGTTAAGCAGAAGGCCTTGCCAGTTCTAGAGCCTGAAGAACATGGTGGCAGAATATACACCTTTCCAAAATTGTCAAGTATCCTACTCTTCCTGTCACTGGGAAAAGAGTTCCAGAACAGACCTGGAGCAGATTCCTTACTGAAATCCAGAGATGCCACACTAGATGAACCAGAGGATTTTTGTAAAAGAATTTAATCGAATCCTTAATGCCTTAATGTAAAAGCAATTAAGTATCCTAAGAATGTGTGTTTGGGGGGGGGGGATCTAGCTCCAGAGATACATTATTGAACACATCCCCAAGAACATCCACAACTGAAGGAACAGCAAGGGCCATGAGGTCAGGCAGGCCATGAAAGCTCTATATAAGCAGCATCCTAGCCTTAAGCAGCATTTTACCTTTACCTAGGAGGATGCCTCAATACAAACAGCAAATGACCAACTTCAATAATTGGCTTAGCTTCTGGTGTCATTCTAAGGAGATCCACTATGTCAGCCTGGGATGACACAATCGACAGACCTTGATGCTTTGCCAGAGATGGTCTTCATCTATCACCCCTGGGATTATGGCTTCTGGCTAAGGCTCTTGCTACTCTCATAGTGCCTTTTTAGGCAGTGTCTCAAGGACAAAATTCCCAACGTAAAAACTCCATCTAAAGACAACCTCAAGGTTATGCTGCTAAACTCTAAGAGTATTAACACAAAGCTACACTCACTGGAAGCTGCCCTCACCTTGGAAGACACAGACATTTGTGCAGTCACTGAGACCTGGTTCAAGGCTGTGGAAAGCACCCCAGCCATACTGGGTTACACCTCTGTTCACACATTCAGACCTAAACTAAAGGCATAAAATCTAAAGGAGGTGGTGTATCAATATTCATGAAAGATAAATACACTTCCAAGATTGGTTAAACAGTATGATTCCCTGTCAGGTACAATTAACTGCTGGTAGGACACTTACTCAAGTCACTGCCAGCTACAGGCCCCCCTCCATGAATCAGGACACCCACTATACCTATTGTGATCTACTCGAGTCTATCAAGATACATTCAGACACCATGGTTTTTGCTGACTAACTACCCATCCTCTGACTGGGTAAATTACTAGTGCTCAAACTCACTTGCCCAAAGATTCCTAAACTTTGTTAACTGCAATGCCCTGGACCAGTTGGTTGACACCCCCACAAGAGGTGCTAACATCCTGGTTCTGGTACTTACCAATGTGGGGGACCACTGTAGCACCCCTCCACTGTGAGGTCTTCCCTCGTGAGATCTGACCACAAATCGGTCTCATTTGAACTATTACACCCAACCTCCCCCCCTCCAGCAGCAACTAAACTAAAAAAATTTCTCCAAAGCAGATTATATCCTCTTACAGGATTTGTATGAATAGTTTCACTGCACTTCCTCCCTTGGATGAAACTGGCAACTATGTAGAGTTCTACACCAATAGTTTATACAAACACCTGTATACCTGCATTGACTCAGCCGTACCTGACAGCACCAAAACAAGCTCCTCAAAGAAAAGCAAAACCTGCCTGGTGGATGACTGCCATTAACAGGCTTTACAATAAGAGGAAGAAATTGCTGTCGAAGAGTAAGTGGAAGCGAGCCCTCCTAAACTGGAAACACTCCCTCCTCAGCTTAAACAAGCAAATAAGACTTCTTGTGAAGTCCTCCAAAGCAGACTGAGTCCACATTAGCTTCCTCATTAAATGACAACCACAAGGCATTCTACAGTTACATCTGTAACCTAAAAGGAAAGGCCCAGATTTGTGCAGAACTGGTAGTTAATGATACCATATATACTGAGCCTATGGACATAGCTAACCTGCTGGCTGACAGGTTCTGTGAAAACTTCACTCCCCTGTCCCCGCCACATGTACCCCATGACATCCCTACCACCTGTCCCCTACCTTGCATCTCTAAAGAGCATGTCATAAATGCCCTCTCTAAGGCCAAAAACACAGTATCTATGGGACTGGATAACATCCCAGGCGGTGTCCTACATGGACTGCAACATGAATTGGCTAGATCATTGGGTACTCTTTTCAATCGTAGTCTAAGCACAGGCTGCATACCAGTTGAATGGAAAACAGCCACTGTTATCCCCTTGCACAAATGTGGTGCTTCCACTGACCCCGAGAACTACAGACCTATTAGCCTGTCTAGCCTTATCTGCAAGACCATGCACCGAATCATCATGGACCTTATCAACAAAGATATAGGTAATCTTCAAACACTTGACCCTACTCGGTTTGGATTTGCCAAAGGGAGATCATGCCCGTTAAACCTGGTGGACTTCTTCGAAATAGTCACTAAGGGCCTGGACGATGGGAAATCTGTGCACACAGTCTACATGGACTTAGCCACGGCATTTGACACTATCCCCCACTCAGGCATCATTGACAAACTCATCCAACTAGGCATAAACCCTTATATTGTTAGATGGGTCGCTAACTGGCTCACTGATAGAACTCACAGTCAAAATAGGGGAATCCACCTCCAGCAGCAGACCTGTAACCAGTGGTGCTCCACAGGGATCAGTTCTGGGACCTCTACTGTTTGGAATCTATTTCTCAAAGTACAAGCAAAAATTAAAGATCTGTGGCTGACAAAGTTTGCTGATGACTAAAAAACCGAGAGCAGTCATAGAATCTCGGAATGATGTCAACATCCTACAAGAGGGTCTTACACTTAATGACTGGTACCAAAGTCATGGCCTTAAACTCACCACAAAAAATGTATTATCATTCGTTTTGGTAAACAGATGTTCCTGCTAACTACCACATCAATAGCAACACCTTAGAGACCTGGGCACACAGGTTGACAGTAACCTTGCCTTTGACCACCATGCACGTCTCCAAAGTGGTAAGAAGGGCATTCTGTACTGCTCATCGTATAAGGGCATTGCCTCTAGAAAACAGTTATAACCTCCCTGTACTCTTCCCTCATCAGGCCAATAATCAAGTACAGTGCCCCTTTTGGTATGTACCTTTCTTAAGCACCTGCAGAAAATGGAGAAACCACAAATGTTACTCATAAGGAAAATTCAAGGTCTTCAGCATCTGTCCTATGGGAATTGTCTGAAATCACTGTCACTTTATTCTGTTTCATACAGACTACTCAGAGATGATCTCTGCCTTGCATACAAGGCAATCTCTGACCCTGCATTAATGGACATGCTGCATATCCATAAGTCAACAGTACATGGATAACTCACTCTAAAGACCTTAACCTGGTATGTGACATTAATAAAATCTGCTGGAAGGACAAATTTGTCTCCCAGAGGTTACCACACCTTTGGAACAGACTCCTACTTCATGTCAAACAGAGCACCTCACTGGCCCTCTTCAAACGTAATCTGGATGACTGAATGGGTGATTGTAAATTCACCCCTGGGGTATCATCTGTGTCCCTCTTGGACATGGGCAATAGGTGCTGATCATGGAAATATGGGTAAATACTTGGCTAGGCTTGTAAGGGTCCTAAGGCCATTAGCCTAGTAAATTCCTATAATCCTAAATCGGAGTTTGGCCTCTGAAACACTATCTTACAAAGTGTTTGCCCCCGTAGGAGAAATTCTCTGGGGAAGAAGTATGGAATAGGGTGTCATTGGTGTCAGAATCAAAGTGTAGTGGAAAGGATCTGATCCACACACACCAGCATACTAGTTTCAGAGACAGGGTTGTCAGACTCCTACACAGTAGGTTCTACCTTTCTCTTTTTAGAAGGACTATAAACACCTCAAGGATTTTCAGTGCTGGTAAGTGAGAGACAAAATCCTCAGCCAGATGGAAAAGTTGACTGGAAAAAGCCTGGCACAGGAAAATAACTTTCTTGGGTGACATAAGCCAGGGAACCTTGTTGGCTATGCTTACATAGGCCCTTGGGCCGATAGCCTAGTGCCTACCTATGAACCTATGGAAAGTGGAGTATGACCAAGACGGAGGAAAACTGGTGGCATGGGACTGGACTCTGGTGCTTTGTGCCTCAACTTCAGACAAAACCTCTATGGAGGCTTCAAGTCGTGGGTAGATGACCAGCACCTTAATCTGGCCTCTCAGAATCTCCACATGAATAAATACCATGGCTACACCACCCTTCACTTCAGTAATCAGAACACAGGCCTCAGAATTGGAAGGCACAGTGTGGTCTTCTTGCTGGGAGGATAATGAAATGCTGACAATGTGGTAGCCTCTAGAACAGTCATACTAAAGGCTTTGGCTTAGACAGACACCAGAGGTGGACGATGCAAAAGAACCTGAACACATCCACAACAGCAGGACCAGAGACCACATTCATCCAAGGAGGACATCCTCTGTCTCCCAAAATCTTTCCCCCATGTTTTTTGTCTGAACGTTTGTTTTTCCTTACTTGGAAAGTTCTCATAGGCTGCAGACAATAGTATAGCAGCTTACAAACAGGAATGCACTGACTTTTTTATTAATGCAAACTTGAGAGTTTACTTTCTTCCATGGAATGTCTTTGCGGTAAAGCTACTGCAATGCTATCACAAGTCCATTTATGCTCTGCACTGACAGTACCAATAAACAAACAAATGCAGTGGAAGCATTTATGAGGGATTTGCTTTGCATACACATAATATAGTTGTTAATTTTTACATATGAGTCAGTCAAACTTCATTAGTAGTATAAATGCCACCTTAGATGGCCCTTGAAGGCAGGCTACTAGCCCAATGGGATTAACCTGTTCAACAAAGGACAAATAAAAAATAAATAAATGGATAAAACCCGGACTACACTATAGATGAACTAAGTTTGAATATCAGCTCAGGTGCCTGTAGGAGCTGGGTGAGGTGGATGGGAATGAGTGGCCACTGCTGGCTTACTTATGCTGGGAAAGGCAGGTAGCTCAGGCTCGCCACAGAGGTGGCATCTACTGAGAAAACTAGGTGTTCACACAGTGAGTTTCTGATCCAGTTGAGCTCACACTACCTTAGTGAATTTGCACTAAGTAGTCAGTAGGAGACCAAGCATGCAGATGTGCACTTCCTTTTGAGAAGTAGCAACTGTGGACTTGGAGAAGCTGCCGAAGGGACAGGGAGTTCTCCCAAGGACAGAGGGTAGACTGCCTTCCAGAACTGCATGCTGGCAAACTCTTTACAGCCCGACTCTGACTGGGGAACAGAGGGCTGATGGGAGTACCAGAGCAGAATTAAATAAGCAACAGGAAAGGCCAGGAATACAAGGCTCCCATTTTCCTGCAACAGCAAATGTGCAAAGGCAGAGTAACCATTTCACAAGGTCGCGCACGTGTGTGTGCGTGTGTGCGTAGCTTAGAATTGGAGTCACTATAAGATATTTATCAACACACTATATAAAGTGGACACGAAAACCCCCTATGAGCTAATTACCTGGCTTCTAAAGTAAGCTGACAGATGGAATGACAATGTTGATAACACTTACACCTAGTAAACTGTGCTGTAGGAAAGATCAGAGGATGGCATGTGAGATCGAAACGGAGTTTATCAAAGTCTTGGGAATAAGACAGAGTTCAGAAAATCAGGCTGGTTAATTAATCTATTGTTGGCAGGATATCCCACGAAAGTACAGTTGTGTAGATGTTCAAATAGATCACCGTTGCAGTAGCCCAAGATCTATGGGCACATCCTGCCAAGGATCAGACGTCTGGCTAACTTACAAAGCTTTAGGGCACCTTCCATGTGTCTGTATGACCATTAAAGCTTGAGGCCAAGCTGGTATAAAAATAGATGCATAGGCACCAAAAATCCAAGCTTTCTTGGCACAGAAACAAGGGACACTACTGCCCTGCTAAGAAAAAAATACTAGGAGAAAAGGGGATGAAATGCCCCCACCCTTGCAAAAAAACAAGGGGGCAGATGGGAGGGTGTTTGCATTGCAACAGCGATCTATTCAAATATCTACGGCCAAGCTAATTTACTTACACAACTGTACTATCCTCATCATTAGATTACTGTTGCAGTAGCCCAAGCTATATGGGGCAAACACCAAAGATTAGAAAGGAATAGAAGAGAAGGTAGAAAGATGAGAGTCTAGGACTCTCAGTAGAGTGGTTGTAGCAACCCGAGCTCTGGCCCTAGAGAAAGGGTCAAATTTGTAGCATTTCATAAAAAAAGGTGTGAAGAAAAGCCCAAGTTGCTGCATCTAGACTATTTTTAGAGTCTACCCCTTTCCAAAAAGCAACAGATTTAACAGTAGCCTTGGTAGAATGGACTCTTACTTTAACTGGAAGTGCCTTGCCACGACATGAATAAAAAAACAAAACAAAAAAAAAAAAAACGAGTGGCATGTGATGACAATTTGGAAGTAGTATGCTTAGATACTAAGTGTCCATTCTTCTAACCTTCATAAGAAATGAAAAAAAAATTGACTGGCGTTCCCAAAGTCCTTTGTCCCGTCAATGTAATATCTGAGGTGTGTATAAAAATCCAGGAGTAGGCAGCATTTTCTCTCCCTTTTTCTGGGTTCTGCAGCAAATACAGAAATGAATCAACTGATTTAAAGTAAATCAAAATAAATTCTGAAACCACTTTAGGTATAAAAGAAGGGTTGGTTCTCAAATAAACCCTTTCTTTATGAAATATGAGATGGAACTTATTCACCACAAGAGCTTGCAACTCAAGATACTCTTCTTGCAGAAGTCAGAGCAATTAGTAACTCTATTTTTCATTATAAAAAAAATTAATTGGCCTCATGAGCTAGGTCAAAAGAAAAAAACAGTGTAAAGATTCTCCAGTACAAAGTTAAGATGTCATAGAGGAGCCTCCTGTTTTCTAGTTGGTCAAATGTTCAATTTCCCTTTCAGAAACTGTTTCACTAAACAAAGAAAAAAAGTGGGATCTACAGGTAGACAGGCAGAAATGGCTGTAAGATGAATCCTTATGGAAGAAAAAAAGCGAGAGGTTAATAACTCTCAAATATTGAACTGAAGGCACCTTAAAAGGCTATTTGGTTCATTCTACAGCACCAACTAGAAAATCTTTTCCAGTAAACCACGTATGACTTTCTAGTAGCAGGTTTCTTAGCCTCCTTTAATACCTGCTGTACACATCGTCAAAAGACATGATTAAAACGTACTGCAAGTCTATCTTATAGTTTGTGAACTGAAGAACTTGAAGACTGCACTGGATCAGAGTGCTTCTATATAGTGCAAGTCCATCCTGTGAGGAAGCTTGCAGTAGACTGCCTTTTGCAATTTTCAAAAGAGGGGAAAACTACTGTTGCCTGGGTCAAAAGGGAGTCAACCAGCACTATTTCTGAAGAGTCCTTCTGGATCTTTAAAAAAAATTCCAGTTATCAGAGGAAAGGCTGGAAAAGCATCAAGAAACACCTGTGTCCATAGGAATGAAAAGAGATCCGTCTTCCAGGCCCTTCTGCAAGAAGTCCTAGAAGAGAACTTCTTTAGCCGTTTGTCGTAAATGAAGGCAAACAGATCTACTTCAGATGGATGACTTCTTGACCCTGAAACGTAACTTTCATACATGGGGATCTGTCCTGGTCCTGCTTAGCTTGTCTACCACAAAAGTCTGTTCTGATGGTATACAAACAGCCTGTAAGGATAGAATGTGTTGAGTTGCCCATTTCCAAGTTATTACAGCTAATCCACAAAGGGAGGCAAGATCTGGTCCCCCTAGTTTGTTAATGCACCACATGACAGGTCCTGGATTTTGGGATGATTTACTGATTTGAGACTATAATGACCTTGATTTTTTTTATGTTCATACTTTTTTCTTTTCTGATAATCCCACAAACCTTGCACTTTCACCCCTTTGGAAACAGGCCCCCATGCAAAATCTGATGCAGCTGAGGTTGCAGATTGAATAGGAGCTAATGGGGAGAAAGGCAGACCTGGAGTGGGGGATAACTGATTCTCCCAAAAGAGAATTTCTCTCCTGACAAAACTCAGCACCAGATTTTGAAATGATAGAGGGTGCAGGTGGTGGGTCCAGAGAGATTAAAAAGGAGGAACCACTGAATTTTTCTCATTACGCAATCTGGTTGGAGGAATCAAGAGAATTGTAGGGACCATGAATCTTAATAGACTGAGACAGTAACTGACTACTGTGCAAGTTTGTCTGGAAAACATCAGAAATTGTTCCTTGTAAGTCTACTTTTGCCTGAAGAATAAAGACCATCCATGAGGTATGTATCTAGGAAACATTCTAGAAACATTATCCTGTCAGATGGAATAAGGGATGATTTTTCTATGTTCACTTAAAAGCCCACATTGAGAAGGTCCTTAACAGAAATAATAGATTCTTAACATCCTAGGAGTGAGTCTGCAAAAATAAAGCAGTTGTCTAGATAAGGAAAAATGAGTATGCCTTGTGACCTCCAATGAGCTATTACTGGAACCAGACACTTTCTAAAAACGCCTGCAGCTCTCTCTCGAAACTCTCCTAAAAATGGAGAACATCAATATCTGTGCAGTAACTGAGACCTGGTTCAAAGTTCAGACAGCAGCCCTGCAATACCAGGCTACAACTCATACAACTTTTTGGCCACCAAACCAGGTCCGAAACACTAAAGGTGGAGGAGTGTCCATATTCACCAAGGATATTCACACCTACAGGCTGGTTGCCCAACACAATGCATCTGAAATTCTCCAGGTACAATTAACACTAGGTAAGACTGCAATACAAATTGTAGCTTAATACAGATCTCCCACCATGCCCCAAGATTCTCACTACACATTTCTAAACATACTGGAAAATATTAAGATACAACCAAACACCCTAATACTGGGTGATTTCAACTAACTACCTACCTCCTACACAAATAAGATCCATAGGAATACCAGCAGGAAAAGCATCCAGGTCATGTTTGAGACACCTGACAGAAAATCTCTTCTATTTAGCCACGTACGAATTTCGTGTAGCAGATTTTCCAGCCTCCTCTAAAACCCTGAGCATGTCCTCAGAAAATGGTGTCTAAAGGGAATCAGAACTCTTATAACCAAAAAAGATAAGTGAAGGGTGGACAAGTGAGGGTGAATGAGAGATCTCTTTCACTTGGCCAGGGGCAGTCCTCACAGGTTACCTCACAGAATGAAAGAGAAGGGGAACCAGCGCTATTTGGCCAAAAGGAAGTCAGTAACAGGATTTTGGCTTGTTTCATGTGATCCTGTGCAGGACATTCAGAGCCAGAGAAAGAGTGCGATAGGCATAAAGAAACATCTCTCTCCAAGAAAAAGACATGGCATCCACTTTCCAAACCAGATGACTTAGCATTCTGGAACAGAATTCAGGGAGTTGTCTGTTCATTGATGAGGTAAAAAAGATCTCTTTGTGGTGTACCCAGTGAAGTACAATGTCCAGGAAATATTCTCTGTGAAGCATCCATTCATGCAGATTTACTATGGACATGCCTAAGGTGTCTGCAACCACGTTGTGATATCCCAAGCTTGAAGGCCCAGCTGGCAAATGAGGTAAGACTTTGTGCCTCCTTGTTTGTTGATGTACATTATGGAAGTATTGCATCCGAGAATCCATTGCAGCCCAGGAGTCCAGAGAGAGTGAATGGCTTGAAGTTTTAAAATTAAAGCTCTCATCTCTTTGATGCTGATATAATCTGCCAATTGCTGAGGGGACCCCTGAGGTTAATGGTGGCCACATCTCAGCCTTGGTCTGAAGCATCTGGGTATAACTCATGAGTAGGAGACAGAGCTTGGAAGGGCAGACATAGGTTAAGAGCAGAGCTCTTGCTTGAGGGATACCATGAGTGGAACAGGAAAATCCACGGGATGGCAATGTTGGAGCCAGACAGTCCTGATACCAGTGAAATTTTCTCACATGAAGTCTGGCAAAAGGGATCATAGGTGTGGTGGATGCCATGAACCCCAGAGCTTGCAGAAATTCCCTTGCAGGAAGAAATGGATGCGGGGGTAATGAGTGAAAATAAGCAGACAGGGACAAGACCTTTGGAGGTGAAAGAAAGGCTATGAGTATGATGGAGAAGATATGAAACATGCAACCAAGAAACACTTGGATCTGTGAAGGAGACAACAGTGATTTTTGAGATTTATAGTGAACACCATACTGGGAAGGAGAAAAATGGCAAATTGAAGATCCTGAAGCAGAAGCTGCTAAAAGGGTGCTTGAATTAAGAGGTTGTCTAAATAAGGGCATATCTGAATTTCCTGAAGCCTACAATAGGCTAACACAGGGATCAGACATTTGGTAAAGACCCTTGGAGCCACAGAAAGACCAAAAGGCAAATCAGAAAACTGATCATGTAAGAAGAGTGACAGAAACATAAAAACATCCTGAAAAGAGGGCAAACTGGGATATAAAGGCAAGTATCCTTCAGATCCAGGTATACCAGAAAGGCCTGGGGAAGTAGATGAACCAACACTGTGAATGACTTGCAAACCAAATTCAAGGTAAGGTTTGGACTGGCAGCAAAGAACTTGTGAGGAGTAGGCATGCATACATCATGTACAGCTATCCTCAGCAGGATATCCCCTCTCTCAAGAATACTGCAACAGTGATAAAGGAGGACATCTGCTGGCTGCATTGAAAACATCCTCTAAAGTGCTAAAACTGGGAAGGATAACCACATGTTGAGGTGAATCTACATGTAACAATGAATAACATCTTTGCTGGGTCTTAAAGACATTTTTTTTTGTTCTCAATTAAGGAATTCCTTCATCAAGCAAATGGTGTTAAGAAAAGGATAACATCAATTAGAGTCTGAAGATGTATTTTCTTCAGACTCAAACTTCCAACTATCCAGTGTAGAAACCTGGGAGGTACAAACCTAGCCTATTTCCTGCACATCAGATATGCTGCTGGTGTACCCGAGCTATGGGAATCTGAATGTAAGCATCCTTAAAGTCCAGGGTTCCCAGTGCTCCCAGAAGGATCACAGTAGTAATATTTGCAATGCCGACATTTTGAAGTTTGGTACTAAGAGGAATTTGTTTAATCTTGACAATATATTACCATGTCCCTGTCTTTGTGGCATTAACCCCTTGATTTCTACAACATATTTTCTACCAGAGTAAGAGATGATGATGTTGGTCTCACAGAAAGGGAATACCTTGGCATTTTGGGATTTTTTGAAACTTTTGGAGCAACTTGATCTTATTACTCCCAGAATTCCCTTACCATGGGTAGCTGTCTCCCACTGTTTTAACAGAGACAGTTTTTCATCATATTTTTTTTCTGAGGTGGTGTGAGCACGGTGGATCAATTTTGGAAGGGAGGTACTTTGCAGTCATAGTTGATCCCTACTAAGCCCTTGGTTTGAGCCTCTCCTTTGTCTGCTTTTAGATTCAGCTTGCTGCTTTTTAATAAACCTGCCTTCCTCCCTCTCTTCAGCTTTTTTTTTCTGCCTCACTTGTGAGGGGTCTAAAAGAGATCCTTAACAGACTACACAGATTCCTCCTTTTCTGCAAGGAGTCCATAGAAAAGGTTATTATCCAAAGGAGCATCCAGAGCTGCACTTTTACTTCCTCATGAACAGGTTGGCCCCTGAACCAGGAATGCTTTCCGATTACAGACCTAAGAGCAGCTGCCCTACTTGATGCATCTGGACCATCATAGTCACAGTTCATGGAGTGTAAGCCAACTAGAAATCAAGGCTGTGCAAATCCACCACCTCTTTGTTAAGGCTCTTTTCCTGGATACCCTCTGTCTTGTGCTTCAACTTCTCAAAGATGGTCTCCTCACATTTAAGCATGTGAGGCAGAGATACAAGTCCTCATGGCCAAGGTAGCTGAAGTGTATATTTTCTTTCTTTAAAACATTTTTCAGTAAATTCTTAAACTGTACACAGTGGCCTGGGATCACCTACAACAATAGAAAATAAAACAAACCATAGCAAACTTTTCATTTTTATGCATGTTTTTTTTTTTTAACAATCAAACTCCAACTTACAAATTGCTCAATTCCTGCCCTTGTTTAAACCTCTCTCCTTCTCCTCACCAACATTCTTCTGCATGAATTATTCCCACAAATTCCCTTTATTTCTACACAGACTGAAGATCCTATCTCCAGTTACTTTACCTCTTTTACAATATTCAGTAATTCAATTACAGTCGGTTTAGATATTAATTTCCATTTTCTAGTATTTTTTTTTTTTTTGCAGCTAAGAGCACAACACTTAGTAAGACCTTCCCATGTCTGGGCAATTTGGATCCCATAACCCAGCACAACAGAATCATTATCTTAGTTACAACCATTTATTTCCCCAATATTTCCGACAAAATATTTTCTAGGGAGTTTTTAGAATCTGCAAAATCATTACAGTCTCAAAAAAACATGTCCCCCAGTTATCTCTCTCTGTCCCATCACATATCCAGCATTTATCTGCCTGAAGACAAATTATTTCAAGTCTGCTTGAGATATAAAAATGCTCATACAAACACAGACTTTCTTATCAAATCAGTCAAGAGTCCTGCTCTCTCTAATTTGCTAAAAGGTTCCTGGAAGTAATGCCACCAGGTCCCTTACTGAAATCCAGATACAACACCACTCTATCTTTAATAGGAATCTTATACAGATGCTTGTGGGACTCAATGACTCTGTACAACTGTTTAGACTTCCTAGGGCTGGGGGTTTGGAAGTCAGGCTGCAAGGATGAGTCATGGAACACATCGTCCTGGAATTCATGGACTGAAGGGGCTGGCCATGGATCTGGGTTCAGGCAAGCACAGGAACTACTTACATCTGATCAGGGCCTGAACCAATTCTATGTCCTCCCAACTGAAGGATCTCCTCATTTTACAAAGAGTATCCTCAAATGAAAGGTCCTCAGATGGTGAAGCTAATACCAGTGTCTCTTCAGAGTTAGAAAAAATGAAGGAGGCAGGAAAGATATGGTCTATCTAAGCTAGTTGTTTCATTCTCTAAATTTGAGGAAACCAAGCTCTTATGAAGACAGCTGCCCCTTTTCCTTTCAGCAAAGGGGATCTTCAGGGCAGGATGCGTCTCAGGAGGTGGCTGTCTGGATTTCATGAAATCCAAAGCTAGTCAAACTCAGAAAAGACCTAGGTGTAAGGAGGAGCAAACAGAGCAAGACAGTCTGGAGGTTTGGACCTAAATTTGGGGAAGAGTGACAGTGGAAGATCTCAAGCCAAAGTTGTATAGACATGACCAGATTCTCGTTCCCTTCAGCAAATACTCACACAATGACTTAAGTGCTGGCCTCACCACTGGTAACTGAAAAGCTATCATCAGATGCTAGGGACTGCAAAGCGGCTTTGGAGTCAACTAGTGTTAATAACATGTTGACATGAGCAGACCGTCAAGGGTAAGGGTGTGGCACCCTACAATGGGTCCCTCGAAAGGCCTCAGCAACACTAGTGGTAAGATGTAGGGCTACAAAGGCACAAATCAAGTTTGACAATCTTGAGCTTTGGGGGATTTTCAGATATGGAAACTGTGCCGCTGATATCCCTATCATTTTCCTCTCTTGGACACGCTACTCCTTACTTTTCTTAAGCTTGGAAGAGAGACTG
The DNA here is from genome assembly GCF_019279795.1 of Protopterus annectens. Taxonomy (NCBI): domain Eukaryota; kingdom Metazoa; phylum Chordata; order Ceratodontiformes; family Protopteridae; genus Protopterus; species Protopterus annectens. The sequence goes on along the minus strand of NC_056739.1, from coordinate 1,210,805,780 downwards.
GAGCACACTATCTCATATTTCAGCATAATACTATTTCAGCAAAATACAGGATTTTTGCTGCAAGAACCTCTCTAAAGATTCAGCTCTATGCCTAACAGTTCTGATACTAAAATAAGCACACTGGGGACAACTGGGTATGTTGAGCTCTGGACCCAGGCAGAAAAAGCAAAGGGAACAAAAGTCTGTGAGCAATTTTCTTTCCACACACAAGGCAATTTTCAACTTTTTCTGTAACAAACATAATATTAATATACAGGAATAAAAACAGGAAACACTTTTGCCCAATACTTATCTGAACCGCTGGTTTCAGGCCAACCTAACAGACTAATGACACACACACATAATGAAAGAAATGTTCATCAGATTTGTGCAGCAGGAAAGAACTGAAGGTTGTACCCATTTGACTACGCTTTATATCCCTGACATCCTGACATAGGAAGGGAAGCAGCCATAGCTGGCTCATTTAGCACCCGGTGCCCATTCCTGATCTAGCACATCATGTCCTCAGCTCTTCAATTGAACAGCAAGAAAAAAAAAAAAGGAACTTTGGCTTACTCTGTAGCAAGCCAACTGGCACCTCTTCTAGATTCCTTTTCACAGCAGAATGTCACCTGCAAAGAAAAATACCCCAAGGCTAAAGATACCAACTACAAAGTGGTCTGAGTGCTAAGTCAGCTATGAGGTAATGGGCTGGCAGAGGAATATAGAGGGAAGGTTGGTGAAGGGGACTAATAAGGTAACTACGCTAACTCAGGATGTCCATACAAGAGTGAGTGACTGTGTGTGTGTGAGAGAGTGTATAGCAAGACAGATTTATAACTGCACAGTGAATATACTTGAGCAGCTATAAGTGCAAGCTCCTAATGCAAGAGCTCAATGACTGTCTATCAATAAGAGGAGATTTCTCAGAGCAGACCATGACTGCAATGGCCCTAGTGGAAAGGGCTCTAAAATGCCAAGGGATGGCATTTCACAGCAAGTAGGAGTAACGTCCACTTTCTGATTTACCATGTCTGTTGTGGTGTCTCCAGACATGTGCAAGGTTCCCTATTCTTAAGTTTGAAGATCTTGAGGGCCAGAATAACTGACCATTCTCTCACTCTGATGTCCCTTTTTACTGATGTCTTTGTCCAGGATACCCTGGATCTTCGAGTCTCCTACATGTACCTCTCTCAAGTTGTATCAGAGGAATCTCTGGGTTCCTGGTGGGATAATTTGAGGGGCACCCTTGGACTAAGCTATACTTGTCTTGCCCACAATGAGAACTCTTTCTGCTTGGTGAGTAGTAAGGGGATGGGACACTGCAAAGGCTGGGCTTGTTAATGCTATCAGTTTACTACATACCACTGCAGCTTCCTCATATGCAGTCTTGCCAGCGACACTAACAGGATACGTGAAACCATGAATTCCAGAACAGTTAGGAATTTCTCTGCTGCAATGGTCTTCTGAAGAGAGACTGTCTGGAAGTACTGTGACATGGACAGCGCCTTATCTGATGGGAAAAAAAAAATTTTCTCCAGCAGCTTCCCTAGCAATGATACTTGCCTTGTACTACTCTCTCCACGAGTTCTTCCAGCAATAGTGGAAACAAATCTGCTCCTTAGGAAAAAAAAAGATTCCTGAGAAATTGGGTCAGTTTTAAAACTGCAGTCTGAACCCACGACTTGGGTATCCTCCTCCCATTTCTTCTGTGAAGAGGTTCAGATAGCCCCCAATCTTTATAAGAGTAGATGGGGTGGGGGTGGGATTATATTTTTTGCAGAGAGGGGAAGGATAATCTTGACTGAGTCACAGCTGTGCCCTTTGGATGCTACAGCCCTCAAGACATCCACGCTAACTTTCTAATTATTTACCATTTCTTCCTGCAATGGACTCTTACCGATTTGAGATTTGGTCTTTACTTGCCTGGGTTAAGAGGACAGAAAATTTCTGTTGTACTTTGGAGCTTGGAACTAAAAGCTCACACAGACTGACAGTTTTCCTTTTCTTCTTCAGTCTTCTGAGCACCTTTTGAACTGGGAATCCAAAATGAAGCTTCTTTCCCCAAGGGGTGCATGAAGGAGCTCTGTTTTAACATAGTTTGGAAGGGGCTGATCACTCAGGGAGGCATGTCTTTCTAATAATAAACCTTATATTGACAGTTGTTACTAGACTCTATTTGGAGTTTTGGCATTAATGACATGGTCTATAAAATGCTCTTTTAAAGAGAGATGGAAAATTATAACAAATTGATTATCTGATATATAAATACACAAATAGGTTCACGTTTTGTGTGATTTACGTACATATATGTATATGAATAAAATGTAAATAAGGTTTTTGTTTTATTTTACTCTGATCATGTGATTACCTGTCTTGCATGATTTTAAACAGAGCAGCTGTAGTCGTTTATTTTAGTGCTGATGAAGTCGTACACTTAAAACATGAAATCTATATACTTCTAATAAAATTTTGAGAACTGACATTTGGAGCGATGTGGATTTACTAGTTATTGGTAATAACAAACCTTGCGGTTGTTGCTGCCTTGCATGATGCATTTAATGAATCACTGCTGTACTTCTTGGAATGACTGACAAATTGGGCACTGAGGTTGCAGAATTCAAGCTTCGCTCCTTTAAGATCCTTAACTTTAATACCCTCTGCTTTAGATCAAGAGCTGAGTATGGACAAATTCCTGGAAATTCAGTATACAAGTCTGTCATAGTTAAGGGTCCTAAAGGCCAAGACAGGAAGGCTTTTTTCCCAAAGCAGTTGAGGATCTCGCACTCTGTCACTAAGAAGGGGATTCCAGGATGGAAACAAAGTAGTTCTGTAGAATCCATGGACAGGACAATATTTTTACCTGGGAGTAGAGGAAAGGAAATCTGGTTCCAGTGACAGAATGATGAATGCATCCTCCAGTATCTCTAAAACTGAGGGAATGGTTTGAAGGTTTGCTCTGGAGAGCTCATGAAGTCCCTAAACAGTACAGTTGTGTCACACTTACCATACTTGTAGATGTTTGAGTAGATTGATGTTTTAATACTGATCCTTGGGTCTTCCTGCAATATAGAAGCCTGTGATTGGCCCAATTTCCAGAGTCTTTTCATCTAGCCAATGGACTCTGATAGTATACATCTGGTCATTATGGTTTAAGAGGGATGTCCGCTGGCACCATCTTCAAGTCTTTCTAAACAGTAAGCAGCAGTGTGATGCCTGAGGACAGCATGACACTTCCAGATGTTAAAAACTTTTTTAGACAGGGATGGGGAAGGTACCAACTATGTGCAAGTAGTACAAATAGGGGATGATGGTGAATAAGAACTACCCCATCTGAAATGACCCCCCCAGTATGGGGTGAGGCCAGCAGACAGAGGGGTAGGAGGATGGGAATTTGTACTGCAAAACGGATCTACCCAAGCACCTACAATTATGGTAGGTGTGATATAACTGTACAATGTACTTCATAGTCAGTGCTGCCGTACTGACCTTTGGCAGGACTCCCAAAGCTATTAGCTGGGAGGCAGACTGTGTGTTGGCTCTTGGGCAAGTAGGTTTTCCAGGACAGCAGTTGCAAACCCTTCCCTTGGTTTGAAAAGCTTTCAGCGCTAGAAAAAAAATAGAAGTTATGTTCTTACCATAACGTTCCATGTTAGTTGTCTTCTTCTCGCCTTCTTCTTGCTGGATGGGTTCGGAGCCGACCTCGGCTCCGACTCGGCCACTCTAAAAGCTCGAGAGTTGGTTCCACCGGCTCGAGGCTCCCCTTATATCCCACAATGCTAGGCGTGAGTTACCTCAGATCTCGTTTGTAAGCTAGGCCCAGCCTATAGTAGTAATGGAATAATTAGTAACAAAGTCCACCTCTATAAAGAAGGGAAAAAAGAAGGGTGACCTACATCCTCATCCAGGAAATATGCACAGCAGAGCATATACCTAAGTACAGAGGTGGTAGAAAGAGAGGTCACAATCACAACTCCTCTAGGTCTGTCCAGGCCAGGGGGCAGGAGGGTGGGACGCAAGAAGGCGAGAAGAAGACAACTAACATGGAACGTTATGGTAAGAACATAACTTCTATATGTTAAGTTGTCTATCTCGCCTTCATTCTTGCTGGATGGGACAGCGTCCCTAGCACCTTGTCCCGGGTGGCCTAACGGAACAGACTCCTGAGAACAGTGGAACCAAAGTTAGCTCTATGCCTAGAAGCTAAATCCAACTTATAATGAGAAATGAAAGTGTGAGGAGTAGCCCAAGTAGCCGCTGCACAAATGGTGTCAATAGGCAGTCTGTCTTGGAAGGCTAAAGAAGTAGCCAAAGCTCTGGTGGAATGGGCCTTAGGTTTATTAGGCAGCTTTTGGTGTCTAATTTCATATACAAGGGAAATCAGAGATGTTAGCCATCTAGATAATGATACCTTTGAAACTGAAAGTCCCTTTCTGCCTTCTGCATAGGAGACAAACAGCTGGTCAGATTTTCTGAATTGTTTTGTTCTATCCAAATAGTACCTCAACTGACGATGAACATCTAGCCAGTGTAATTTTTGTTCAGACCTATTGGAATATTCTGGAAAAAAGACAGGGAGGTCAATGCTTTGATTTAGATTTGATGTCGAGACTACCTTAGGCAAAAAGGACGGGTTCGTTCGTAAGGATACCCTGTCCTTATGAAACAATATATAAGGAGGTCGACAGCTGAGTGCTTGAAGTTCTGAAACTCTTCTAGCTGAAGTAATAGCTACCAGAAAGAGAGTCTTCCATGATAGCAATTTTAAAGAACAGGAGGCTGCAGGTTCGAAAGGGGAAGAATCAAAGAAGTAAGAACTAAATTTAGGTCCCAAGGAGAAGGAGGATTTCTTATAGGAGGTCTGAGAAGAAAAACTCCTTTCAAAAAGGCTTTGCAAAGTTTGTGGGACATTAAGGCAGATTCAGAAATACCCACATGAAAGTTAGAAATAGCTGCCAATTGAACTTTAAGAGTAGAGGAGATGAACCTGCATGGAAGAGTTCAGCTAGAAAATCAAGGACTATTTGGATGGAAGCAGTGAAAGGATCTATGTCCCTTCCTTGAGCCCAATATGTGAAGCGTTTCCACTTACTCAAATAAATCTTCCGAGTGGAAGATTTATGGGAAGCTATCAAAATATCTCGAACGGAGTGAGATAATTGAGGAAGCCTGGCTAAGGTTGGAACTGGAGGAACCAAGCAGTGAGGTTCAGAGAGGGAGGGAGCGATGTAACTGACCCGACTGATGGATCAAAAGATCTGGAACTAGGTCCAGATGCCACGGTCGCTCAATAGAAATTGATGTAGAAAGGGGAACCACACCTGTCGAGGCCAGTAAGGAGCAATGAGGATCAATGAGGCCTTCTGAACGATAGCTTTCTGTATCACTTGAGAGATTAGTGGGAAGGGAGGAAATGCATACAGAAGTCCCGGGGCCAAACTTGGACTAGAGCGTCTCTGCTGGGTTGGCCTGGTAAAGGGAATAGAGTGAAAAATTCTCTGCACTTGCTGTTTTGGGGAGTAGCAAAAAGATCGCAGCAAGGCTGACCCCACTTGAGGAAAATTTCTCTCACAACAGAGTCTTTCAGAGACCACTCGTGAGGCATGAGAATAGCTCTGCTCAACTTGTCCGCAATTTGATTGGACTGCCCGGGGATGTGCGTTGCTATCAGAAATCGCTGAGAAGAAATCGCCCATTGCCACAGTCTGAGTGCTTCTCGACACAGGGGGTATGACCTGGTTCCGCCTTTTTTGTTGATGTACCACACTACAGACATATTGTCTGTCTGGATTGCAATCGTTCCCAAGGGAAGAGAGTCTTGAAGGGCTTGCAACGCTAAAAGCACTGCTCTCATCTCTAGAACATTTATGTGCAAGTGGCATTCGTTTGGTTGCCATGTGCCCTGGACCGTCCTGCCCTGATACTGCCCCCCCCCACCCGATCAGGGAGGCATCCGTTGTCAGAGTAGCAACCGGAGGGGGTGGAACAAAGGGTCTTCCCAACAAGAGCTGAGGGGAAGACATCCACCACATGAGATGATTTCTGCACGCCTGCGTGATCATAATGGTGTGAGACATTGGAAGTTGCTGGTATGACCATTGTGTGAAGAGCATCCACTGAAGGATCCGCATGTGGAATCTGGCTAACGGAAGCAGAGGTATGGCCGCCGCCATAATTCCCAACACCTTCAGAACTAACCTGGCTTTGATTCTGTTGTTGTTGAAAAGGAGTGAGACCAGTTTGTGAATGTCTGCTATTCTCTGATGTGTTAGTCTCGCAGACATGTCCACTGTGTCCAGATTTGCGCCTATGAAAGTAATAGTACGACAAGGCGACAAAACAGATTTTTCGCAATTTATTGAAATGCCTAACTTTTGACAAATGCGAAAGGTGTAATCTCTGGCCACCAGAAGGAGATGCTTGGTGGGAGCTGTGAGGAGCCAGTCGTCCAAACATGGAAACACCTGGAATCCTTGTCGTCTCAGGTGAGAAGCTACCACTGCCATGCATTTGGTAAACACCCGGGGGGCAGTGGTGAGACCAAAGGGCAGGGCCCTGAACTGAAAATGACTGGTTCCCAGCCTGAAGCGGAGGAATCTTCTGGAGCGTCTGTTCATTTTTATGTGATAGTACGCATCCTGAAGGTCTATAGAGCACATCCAGTTTCCTTTGCCCAAAAGGGGAAGGATGGATTGCAGCGTGACCATCCGAAATCTTGTTTTCTTGACTGATCTGTTCAAGATACTGAGATCCAAAATTGGTCTCCAGTCCCCTGTTTTCTTTGGAACTAAAAAGAACCTTGAGTAGATTCCGGATCCTTGCTGGTCTGCTGGAACTGGCTGAATTGCTCTTTTGCAAGCAGTTTTGAAATTTCCAAAACCGCTAGATCCCTTTGAGCGGGTGGAACATCTGGAAGGGATTTTTTTGATTGGTTTGGAATGCGAAGAAAGGGGATAGAATAGCCTTCGGAAATGACGGACTGTACCCATTTGTCTTGAGTCAGGGATAGCCAGGCTTCTGTGTACAGTGACAATCTTCCCCCGACTGCCTCCGAAGGTGGGCAGTCGGGCAACACCTCAGGGATGCTGAAAGGGCTTGTCAGAGAAGGCTTCCCGATTGCCCTGGTTCTGCGGACCCCCCCTGCCCCTAGGGCACGTCTACCATTGTTATTCCGCCTCTGCCTCTGGCGGGAAACGACTCTGTCGTCAGGCGAAGTCCCTTGAGATTGTTTACGGAACCACATCTTTGCACCTTTCTGGCCTTTGGGGTAAGGCCTAGAAGGAGTAGAAAACGGACTCAGACAGCAGAAAGGGTCTTGCCATCAGTTTCGCACCTAGTCAAGGTTTCTTTCACTTGAGGACCAAAGAGAGATGATCCATCAAACGGGAGTTAGTGAAAGACGTCTTGAAGGGGTCCAAAATTGCATAGCCGCATCCAGGCATGCCTACGTAAGGCCACACCTGTCCCTGCGCCTACTCGCTCCATCAGCCGCGTAAGAAAGAAGGCATGGAGGAGTTGGTTATGGAGTTAAGGGTAGCCAGCTGAGTGTTCATCTTATCTTGAAAACCCGCAGCTGTAGGGTCCTTTAACATTTCACTCGCTTCTTTGATCAAGTCCCTTTGAAGACGAGTGAAATGGCATAGGTAGTTCAGCGAACGCATGGTAAATGTCGCTGACGAGAACATCCGCTTCCCGTACCTGTCCATGGACCTAGATTCCTTGTTAGGTGGATGGACAGGTACTGAAGGATCAGCTAGCTCCTTCTTAGTGGCAGCAGCTACCACCATAGCATCCACAGAGACTCCTTTTGTCAAGAACTGTTTGTCTGCTGGTGCCGTTATGAATTTGGAGGGTCTCCTGGGAGTGGGGTCCACTGAATCAGGAGCTGTCCATGCCTTTTTAGCTACCACCTGCATGAGGGGTCAAAGGGGGGGGACACCCAGGAGGTGGAAGGGCGAGAGCCAAACGCCTCAAGATACACAGATTCATCCTCCGAAGGGTTGAGGGCTGGCCAATTTCCCTCTGTTTCAGGATCTCTAGAATGTCTGCAAATGAGACATCTTCAGAAGGGGAACGGGGGGAACCCTCAGAATCATCTAAATCTGTGTCAGATGTGATGGACTCAGGTGAGTCAATGTGTTTCCTCTTACACTTCCTCTTCCGAGTGTCTCTTCTGCCAAATCAGGAGAGGCCTCGGAAGAGGATGAAATCCCCACAGGGGGTTCCTGAGGAGCTGGCTCTCTGCGGACCGGGATGAGGGAGTGAGTCGACTTGACCTGAGGCACCGTAGAGGGAGGGGCGGACGGAGCCGACTGTGGAGTAGAGCCAGGCTCTAACACACTCCGCATGACCTCGAATGCACCCCTGTCAGGCAAAGCCAGAGGTCCCCGCTCCGAGAAGCTAAGAACCTCCCTCGGCACCGACAGTGATGGCTCCGAGGTCGATGTCGGAGCCGAACTCACCAGCGCCGAAGCACTGAGAGGGAGAGGGGGGTCGGACAAGGGTCCGATGCCACTCACCCCCTCGGAGCCGACGAGGGAAGTCCGGCGCCGAGATTCTTCCAAGGAAGAAATCGGAGCCGACGACGGAGCCGAAGACAACTGTATCGGCTCTGACGCTATCACAGTCTCGGTTCCGACACGACCCGGCTCCGAGCTCAAGAGAGTCGAAGGAGGAATATATTGATGGACAGGGGCAGGCATCGACTGATGAGTCGGGCTCTGAAGCATCTGGGCCAGTGCCTCGGACTTAAGAAGTCGACTCACTACCCTCTGAAGGTCATGATCCGACAGCCTCGATGACCTAGAGGAGTGAGATCTTTGGCCACGTTCAGACAGCAGGGGAGATCCTGGAGCCGAATGAACGGAGCCAAGGGATGGTGACCTGGACCTCTTCCTAGTTGTCGGCTCCGAAGGTCTGGTCGGAGCCGACACGGGAATTTCTAATACCTCGGCTCCAGCCGGAGCCGAGGGAACCACAGAAACTGTGGACTGAGACTCATCGGCTCCAGCCGGAGCCGATGTAGGCAGAGGTTTAGAAGCCTTAGGTCTCGGCTCAGTTGTCGGAGCCGAAGACCTAGATGCCTTAGAGGGCTTCCCTGAAGACACAGTAAGGGAATCCTCTGGCTTGAGTAAGCCTCTTAAAATTAACTTATTTTTTCTTTCCTGCAGGACCCTGGGGCTGAAGCCATGGCAAACAGCACAGGAGTCCTGCAGGTGCAAAGGTCCCAGACAGTAGACACAAGAAGTGTGAGCGTCTGTCAGAGACATTTTCTGACAGCACGCATCACACTTCTTGAATCCGGAGACCTTTGCTTCTTTAGACATCCCAAAGGTGTAATCACACACACAGTCACAAACACACTGATTACACCCTGTCTAGTTTAGCTTAAAATAAAACAACTAGCTAGGTTTTTAAATTAAGAAAAAATAACACACACACTCCACTAGGGAAAGAAAAAGGCCTGTAGGCCCAAGGGAAGAACTTAAAGTTCTTGTGGGGAAAAAACAGGAGTTTTTAAGAAAGGGGATAAGAATTCCTCTAAACTAATGGAAATAAGTATAAATATTAAAATTAAAGGGGTTTTAATACACTAACTTTACAAGAAAGTCACTTACCAAGAACCGGTAGAAAACCAACACCTCGATCGCTGTAGCGGCAAACGAGATCTGAGGTAACTCACGCCTAGCATTGTGGGATATAAGGGGAGCCTCGAGCCGGTGGAACCAACTCTCGAGCTTTTAGAGTGGCCGAGTCGGAGCCGAGGTCGGCTCAGAACCCATCCAGCAAGAATGAAGGCGAGATAGACAACTTAACATATGAAGTTATGTACTCACCATAATGTTCCATGTGAGTTGTTCAACTCGCCTTGATTCTTACTGATGGGTTCGGAGCCAATCCTCGGCTCCGACTCGGCCAAATGCAAAAGGTTGAGGTCTTCAACCAGCTCGTGGCCTACTCCCTATCCCATGATGCACTGGTACTTCCTCCAGATCTTGTTTGCTGCCAATAAAGGTATAAGCTAACTCTTAGTATACCAATAGCACGGAAAAACACTAAAGGTCAAATACAGTCACACCATGCCTCAATTCTCGGTCCTCAAGATGCCTGGTGAGGGTTGGAGGGTGGGACGTAAGAATGAAGACGGGATGAACAACTCACATGGAACATTGTGGTGAGTACAAAACTTCTTTATGTGAAGGTGTCCTATCTTGCCTTCATTCTTATTGATAGGTTAGCGTCCCAAGCACCATCTTTCTCAGGTGCCTCACGGGAGTATATTCCTTCAGGGCAGTGGAACCAAAGGAAGCCCTGTCCCTGGAGGCCCTATCCACTTTGTAATGAGTGATAAAGGTATGAGGCCTTGACCAAGTAGCTGCTGCACAAATTGTTTCTATTGGTAATTTGGCTGAAAAAGCTGAGGAAAGTGGATACAGCTCTAGTTGAGTGGACCTTTATCTTGTCTTCTAATGGTGAATTAACTGAACTGTAAATAAAATATATAAATAAACTAATACAGTCTGATAACCATTTTGATAACGTGGTTTTACAACAGAAGCACCCTTCTTGGAGTCTGAAAAGGAAACAGAGTTGATCTGTTTTTCTGAAATCCTTGGTCCTGTCCAAATAGAAGCGTAGCTGTCTGTGAACGTCAAGCTTGTGCAGCATATACTCTGCTTCACTGCCATACTTGGGGAAGAATACAGGCAATTCTACAGACTGATTGAGATTTGTTTCTGAGCATACCTTCGGTAAAAGAGGGATTTGTCCGGAGAGGCGCACTATATCATTATGAAAAATCATGTAAGGGGTTTTATGGACAAGGCCTGTAATTCTGAAACCCTCCGAGGAGATGTAATAGCTACTAGAGGGATGGTTTTCCATGTAACATATTTTAGGTCACATGAAGAGACTGCTTCAAAAGGTGGTAGAATTATTCATGACGGAACAAAATTTAGATTCCACAGAGAAAGAAGACATTTGATGGGTGGTCTTAAATGTACAGTGCCTTTGAGAAAAACCTTTGAGAATTTATGAGACATATTAGACCCTTCCTCACCAAGATGGAAGTTGGAGATTGCAGCTAATTGAACTCGCACAGTTGTGGGAGCTTTTCCCTCATTGAATAGTTTTGCCAAAAATTCCAAAATAGAAGCTATTGGAGCTAAATAAGGATCAATGTGATTTTGTGATGCCCATATTGAAAATCTTTTCCATTTGCTGAGATATAGCTTTCTGGTGGATGATTTGTGACGGGATGTCAATATATGCTGCACTGCAGCTGAAAGATTTTGAAGCCTGGCTATGTTTGGAATTGGAGCAGCCAAGCTGTCAATTTGAGGGATTAAAGAGACGGATGAAGAGCCCCCGATGAATGAGTCAGGAAGTTTGGAACTGGTTCCAGGATCCAAAGTTCTTCCAATAGATGAGGCCAAAGAAAGGGAACCAAATCTGGCATGGCCAATAGGGGGCTATCAGAATTATGGTCCTTCCCAGAGCTCTGGCTTTCTGTAAAACTATGGGTATCAGAGGTAATGGTGGGAAAGCATAAAGGAAACCCGGGGAGCCAATCTTGTATAAGTGCATCCCTTGGGGCTTCCCCCAGTGGGGGGATTAGGGCAAAGTAGCTGTTACATTTCATGTTTGTGGATGTGGCAAAGAGATCGCAGCAAGGGTGACCTCATATGCAAAATATGTTTTCCGCCACTTCTTTCTTTAGGGACCACTCGTGAGGCAATAGAATTGCCTTGTTCAGCTTGTCTGCTATCACGTTGGAATTCCCCGGGATGTGTGTTGCCATCAGAAAGGGCTGGGTGGAGTTCGCCCATTGCCATACTCTCAAGGCTTCTCGACATAGGGGTAAGATATGCTTCCTCCTTGTTTGTTTATGTACCAGGCTACTGACATGTTGTCTGTCTGGACTGCAATGGTCCCCAGAGGAAGAGAGTCTTGAAAGGACTGCAACGCTAGAAGTACCGCTCTCATCTCTAGGACACTGATATACAGGTGAGCTTTGTGTTCTTTTTATGTGCCTTGGGCTGTTCTTCCCTGATAGTGCCCCCCCCCCAATCAGGGAAGTGTCCATGGTCACAATGGCAATTGGGTTGGGTAGAACAAAGGGACGTCCTATTGTTACATAATGCAATGTCAGCCACCACTGAAGGTCCTTCTTGTATGAATTCGTGACTATAACCTGATGTGAAATTGGAAGTTCCTGAAAGGACCACTGCATGAAAAGGAGCCACTGTAGTATCCGCATATGCATCTGACCCAGTGGGAATTGCACCTCAACATGTGGGGGGGGGCTGCACCTCCCCTACTTGTATATACCAACTCGGAGGTCGCACATAAAAAAAAAAAAAAAAAAAAAAACCTCACCACTTCATCCTTCACTCGCTCACACACAAATACACATCACACATACACAAACACCAACAAATCCAACATTCACCCTTACACCTCCCTACCCTTACCCACACATACAAAGTACAAAAAGACACAAACACTCACTCAGTTGCAATTTCAGGCAGCAACACTACACGCAACACACAGGAAATGCATAAGCGCGGATCTGAGATATTCAAATACACTCTTATGCACTTTTGGCATTCTGGATTTCAGTAATTCGAGATTCTGAAGTGTAACCCAATTTGAGAACCATGGAAGCTGGGACTTTTTCTTTTGAAAGAAGGGCTAGAACCTGTTGCCGAAGAGCACAAACCCTTTCTGATGGAAGTTTTAAGGTCATTGTGGTGGTGTCCACATCTGCTCCTATAAAAATGGTATGTTGTGATGGTAATAAGGCAGATTTTTCTAAGTTTATGGTAACCCCCAACTGATGACACAGATTCATAGTAGTGTCCCTTGCTTGAATGAGCTGATGCCTGGTAGTGGCGGTTAGGAGCCAGTCGTCTAAGTATGGAAACACCTGGAATCCCAAACGTCTCAGGTGAGCCGTGACTACTGACATGCATTTGGTGAACACTCTGGGGGCTGTTGCGAGAACAAAGGGCAGTGCTCGAAATTGATAGTGACTGGCCCCCCCAGCCGAAAGTGTAGATAATCTCTGGATGGTCTGTCCATTTTTATGGGGTAGTACGCACCCTGGAGATCTATTCAGCACATCCAATTGTCTTTTCCTAGAAGAGGAAGTATCAGCTGCAGTGTAACCATCTGGAACTTTGTCTTCACAGATTTGTTTAATCTGCTGAGATCCAAAATGGGCCTCCAGTCCCCTGGTTTCTTTGGAACTAAAAATAACCTTGAGTAAGTTCCAGATCCTATCTGGTCTGCGGGGACCAGCTGGATGACTCTTTTTGCAGCAACCTCTGAATTTCTCTGGTCGCTTGTTCCCTGTGACTGGGTGGAACGTCCGGGATTTTTCTTATTGAGGGAGGTAGGGTGGAAAAGGGAATAGAGTAACCTCTGGATATGATGCTTTCTACCCAGCTGTCTTTTGTTATTTTTAGCCAGGTGTGTGGGTATAAAGATAAGTGTCTCCCAACTGCCTCCTGAGATGGACAGGCGGGCCTCCTCTCAGGAGCACTGATAAGGCTTCCCAAAGAACTGATCTCTATCACCCTGGTTCTGTGGACCCCCTCTGCCTGGTCCCCTTCAAAACATCTAAAACCCATAAGATCTAATTTCATAACATCGAGACCAGAACATCTAAAACCCAAAACCTCTAAAACCCATAACATTGAATTTCATAACATCTAACAGTACAAATCACATGAAAATAACATCTCTTCCACATATAACATATAATGACACCAAACTACCAAACACTTTTTACTATGTTTCTGCAGGGGGGCTTGATACAGTGGGGTTAGGAAATTAACTTTCTCTCCCACTGTAGTGCGATCTTGGAGTTGGTAAATTTAATTTACGGGGGGGGGGGGTGTGGGGGGCTTGCCCCCTGCAGAAACGTAGTAAAAAAAAAGTGTGTTTGGTAGTTTGGTGTCATTATGTGTGGAGGGGATGTTATTTTCTTGTGATTTGTTGTGTTAGATGTTATGAAATTCGATGTTATGGGTTTTAGATGTTCTGGTCTCAGTGTTATGAAATTAGATGTTATGGGTTTTAGATGTTTCAAAGTAGAGGCCCTCTGCCGTGTGGACGGCATCTTCCATTATTATGCCCTTCTCTGCCTCTGGAGGAGGGTTCACCAAGAGTGCCTTGAAAGGCTCCTTGAGTTTTACAAAACCACATCTTTCCTCCTTTCTGACCTTGGGGTAAGGTCTGGTAGGTGTGGAAAAACAGACTCCGACAGCAGACAGTCTTTCCATCTTGTTCACTCCTGGTAAGAGTTTCTTTCACTTTGGGCCCAAAAAGGGAAGAGCCATCTAAAGGGGTGTTGATAAAAGATGACATAAAGGGCTCCGTAAAGGGACATAAATGCATCCAGGAATGTCTCCTAAGGGCAATTCCTGTACCCGCTGCTCTGCTTGCTCCATCAGCTGTGCAAAAAAGCAGTCACATGGACGAGCTTGTTAAGGAATTGAGGGTGGAGCGCTGTGAGGATATTTTCTCTGAGACCCCCACAGCTACTGAACCCTATAGAGTATCTCCTAGCTCTTTTAGGAGATCTCTTTGCAATCTAGTGAAATGCGACAGATAATTCAGCGACCTAAGAGCAAAAGTCGTTGAAGTAAACGTGCGCTTTCCATATCTGTCCAGGACCCTCTAAATCTTTATTCGGTGGCTGGACTGACGTTGAAGTTTCAGATAACTCCTTCTTGGTGGCTGCTGCCACCACCACCATGGCATCAACAGGGACTCCCTTGGTGAGAACAGCCTTGTCCTGTGGTGAGGTAATAAACCTATTAGGCCTCCTAGGGACAGGTTCCACTGTATATAGAGCAGTAGTGTCCAACCCGCGGCCCACATGCGGCCCTCAGACCTCTTCCATGCGGCCCGCAACCCTTAAATTAAAGTTTTACTTTTTTCCGTTTTTTTTAAATGCTTGCGACCTTTCCCTGGTGTGCGCATGCGCCAAAGCACCTTCCCATTACTTTTCGCGCCGATAGATGTATTTGCGGCAAGGAAGAGCTGACTTGCGTCCTGTAGCTGTTGTGCGCATGCGCGAAAAACACCCTTCCATTCGTTTTCACGCAGGTAGATGTATTTGCGGCAAAGAAGAGCTGAAGGAAGACGAGACCATTGCGCCGAAGAAAAGCTGAGAGAGAGAGAGGGGGGGGGGGAGTTGTCATTTTTACACAGACACCAGGTAAGCTAAGTATGTTGTAGCAATCTTTACTGTAGTCATTAAAATCCTTGCACACCGAGCACTGCAGAATGGTAGGAAGAAAAGGTTGGTATATGACAGTTCAGGAACATTTGTTTGCCACTCGCTAAGTGTTTTTAGCTTAGGCATCGAAACTTGGATTTTGTTTATGCTTATTTTCCCTTAGTGATGTTGCAGATCACACATAGCTTGTGAAGTACACCACTCATGGAAGATGTAACTAGTATTTCTATAAAAAGCTTTTCTGTGATGGGGTTGTCTGTAAATGAGGTTTGTGTTTTGAGGACCAGTGTCTGAAATTATAGACGTGAGTGTTGCGTTGTTTGTTTCTGACGAGATGCATATGTAGCCTGATGTTTGGCTCCTTCTGTGTGTTGTTGTATTCCTTGCGTGAGATCCTGAAAATATTTGGCAGCATTGATGTTCCTGGACCTTCCACGAAAGGACGTACTTGTACCTTCTGGGTCAGTGTTTAAGAGTGAATAGATGAGGTATGACTGTCGATCTTATTGACACATCGCAGATTTCACACGGTTTGTTGCTATTCCCTTGTATGTCAGGATCATTTGCATGGTCACTGATGTTTTTTCAACATGTAAACACGGTGCCAGATCTTTTGTTTTGTTCCATGTGTAGTTTAATTTGCCGTGAATGTGTTGCACAGCATATGACTGGATTCTCTCTAATCTCAGTAGTTAATGCCTTTTGTAAGTCAGTCTCTACTTATTGAGAGGGCGTGATAGACAAACCTACTGTTTGGTTCCTGCAGAATTCCTTGAACAGGAAAGCAAGGTTTGACATGATGCATTGTTTGGTGAGATAGAGTCATAGACTAAAAATGTTTGTTTTTGAATAACTGAAAGAATTGTAATGCTTAAAATTGTAGAATAAAAATATTTGTAGATCCTTTAAGATTGTTAAATGATTTTTGGAATTTCCAGAAGAAGACAGCAGAAAAATGTTTGATGTGGGCATCTGTTACATTAAAATTGTGGATATTAATATAAATATGAGATTTTTTTTTTTTTGGGGGGGGGGGGGGAGTTCTGGAGGTATGGACAGTGATCTGTGTGAAGTAGGGGCAGTCCTTTGGGTGTGGTTAATAACAAGGTCGACAAGTGTAGTATTAAAAGACTTGGAGAGTTGTGAGGAAGAACAGTATGATGTGTGTTTTAGGGACGGTATACAATTTATTAAA
This sequence comes from Protopterus annectens, assembly GCF_019279795.1. Taxonomy (NCBI): domain Eukaryota; kingdom Metazoa; phylum Chordata; order Ceratodontiformes; family Protopteridae; genus Protopterus; species Protopterus annectens. Next base: position 1,210,789,356 of record NC_056739.1, on the reverse strand, counting down.
AAAGAGATAAGAATTACAGTAAAAGAGTTAAAGCAGGAAACGTTAACCCAAATTTGAAGTTTCAGTGACATGGATTTGGTGCCCTGACTAATACAGTTGTGGCTTGAGTACAGTTAATAGCCTAAACACCAGGATAACTAGAAATAATCACTGGTCTTCTTTCTAACCTTGGATAGGAGGGTGAGTGAGTACTAATACTGTTTATTCATTCATAGTGGATGCTGGGTGGCCATTGTCAGCAGGCTGTAAACTAGCTGCACCTCTGTCATGTCACATGTCCTTCCAACATGCAGTACTATATGCTAGTGACTCAGTACATTAAACATCTGAGTTTTAAGTATTTTTAAACTCGTATAGTACTTGTTTAAGTGTAAAGTCTGATGAAGCCTACAGGTGAAAGCGCTTACTACAATAAATTACAACTACTTTTACTTTGTTGACTGGAATATTTTTTGGATTTTTATCTACGCTACGAGTTGAACTGCCATCAGGTGCTCACACTTGATTCTTATGATTGTTTTGCTACTTATTACTATTTCTTGTGTGGGACCCGTGCTCCGTTTGCTGTTGCTCATTTTGCATTTGAGGTTTATATTAGCTGCTTTGGTTGGATGCTGCACATAGTTCTTTAGTGTTACGTGGATTTTTCTTCATATCTTTGGGCAGATCGTGTGTTTTTTCTATATATATTATATATATATATATATATATATATATATATATATATATTCATATATACATATATATACCCATGGTAGTGGTGCTCCGGTAGCATTGTCGCCTCACAGCAAGACGTTGTCGCGTTCGATTCTCAGCTAGAGCGTCTTCTGTGTGGAGGCATGTGTGAATGGGTGTGCCTTACTAGTCCTAAAACCTTAATGATGTCTCCAGCTGTTTCCCCAGGATCATCCTATCAAAGACCCCCCCTTTTTTTTTTTTGGTCCTCACTTGCCTTTTGCCCCCAGACCATTTCTGTTGACTCAATGCGGCCCTTGCAACTGAAAAGGTTGGACACCCCTGATATAGAGACTCCCATGCCTTTTGACAAATTAGGGCCATGAGTTCATCGAAAGGTGGAGACACCCAAAAGGCAGAGGGCTGAGACCCGAAAGCCTTCAGGTAGACTGACTCATCAGTAGGTTTGATGGCCTGCCAATCACCACTCTTCTTGAGAATCTCTTAATATATCCGTGTAAGAGATATCACCTGAGGGTGACCGTGGGGAACCTTCTGAATCATCCAAGTCAGTGTCTGAACTGACAGATTCCTGAGGGGAGTCCAGACACCTCCTCTTGCACAGCCTCTTCCTAGGAACCTCCTCAGTGGGAGCTTCTGGTGAGGTTTCGGAAGAGCAGCGCTAGCCCAATGGGGCATTCTGAAGATCTGGGTCACTACGCTTTGTGGAATCTGTGAAGCAGAGGTAAATACAGGCACTTTAGGGAAGGAAGTTGCTGGTCCTGATGATGTGGATGCCTGCGGGGACAATACTCTCTTCATGGCATCGAAGGACCCCCTGCTCCGATGGGAAGGAACCCCCCAGATCCGAAGAAGCAGGTGATTCCCTCGGCACCAAAATGGTGGGCTCCAAGCCAAAGGTAGGCACCAAACTCACCCACGCCGAATCCCCGAGAGGCAAAGTCTGAACTGAAATATTGGTTCGACTATCCTTCCTGGACCCAACCAGCGAGTGTTGGTTCCTAGACTCCTCAGTCGGCACCAAGGAAGTCTGAGTAGTCTGAACTGATAGACCTGGAGCAGGTGTCTGCTTCGACGGTTCCACAATCATCAGCTCTGGGCATTCTGTCTCTGAAGTCTCAAGTCAGATTGGAGGAGGAACAGTAGTAGGAGGGAGGGTTCTGGTCAGTTCCAAAGCCCCAGGGGTCAGCCCCGACAAAAGCGTGGTTAGCGCCAGTGTCTGCATAAGCCTCTGCACCAAACAATCCATGTCCATGTCTGAAAGACTTGAGGGCCAAGAAGATGTGACAGAAGAGGCCACTGATAGCAATATTGGAGACTTCAAGGTAGGAGATACCGGCTCCAATACCGGGGACCGGCTCCTACCAACAACCGTCGGCTCCAAGGTTAGTGGCCCCGAGGTCGATAGTTTTTCAACCCTAGATTTACTGGTCAATGAACTTTTCCTCAGCTCCAACGACACAGAGGATGTCTTGGAAGATTTGGATTGTTTGTCATGTGTATCACCCTTATCTAGTGATTCCTGGAAAGACAGCTTTAACAAACCCCTTGGTATAAGTTTGCTCTTTCTTTCATGCATCACGCTAGAACTAAAGGAGTGGCATATTGAGCAATCCTCTTGAAGGTGAACCTCACCCAAACAGTAAACGTACTCAGAGTGTCCATCTGTGATGGACATCTTTTGACCACATTTAAGATATTTTTTAAACCCAGATTTAGACTTTTCTTTTTCTTGCTGAGACATAATGACAATCCACAAGAGACAAACATTAACACACATATAAGGTTAGAAAAGGAGTCTTATAGTTTGTACACTAAAAAAAATGCCCTAACAAACAAGGGCTTAAGAAAAATAAAGAAATTAGCCTTCTAAAACACCAGGCTATTCAGAATAAACACACTAATCAGTAAATATATATATATATATATATATATATATATATATATATATAGATATATAGATATATCTATGGATCTAGGACTATTGAACGAAAATTCAACAGTCCGAATCCACAATCACCGAACACACTAACAAAAGCGCTTTCGTGAAAGTGCATTAAAAAAAAAAAAAAAAAAACCCAATAAATCTACTTTTATGCAGGGGGACAAGCCCCCTGCACCCCCCCCCCATGTGGGGGGCAAGCCCCTACTTTAAAATTCTCACTCCGAGATTGCACTGCAGTGGGGAAAAGGGAACATTCCCTTATCCGCACAGTAGTACGATCTCCGCAGCAGTCATTCCCCCACAACTCTCTCTAGCTGCAGGCATACTTCCACAAGTGCTTTTTCGGTAAAAAGCACTTTCACGGAAGTATGCCCGGCTGTTTGGGTTTGGTGAAAAGTTCCTTCGGGGATCATGGGAAGGGAGATAATAAGACCCAATAAAAACGGCCAAGAAAGAGAATAGGAACTTACAACAAAAAGTGCATATGCACTTTGACTAAACACTCCTAAACCAAGTTAAAAACTAAACGACTATAATCCTAACTTCTAATAACAACATGTTGCAGCAGCAAACAAGATCTGGGGGAAGCACCAGTGCATCATGGGATAGGGAGCAGGCCATGAGCTGGTTGAAGACCTCAAGCTTTTGCATTTGGCTGAGAGAGCAGAGGATCAGCTCTGAACCCATCAGTAAGAATGAAGGCGAGAGAGGACAACTTCACATACTGCAATCAACTCTTTCTGGTTTACGTAATGTTTTCTTGGCACTGGGGTCCAGACACCTTGTACTTCATGGGTCCTAGTGTGCTCTCCAGGCTACTTTGGAACTGTCTGTAGTGATGGCTTTGTCTGTGGTAGAGAAAATTTTGCACTTGGATTTAGCTTGATTGTGTCCTTCCAAAGTATTTCACTTTTCAAGCATGTTTAAAGAGGCACTAGGGGTTGTCAGGGACTGAAAGTGCTGTTACCAATTGTTTTTCGGGAACCACTGAAGTTTCCTCATGTGTAGTTTTGTAAGGGGAATCCTAAGGATGCATGGTGCCATGAACCTCAAGTCCCTACTCCCTTTCTGTGATTGTCTCCCTTGGTAGCAAGCTAAATAGATAGTCTTTTGGAGAAAAGATACCTCGTCTTGGGGGTAAGACGACATTCTAGTACAAAGTCTAACAGTGCACCCAGAAAGAGATTTTTTGTCTGGGGATGAAGCTGGGGCTTACAGAAATTGAGGGTGAACTGTACCCTCTGAAAGATGTCCGTGGTAGCCTGTCAGGCTGTTTGTCTCATCCAGAGAAAGAACATCCTGTGGAACTTCAATTGCCCAGGTGGGGTAAATGTGTACTCCTCCTCCTCCTGTTCCTGCCAGTGGAAGGGGAGGGGCTGAGCTGTGCATAGTCACAAATGTTTCTTGGGGGGGGGGGGGGATAGGGTATTTGGACACCCAGGTCTGGGACATTATTCAGGCTGTCATCTTCTGGACTGTCTAGGCCTTTCTGATAGGGAACCCCCCCCCTTATCTTGCCTACGAGGCAAAGGCCAAGGCTTAGAAGGATAATTCCTATTTTACCCTGGGGTTGGAGACAAATAAAATTCTTTCATAATTTTTATTTGTTTCCCTTTTTGTACAATTTCTCAGAAATTTCTCTGCAGGTGGTCCAAAAATAAATTCTTTATCCAATGGGGCATTAGAGAGTCTGGCCTTTAAGTGGTTAGAAAGTGTCTGGTTCCACAGCCAAGCATGTCTGCAAATCCATGCATAATGCATCTAGTGTGTGTGTAACCACACCTCAGAGACTGACTAAAAATCTGTAGTTCTGCTCTGTCATCCATATATCCCTTAGTAAGGCCTTACATGCAATGCCCTCTTGCTTTGGTAATGATTTGTTCCTAAAGGACTCAAGTATTTTAACGTGAAACTGGCAATTGAGGGTTCCCACACAGAAGACAGCAGATGTACAAGTTTTCTTTTCAAACCTGTCTAGCAGTTTACCTTCCAGGTCTATATTGAATCAACGAACAGAGAACGCTTAAAAAAGCGAACACTGATTCATCTACCCTATTTCAGCGAACCCTGAAAATCCCGGAACAGCGAATCTTTTCTCAGGGAAAAAAAAAATCGCTGGTCCGGTTTCGGGAGTTTGCCGTTTCCTTCACTGTGGTGTGATCTCGGAGTTGGTATATTAAAGTGGGGAGAGTGGGGGGGGGGCAGAGCCCCCCTCATTAAATACTGTTATAAGTTTTTTTTTGCAGAACAGCGATTTTTTTCCCTGGGGAAAAAAATCGCTGTTCCGAGCGTTTGGCATTTTCAGCGTTTGCTGAACTAGGGTCGATGAATAAGCGTTCGCTTTTTTAAGCGTTCGCTTATTTAATATAGATCTTACCTTCCCTGTCATTAGGTATGGGATGTTTAGCAGCAGGCTTAGGGGCATCTTTGGCAACTTCAGTAGACACTGCAGTGGGATCAGCAAGTGAGTTCTTAAAGAGGTGTTTAAGAGTGTCAAGCACTCTATAAAAATGATCAATAAAAATTATCCGTCTTCCCTGGAGCAGGTATCTGGGTGTAGAGAGAGGACTTTGAAGACATAATTTAATACAAGGACTGGCAGAATACCTAGTGGTCTGGAGGATGGCAGGCATAGAAGCTGCTTGTAATGAGTTTGGTCCTGAGAGAGAATTCCTTCCTTACTTTCCCAATGAAAAACCTCCTTCATTTTATGTAGTGCATCCTCAAAGATAAATCTTCTGGGGGAGAATCAGAGGAGAGGATATGGGGAGATGGGAGAGGGTAGAGGAGCAGTCTGTAGTGTCTGGCTGGTCTTCCTAGACTTCAAGTCCATGAATTCCTGGGCCATTTTAAGGAGGTCCTGAGTTTTGACCTGGGTTGCAACAACAGACAACTGTGGTGAAAGGTTGGTTGAAGTAGGCCGACTCGTCTTTTTGGTTTAGTAAGAGAGGGCCAAGTCTGGGTTAATGGGGTTATGTCCCTGCAGAACAACAGTGGAAGATGAACCATCTCTCTCTGTAACCGATGTTCAGATGTCAGAAGCTGAAGCCTGCTGAGTGACCTCAGACCCAACAATCACTAACGTCAGGGAGAGCAAACTGGAGTGGCTTGCTGCCAGAACTGGTTCCTGAGAGGTCATGGCAGAGGGCTCGGGCTTGGTAGTCAGACTTGGAGGTTGCAGAAGTAACTAGAGTCACCAGTTGACTTAGAAGCAGGCATGGAAAGCTGACAGCTGAATCTTTTTCTTTAGGCTTTTTTTTTGTTTCTTTGGTAAAGTAGCAGCTGAAACTAAGGGAGGTGGAGGAACTGGGTCCAAAAACTTCATGTCTACCACGAGGACTTTGGCCATTGGCTGAAAGGTCTTGGTTCTAAACCTAATAAAATCTCAACAGGAAATGTCAAGCTGAGACCCCACACAAAACAGACACATATAGAATGAAAGTCTTTATGTGGGATTTGCTTCCCATACTTCAACCAACTATTAACTTTTTTTTTTTTTTTAACTTTAATCAGAAGAATCCTCCCCCCCCCCCTGGCAGATTCTGGGCTTCTGCATGGCAGAATGACCCAAGGATCAGTAATGTGACACTAAGTAGAACATCTTATTTTACTCTGGGAAAACTCTTCAGTCTCCCACTTGAAGGTCTATAAAACAAATGAGACAGCCTCTGTTGGGTAAGCATGGGAAAAAGTGCTCTCAGTGTCTGTTTCAAAATAAAAGTAAGGAGACATATGGCTGACATAAATCAGTTCATCAGACACTGTTATCTGGGTATCAAAACCCTCCTGAAAGGAAGGTTCTTTCCTACTCTTCTAAGAAGAGTTCAAAGATAAAGATCACGTCTGTCACATGCTCATCTGAATTTCAAGAAATCCATAAAATCTTGAGCCAGCTGGAATAAAATCCAGAGAAGAAACCTGGTGTCAGGGAAGGACAATAATTTGCCCATCCTAGGTTGGGAGCAAGCTGGTGGACATCCTTTTAGGGTATGGACTTTCTGTCCTCTGTTTATTTAAGGGCAAGTGCCTTTGAAGATTTGGGTTATGGTCATAAACCTGCTACCCTGACTCATTTTCTGCTACGTTACTCATGCACAAAAAATATGGAAATACCACTTTTTCCACTGCTTACCTAAATTCAGACATCATCGAATGCCCTTGGAGAGGCCCCACCCTGGACTGACCAACTGATGGGTTTGTCCAATGAAGACATAGCATCATTTAACCAGGTGACAGCCTCTGGAGGAGTCATAACAGAGGTTTTGATACTGATGAATCATGGGAATGGGGAGGGTGGAGTTTAGGGAGCAGAGAATGCATATCACTGACTGGCGTCATCTGACCTATGGTGACCTTCTCATTCCCACTTGCTGTTGGTCTCTCTGTGCTTTCACTAAATACTTTCTTTTCTTAAGAATGAGTAGCTAATATAGGATCTGGCTGATGCCATAGCAGAAAGGGACAGGGCACACACCTAGATAGTTTCACAGAGCATAATGCTTGATCATTTTTGGTTTGATATGAAAACAGAACAGTGAGGATAGGCAGTTATTTTGTACTCTAGGGCTGAGCTGAAAGCAAAGAATGGAAGTCTTTGTGAGGGATGCGATTCCTACATGTTGGACAATTAACTGACTTTTTCAGTCTCAGATACAATAGCAGTAAAAACACAGACAGAATTCCCTGTGGGGTACTTATCTTACCTCTGGAAGGAGGATGACATGCTAGACTGATGACACTAACAGAAAGCATCCATTTTTTCATACTCGGAAAGAAAGAACTGAAGCTGGTAGTGGCTGACGTGCCCTCTTATACCACAGACTTCCTGATGTCTGGGTGGAAGCAAGTCAGCCAAATGCAAGTGGAAAGTATAGAGCTTTGGAAAATGAGATGGCCACTGGCTTCCTGCAGGCAGAAATCCCTACAGATTATGACTACAACAGTGAATATTACAAATAGTACACCGGGTTCCCTTAGGGCTAGCCAGACCTGTGAAATCTGAAGCCCTGAAAGGAGCAGTTACACAAAGGTAGGGTACCCCACCTCAGCAAACGTTTCCCAAGAACAGAAAGAGGGGATGACTAGAGGAAATGAGCACTGCAACACTGACCTACTCGAACATCGGTTATTACAGGTTCATAGGTGTGTACTAGGCTAATAGCCTGGAGCCTTTACAAACCTAGCCCATAGGATTACCCTGACATCGTGCCACCCGACCTTAGTTCCCGGTGCCTCTGTCGACCAGAGCCACTGGAGTGATCCCCGGGGTGAATTTGCTATTTCTCATCCACTCATCAAGGTTTCTCTTGAAATTCTGAAGCCATTGGCTTTAGTCTAGGTAATACTTCAGTTGTTTGTACTTTTCTAAAGAATGCAGAATTATTTCCCTCTTCTGAAGATTAGGAAAGAAAACAGAAATCTGGACAACTTGCTTTCGAGAAAACTCGGATACCAATTCTGGCAAAAATGTGGGACTAGTTCTAATACTGACCCTTGTCCATACAGACCATAAAGGGCTCTCTGCAAGTGAGTGTCTGCAGTTCTGAAGTCTTAACTGATGTACTGGCCAGCAATAAAGCAGTTTTCTAGGTTAGATATTTGGGGAGGGGGCTGTGCCAGCTTTTCCAGGACATAGTTCAGGCTCTACGGGGGAACATCAGCTTTTCTGTGTAATCTCATATTAAGGACTTCCTTAACTTAACAGGCTTCAGGGGATGCTACAGCAGGTTCCTACATGTATGCAGGCTGAAATGGTGGAGATGTACTTTTACATAGCCATATGCCAGGGCTGAAGTGAACAGCTCATTTAAGTATTGCAGAATTATGGACATTCCAGTACTGTCGCAGGTTCCTAGGTCCCTTCTGTAGCCCTAGAAGGAATTCTTCTTCCACTTAGCTAACCAAGATTTCTTTCAGGCAAGTTTCCTAGTCTCCTTAAACATGGCCATCACACCCATCAGTGAGCTGGTGCCTAAACTGCAAGAGAATTAAAGATAGGGTGCATCAGGTCTCCCGTCTTGCGTTAGGACTTTTACTTGTAAAGGCAAATAAGGTTTCTCTCCATGCATCTGAATGAAAAGAAAGAAAACTGGGCTAAAAGGGTGCTAGCAAAAACATCCCTGGCACCTTCTTCCTTCCTTTCTTGCTCCCACTGGGGAAAAGGGGGGAAAAAATCACAGAAAATGTATACAGAAAGAAACGTTTTAATTTAAAGAAGGTATTCACTGCCCATGCTTCTTTGTGGGGTCCTCTGCAGCAAAACTTTCAGGAAGGTTTTTTGCTTGAGATGCAAACAGTTGTGGGGCACCCCACCTGTGAACAATCTGAAGGAAAAACATCCCTGTGTAGCATTTATTCATAGAGAGCTGCAGCTAAATTGTTAAACTGGTCAGCCACTGAGTTCAACCAAGATGGGATGTAGACTGCCCTTAGGGTTATTGGTGACTGAATAGCTATCTTAGTTATGGCCAGCCTGCACAAGGGGTAAGAATGAGCTACCAGTTGTTCGTTGATGTACCACATTACATTACTACCTGCTGTCACCTGCAAAAACCCTCTCAAGATGGGCTTGAAGACTCAGAATGCCTGAAACAGGGCAATCATCTCCTTTACTTTGATATACTTGATTTAAGTTGCATTCCCTAACTCCTTGTTCTTCGAGGTCTCCTGATGCAACCCCAAAAGACAGGTCTGAAATACTTGCGGATAGTGTCTGACTGAAGGGTTCTGTTTGAAGGGAACTTCATGGTTCAGTATGACTTGGCTGGACAAAGTATAGTTGTGTACACTTGCCATAAATGTAGATGTTCGAGTATATTCACTGTTGCAGTCATCACATTTGGGTAATCTGCTTGCAGTAGCCCTCAATCGGCCTGATTAACAAATTCTTGGGTCCTGTGTCAGTTGCTGTCCCTTCTTCCGTGACGTCAGGTGTATAAAACATGCAGCTGACGCCATTACATCAGTTTTTCTTGCCCCAGATGTCAGGTGCCCCCCTAAAGGGAAGCAATTAAATCTATAAACACACAAGGTTATACCTCCAACAAAAAAGCAAATACACCAAAAAGCTTTTGAGCATAGTAAAGGAGAGTACAAGTACATACAAAATAAGTAAGGGGGCCGGAGGGAGGCTAACCAGAACTGCCACAGTGAATACACTCGAACATCTACTTTTATGGTAAGTGTACACAACTGTACTATGTTCTTCGTGTTTCACTGTTGCAGTCATCACATTTTGGTAGACTCCCAAAGCTAAGGATGGGAGCAGGAAATTAGATAGCATTAGGACCAGCTATAAGGCCCTGCAAGACTGCAGTGGCAAAGCCAGCTCTGGATTTAGAGAAAATTGGCAGATGGTAATGCTTGGTGAAAGTATGTACAGAACTCCAGGTAGCAGCTTCTAGGATGTCCCTGGTAGGGACGCCTCTGAGAAAGGCTGTAGAGTTAGATGCAGCCCTGGTTGAGTGGGGTCTGATCCCCTGTGGGATAGGTTTTCCATGGTGGTTGTATCAGAAATGAATGCAATGGCCTATCCATTTGGAAATGGTTTGTTTTGAAATAGCCTTCCCCTCTGCCCCTGCAGCAAATGCCACAGCAGTTGTTCAGATTTTCTTTGAGGTTTAGTCCTGTCCAAGTAGAATCTAAGTTGTCTCTGCACATCTGAGTGCAGTATCTGTTCCCCTTTGTTCTGTGGATTAGGAAAGAAGGTTGGCAAACGAATGGACTGATTAAGGGCCACAATGGATACCACCTTGGGCATGAAGGAGGGATTGGTCCTGAGGGACACCCTGTCCACATGAAAGATAATGAAAGACTCCACTGCCATAAGGGCCTGTAATTCAGATACCCTTCTCTATGAAGTGATTGCTAAAAGGAAAGCTGTTTTCCAAGAAAGGAATTTTAAGTCTGCAGTAGCAGCTGGCTCAAAAGGGGGGACAGTGAGTTTCTCCAATACAAAGTTAAGGTCCCAGGCTGGAGTTGGAGCTCTCCTGGGTGGTCGTAAATATTTAGCCCCTCTGAGGAACTGCTTAAGCAGTGGATGAGAGAAGAGGGGGAGGTTCTGTGTTATAATGAGCTGAAATGGCTGAGGAGTGACTTTTAATGGAGGAGAAAGACGGGCCCTTGTGAAGCATCTCAATTAAGTATTGTAAAATCTGAGGTAAATTGGGCACTGCTGTACTCATCAGTTGAGACTGATTCTAGGCACAGAATCTTTTCCATTGTTCAGCATAAGATTTTCTAGTATTAGGCCTCCACGCCTCCAAAATGATATCCATCACTGGTTTACTGAGGGATGGTAAAGGAGAGATTAGGTAATTAGCCAGGCTGCTAGATTCAGTGTTTGAAGTTGAGGGTGCAGAATCTGGTTCTCCTGCTGAGACAATAGGGTAGGATTCGGAGGCAGGTGCCATGGGGCCAACAGTGACACACTGCGCAAGAGAGGGTACCAGTGTTGACGTGGCCAGTCTGGTGCAATCAAAATTGTTCTTGGTTTGTCTTGTTTGATCTTTAGTAGTACTTTGGAGAGCAGAGGCAGAGGAGGAAAGGCATAACTGATAGGTTTTTTCCAGCTGAAGGACAGAGCATCCACTTTCCAAGCTTGTTTGTGGGGAGTCCTTGTGCAAAATTTGTCCAACTGATAGTTCTGGGGGGAGGCAAACAGGTCTATATCTGGCCTCCACCATTTGCTTGTCAACATGTTGAAAATCCTTGGTTCCAGTTTCCACTCGTGTGAGCCCATGAGGTTTCTGCTTAGTTAGTCTGCCAGTGTGTTTAGTTTTCCTGGCAGGAATTGAGCTTGTAGATGCACTTGGTAGCTCAGGGCTGTGTTCCACAATGCCATGGCTAGTCTGCAGAAGGGGCAAGAATGTGTACCGCCCTGCTTGTTTATGTACCATATAACAGTGGTGTTGTCAGTCTTTACCATTAATTGTCCTGGAAGAATGTGTTCCGTGAAGGCTGTCAGAGCATTCTGTACAGCTAACATTTTTTTTTGATTGATATGCAGGTGCTTTTGACTTGGGTTCCATTTGCCCTGAATGCACTTCTCTGCCAGGTGAGCCCCCCATGCATAGTCTGATGCGTGTGTTAGGGTTTGGGCGGCATGGGATAGTGTGAATGGTAGTCCCTTGTTTTGGTGGTAGGCCTTTGTCCACCAAATGAACTCTAGGCGCAGGCAAGGTATGATGGGAATCATTGCTTCTAGATCCTGAGAATGTTGACACCATAGACTTTGTAGATACCATTGTAGTTTCCTCATATGCAGTCTTGCATATGGAATTAGAAGAATGCAGGAGGCCATGAACCCCAAGGCTTGTAGTATTTGCCTTGCAGATATAGCAGGGTTTTTGTGGCCACTTGTTTGAAGTAGGTTGTCAAATGAATTTGTTTCTCTGGCGTAAGGAAAGCCATCTGGGAAGTTGTATTCAAGCTTGCTCCCAGGAATATAATCTGTTGACAGGGTACCAGGTGTGATTTCTTTTCATTTATGGTGTACCCCAGACAAGTGAGTACCCTTTGTACAAAGGCCAGATGATTCAAAAGTATGTCCTGGCTTTCTGCCGGAATTAGGCAATCGTCCAGGTATGGGTATATTTGAATACTTCTTTGCCTGCAAAATGCAATAACTGGAGCTAGGCACTTTGTGAATACCTAGGGTGCAGTAGATAAACCAAAGGGCAGTGCAGAGAACTGATAGTGCATGTAGCCTGTTTTGAAGCGTAGGTACCTTCTGCAAGATTCCCTGACTGGGATGTGCAGGTATGCTTCCTTTAAATCTAGTGTTGCCAACCAGGCATCTTTGCCTAGCATAGGGAGCAACTGAAGAGTCAGCATCTTGAATTTTGGAATCACCAAAAAGGTGTTTAGAGTAGACCGGTCTGGGATAGGACGCCATGAATTGTCTTTTCTGGGTACCAGGAAAAGTCTCGAGTAGAAACCTTGTCTCTTTTCCTCTTCTAGTACCAACTGAATAGCCCCCATACTTAAAAGAGAAGATACTTGCTTTTGGGCCTCTGCCCACTGATTTGGGGGTAGATCTGGCCACCCGCTTGGTATTGGTAACATATGGAAGTGAAATTTGTATCCCTGGGACACAGAATTTAAAACCCATTTGTCCTGGGTAATGAGTTCCCAGTTTCTTTGCAAGAAGAGCAATCTTTCCCCCCAAAGGGGCAGTCAGTTGAGAAGTGCTTGGTAATTTAAAAAAAAATTTGAGGCAGTTTACCATAGGGGGAGTTTTATTACTCCCAGATTTGGAAGTGGATCCCCCCCCCCACTGCTTAGTCCTGTACGTACCCTGGGACTGAAGCCTGAGAGCTCTGCTGGCTCTGGGTTTGGACTGAGAAAGTCTGGAAGAGGCAGGAAAGGACCAATTCTTGGAAGGCCAATGCTTAACTAAACCTTGGAGGTTGTACTTGTAAAAAATCTTTAACAGTTTGCATAGATTTAGCTTTTTCCTCAATTTTTTTTTTCAAGAATTTTTTCTGCCTTGTTGCCAAACAGATGGTCCTGGTTTTAGGGAGCATCCAGTAATTTCACTTCAACATGATCTGGCAAGGACTGCTCCTTAAGCCAAGCATGCCTTCATAGGTTCATAGGTTTATACTAGGCTATCTGCCCCAAGGCATTTATAAGCCTAGCCCGAATTTTTGTGGCTTACGCCACCCCTTATATGAAAAAATACTGTACCCATTAGTTTGTTGTGCCTCTGTCCAGCAGTGACACAGAGATGATTCCCGGGGTAAACCTACAATCTCCCATCCACAGGTCAAGATTTCTCTTGAACAGAGCCAGCGAGGTGCTCTGCCTCACATGGACCGGGACTCTATTCCACAGCATAGGGAGTCTCCGAGTGATAAATCTATCCCTCCAGCACGTCCTATTTATATCCATGCTAAGGTTTAAGTCACTTGCTCTAGTGGTTTTGGTGGATTTGGATTTTTTGAGGTGGAGCATGTCCATTAATTCTGGGTTGGACATGGCCTTGTATGTCAGGCACATGTCACCTCTGAGCAGACGGTATGCGACTGAATAGAGCTGGAGTTTCTTCAATCTGGCAGCATATGACAGATTTTGGAGTCCCTTTATCCTTTTGGTGAGAAACTTTTGGGGTCTCTCCAATTGCTGCAGATGTCGGGCGAGATACATCCTGAATGGGGCATTGTACTCGATCATTGGTCTGATAAGTGAAGAGTACAGGGGAACAATGACCTCACTAGATCTGGATGTGAATCCCTTCATGATCAGGTGGGCAATGTAGAAGGTCTTTCTAACCACTTTAGCAACGTGAGTGTCAAAAGAAAGGCCACTGTCAACCTGGGTCCCCAGGTCCCTGATAACCTCTTCTGTGCTTAGTGGATTGCCACCTATATGGTAGCTTGGGGTTACCTTGTTTTTCCCGAAGGGTATGACTATACATTTTTGGCGTTTAACTTCAGGCCATGGCTCTGGCACCAGCTATCTGTTTCCGTGAGTCCCTTCTGAAGGATATCCGTGTCCGATGCACTTTCCACTATGGCGCCCAGTTTGCAGTCGCCTGCAAACTTTGTCAGCCAAAGTCCTCCCATGTTGGCCTGTACTTCTGAGAAGTAGATGCCGAACAATAGGGGCCAAGGACCGAGCCCTGTGAGACACCACTTGTGACCGGCTTGGAGTCTGACATAGCGCCAGCAACTCTAACCCTGTGGGTTCTGTCCTTAAGCCAGTTTGCAACCCATCTTGTGACATATGGGTTTACATTTAAGCTGGTAAGTTTTTCTACAATACCCGAGTGGGGTATTGTGTCGAAAGCCTTTGCAAGGTCAAGGTAGGCTGCATGGACTGCCTTTCCCTCATCAATGGCCTTGGTGACTGTTTCGAAGAAGTCGACCAAGTTCAAAAGGCATGATCTTCCCTTGACGAAGCCAAACTGGGTAGGGTCCAATGTCTGCAAGTCCCCTATATCTTTGTTTATGAGCTCCATTATGATCCTCTCCATAGCTTTGCAGACTAGACTTGTTAAGCTTATGGGGCGGTAATTACCAGGGTCCGTAGAGGCACCGCCTTTGTGGAGTGGGACCACAGTTGCCGTACGCCACTCCTTGGGCACTTATCCTGTGGTAAGGCTGAGATTAAACAGCTGCCTTATGTGCGGGTTTAATTCCTCAATTAGCTCGTGCAGCACACAGCCGGGGACACCATCCGGTCCCATTGATGCTGTGTTTTTAGCTTTAGAGAGAGCAGCTTTCACCTGCGCATTTGAGATGTCTGGGAGGCTACACTCCGCTGGGATAGTTATCTCTCCTTTAGGGGGGGGAGGGGGGTGAAGTTTGCACTGAACCTGTCTGCCAGTATGTTGGCAATGTCTGTGGGTTCAGTGATTTTTGTATCATTTTGGACCAATTCTGAGCATATCTGGGAGTTTCCACCCAGGTTCCTAACACAGCTAAAAAAGGCCTTATGATTGTCCTTTGAATCCATGGCAATCTTTCTCTCAAAATTGGCCTTAGTTGATTTTATGAGTGCTCGTATTTTTTTTACTAATAATGATCAGGGGTGACTTCCCTTTTATGGATTTTGTTCCATCATGTAATAGCTTTCTCCCCTTATTGTAAAGTTTGTTAATGGCTGGGGTCCACCAGACTGGAAGTTTGCCCTTTGTGGAAAGAGTCTTGGTTTTATTTGGGATTGCCTGATCCATGCAGTCCTGGAGGTGTTCATAGAAGGCATTTGTAAGGGCTTCCGCAGCTTGGGTTGTGGTTTCCACTGTCTCAGGGGCCTTGAAGGATACCACACCAGTCTTGAGTAGTGTGAAGTTTGCTTTAGAGAAGTTCTTCACTGTGGTCTTTTTTGTTTGGGGTGGGGGCGGGATGTGGATTTCCAGTGAGATTAGTTTATGATCAGATCTCACCAATGAGGGATATACTTCCTGTGTGGAGCATTTTGTCCCCATGTTTGTGATGAGATCTAGTATATTTTCTCCTCTCGTGGGAACAGTGACTAGCTGTTCCATGGCATTTGAATTTATGAACTCCAGGAACCGCTGGGCTAGAAAGTTAGGGCTCGAGTAATGTTCCCAGTCTATATTCTAAGTACAGATCCAGTTACAGCAGCCCTGCAAGATGCCTCTAGTGAATCAAAACCACATTGCAATGTGTGTTTTCCAACTTGTTCAGCTGAATGCAGTAAATCCTGTAAATCCTTATTTTCAGCACAATCAGGAATCAACATAATTTTCTGTTTAAGCAATCCATTAATATACTGCTGATACTTTAACATATGAAACTGGCAGTTTAAAGCCCTAATGGCCAAAGTTGCATAAGTGTACACCTTCTTACCCTATCTATCCAGCACCCTGGAGTCTCTATCAGAGGGGTAGGATTTTTGGCAGTAGTAGCTTTAATGCCCTTGGGTCCCTGTGAAATGGTCTCAGGATCTGGAGTAGGAATTTATAAAGGAACTTGAGAGAGTGAGGGACTCTAATATCTATCAGGTTTTCTGGGAGCAGGAGGTAAAGAGTCAGGGGCCAAGCTAGATTCTGAAAAGGCATCATCAACAATGTCTAGTACAGGAGGTATGGCTAAGGGCCCGTGCTGGGGCAGGAGTAAGAAATCCCTAAGCCTCTTTTTAGAATCAGAGAGTTCCTGACTTTTCCAACGAAAATGCTCCCTGAGGGTATGCAAGGTTTCACCAAAAGAAAAATCCTCTGGGGGGGGGGGGTGGAGAGGGAATAGAGTCCTCAGCATCAGAATCCTCATAAGTAGATAAGGGTAAATCCTGGTCATCAGAGGAAATAGAAAATTCAGAATCCTGATCAGAAGTATCATAAGCAAGCTCAGTCCTAGGTCTCTTAGAGGGGGAAGGTTGGCTTCCCCTGATTAAAGTAATAAGGTCTTCAGCCATTCTTATTTTTTTTTTTTAGGCATAAAGGCCTGGCCAAGGGGTCTGGGTGTCAGTTTTCTAGGCATGGTTCGAGTTTTAGGCCTTGAAGAAGAAGACCGTGTCTGTTTAATACACAAGTCAGAAGGCCTGAATACACCCTTAGAAGCCAGTGCCTGCACAGCGGTTCTGTACCCATCCAAGGCAGAGACATCCGCAGGTTCCACAGTTGAAGCATCTTGTGGCATACCGATCTCCAAATGGGTCTCAGCAGAGGCCTGCGAATCTGAAGTAGCGGATATCAGGGGCTGCGAAAGCACTTCACTGAGTACTGGTAAACTGGCGACTGGCTTAGGAGAAGCGTCTTCAGCAGCTTAGGACATAGGCGGCCTATCTCTGTCTTTATCTTTGCGTTTTTTCGGAATGTCAGTAGTCAGATGACTTACCGAAGACATATCGGGATAATTGAACCTAGCACCAAAATATTTAGAAGTGTAAATATACTGACGGATAGTTCATGGTTTAAAGAAGGCACAAAACCGACAGCAAGGTACGTCGTGGTCAAGGCCTAGGCAAGTAATACAGTACGAATGAAAATCTTTATGGGGTATTTGCTTTCCACAAGTAATGCAATGATTTACTTTTACTGACATCGGTTTAGAGCACAAAAAAGTTTCCCCAATGGGGTACTTAGCTTTTAGTTGAAGACTTCGGTTCTGAAACTCAAAAACAAAAATTTCAGGAGTCTGCTGACCGGCACTTGCGAACTGCTTCTGCTTCGGGCACTGCACGGCAAGAAAGACTGTTGTAATGGCATCGGCTGCATGTTTTATACCCCTGACGATCTGAAGTCACGGAAGAAGGGACAGCAACCGACGCAGGACCCAAAGATTTTGTTAATCAGGCCGACTGAGGGTTACTGCAAGCAGATAACCCAAATGTGATGACTGCAACAGTGAAACACAAAGAACATCGATTGTAGTTCTTTGGAAAAACAAGGCAGCATAGGGATCATCTACTCAGAAAATGATGACTGTTTGCTCCAGGTATTTTGGTACCACTAGAGCTTTCTAATGTGCAATCTGGTCAAGCAGACCACAAGAACTGTACAAGCTGTGAATGTCAGTGCTCTCAGAAATCCCTTGGGGATAACCATGGTTGTAAGAATCGTTTGCATCGAGTATTAAGTCAGAGATTCTACACTGACTACAACCTGGGAGGCCTCAAAACTGCTGGAATCCAGCCAGCAGCCAAGAACAAAGCACTTCTTTGAAGTGTCAAGATCTGAAATGGGAATGTTGAAGGAAAACCCCAGGTTTTAAAAACAGTCAATGGTGAACTGCATCACTACTATGTCTAGAAAGAGGGCTCCATCAAGAGGTCACTCATACCAGACTACTACTTCCTCTGCTTAGAGCATTTATTACTCTGTTCTGCTGACTTATAATCTTCACTGTTACTTTAAGCTCAACTACCTGTACTGAAGCTGTCAAATATTAACTTGTACACATTTTATTAGTAAGTACTGGCTACAGTGCTTCCTGTCACTAAGTTACTGTGTCCGAGTGAAGAATGTTTAGAGGTACCTCTGTGATCTGAGGAAAGCAATCATCTCTTTTATATTTGTACCTCAGTAGGCTGCAGACACCCCAAAACACACACTTGAAATTGTTGAATATGTATTTAACAGCACCCATGACATTTGCTATTATTGTCTGGTCTGAGAAAACAGAAGAAATCAGAGCAGAGCTGGGTTCAGGGTTAGTTGATGTCCATTACAATTCCTTGCTCAAAAGCTGGAAGGAGAGGAAGGCTGAACTTTAATGACTAGATGTTCTATTTTCACAAATGCCACGTATACTGTTGGACTGCTTTCTCAAGAGTAATCTTGACAAACAGGCACTTAATACAGAGGAGGATATGAATCCCATTACTTCCACAAATGTTCCAACTATTAAACTGGTCAGTTTCATGGTTAAACAGAAAAAGAAAATCATCACCACTTGAATGTCTTAAAGGACAGACATAATTACTGAGTTTGGTCTCTATCCAAAACTGTTCATGCACCCCTTTGTACCAAATGTGCCTAAGATGATGCTTGCACTTCAAGCTGGAAATGTATTTGCACGAACCCATAATGCTACCCTGGAGAAAACATTTTATAGATATGTCTAAATGGATGTAAACAGAAGATGAAAAGATCTACTTACATTATCACTCCCACCGTTTCACAACATCCCCTGATTACATTACAAGCTGCAAGGCTCCACGGACATTATCACATCTCTTGTGCATTTCTAATAATCATAGGTTCATAGGTTCATACTAGGCTATCTGCCCAAGGGCATTTATAAGCCTAGCCCATAGTTATTTGGCTTTCGCCACCCCTTTAGTTTGAATAAAACTATGCCTATTATTTTGCTGTGCCTCTGTCAAGCAGTGACACTGAAGTAATCCCTGGGGTATATCTGCGATCCCCCATCCATTGGTCAAGATTCCTCTTGAACAAGGCCAGCGAGGTGCTCTGCCTCACATGTACCGGGATTTTGTTCCACAGCATAGGGAGTCTCTGGGTGATGAATCTGTCCCTCCAGCATGTTCTATTAATAACCGTGTCAAGGTTTAAGTCTCCCGCCCTTGTGGTTCTGAGGGATCTAGATTTTTGAGGTGAAGCATATTCATCAAATCAGGGTTTGACATGGCCTTATATGTCAGGCACAGGTCACCTCTGAGCAAGCGGTATGAGACTGAATAGAGCTGGAGTTCTTTCAGTCGGGCAGCATAAGACATATTTTTGAGACCCTTTATCCTTTTGGTGAGGAACTTTTGGGGCCTTTCCAGCTGCTGCAGGTGTCTGGTCAGATACATTCCGAATGGGGCATTGTACTCAATCATAGGTCTAATGAGTGATGAGTACAGGGGGGCGATGACCTCCCTTGATCTAGATGTGAATCCCTTCATGATCAGGTGGGCAATGTAGAAGGTTTTCCTAACTACTTTAGCAACATGAGTGTCAAACGAAAGGCTACTGTCAACCTGGGTCCCCAGATCCCTGATGACTTCTTCTGTGCTCAGTGGATTGCCACCTATATGGTAGCTAGGGGTAACCTTGTTTTCCCCCGAAGGGTATGACTATGCATTTCTTGGCATGGCTCTGGCACCAGTTATCCGTTTCTGTGAGGCCCTTCTGAAGGATATCTGTGTCAGATGTGTTTTCGACTATGGCGCCCAGTTTGCAGTCATCTGCAAACTTTGTCAGCCATAACCCTCCTGTGTTTGCTTGTACTTCAGAAAAGTAGATGCCGAACAAGAGTGGACCCAGGACTGAGCCCTGTGGGACACCACTTGTGACAGGCTTTGAGTCTGACATGGCTCCAGCAACTCTGACCCTGTGGGTTCTGTCACTTAGCCAGTTTGCAACCCATCTTGTGATGTATGGGTTTACATTCAAGCTGATGAGTTTTTGATGATACCTGAGTGGGGTATTGTGTCAAGGCCTTTGCCAGGTCAAGGTAGGCTGTATGGACTGCCTTTCCCTCATCAATGGCCTTGGTGACTGTCTCGAAAAAGTCAACCAAGTTTAAAAGGCATGATCTGCCTTTGCCAAAGCCAAACTGGGTTGGATCCAAAGTCTGCAAGTTCCCTATGTCTTTATTTATGAGTTCCATTATGATCCTCTCCATGGCTTTGCAGATAAGGCTTGTCAAGCTAATGGGACGGTAATTTCCAGGGTCGGTGGAGGCACCGCCTTGTGAAGTGGGACCACAGTCGCGTCGCCACTCCTTGGGTACGTATCCTGAGGTGAGGCTAAGATTAAACAGCTGTCCTAACTGCGGGTTTAATTCCTCATTGAGTTCATGGAGCACACAGCCGGGGACACCATCCGGTCCCATGGATGCTGTGTTTTTTGCTTTGGAGAGAGCAGTTCTCACCTGGGCGTTGGAGATGTTTGGGGGGCTACAATCCTCTGGTATAGATATCTCTCCTTTTGGGGGGGAGGGGGGGGAAGAAGTTTGCACTGAACCTGTCAGCCAGTATGTTGGCAATGTGTGTAGGTTCAGTAATCTTCACGTCATTTTGAACTAATTCTGAGCATATCTGGGAGTTTCCTCCTAGGTTTCTAACATAGCTAAAGAAGGCCTTATGATTGTCTTTTTGAATCCTTGGCAATTTTTCTCTCAAAATTTGCCTTGGATGATTTTATGAGAGCTCTTAGTTTTTTACTTATAATGATCAAAGGTGTCTTACCTTTCAAGGATTTTGCTCTATCTTGTAGTAGCTTCCTCCTTTTGTTGTAGAGCTTGTTTATGGCTGGGGTCCACCAGACTGGACGCTTGCCTTTGGTACAAAGAGTCTTAGTTTTGTTTGGGATTGCCTGATCCATGCAGTCCTGTAGGTGCTGGTAGAAGGCATTTGTAAGTGATTCAGCGGTTTGAGTAATGTTTACCACTGGCTCAGGGGCCTTAAAGGAGACCACACTAGTTTTTAGAAGTGTGAAGTCGGCTTTTGAGAAGTTTTTCACTGTGGTCTTTTTTGTTTCAGGTGCGGCGGGATGAGGACCTCCAGCGAGATTAGTTTATGATCTGATCTCACCAGTGAGGGTATACTTCGGTGTTGAACATTGTGATCCCATGTTCGTGATGATGAGATCAAGTATGTTTTCTCCTCTTGTGGGGATGGTGACTAGTTGTTCCATGGCATTTGAGTTTATGAACTCCAGGAACCTTTGGGCTAGAGTGTTTGGGCTTGAGTAGTGTTCCCAGTCTATATTAGGGTAGTTGAAGTCACCTAGTATGATGGTGTTTGGAGATACATTTATCCCCTCCATTGTTTTCAGGAAGGCCATGTGAGGTTCCTGAGTTTGAGAGGGTGGCCTGTAACATGCTACAATTTGCAGAGCAGTCTTGCCTATGGATAATTGCACCTGGATGGTCTCCGATGCATTGTGGGTTGCCACCAACCTTGAGGTGTGGGTGTCCTTTATGAATATGGACACCCCCCCTCCTTTCTTGGTGTTGTCCGGATTTTGGGGCCGGAACGCATGATATGAGGTGAAACCTGCTAGTGCTGGGGTGCTCTCAGGAGCCTTGAACCAGGTTTCTGTCACAGCACAGACATCAATGTTCTCCATACTGAGAAGGGCCTCGAGTGCGTGCATCTTGAGATTGAGACTTCTGGCATTGAGCAGCATTACCCTTAGTTTTTACTTTTTGTGTTCTAGGGTGGTAGGTTTAGAATTTGGGCCTTGCCTAAAAAGGCACTATGGGGGTGGCAAGAGCCTTTGCCAATATCCGGAAGCCTAGGGGTGACAGGTGCAAGCTGTCCCTTGGGCAGCAGCGTGGCTTGTCCAGCATGTCATCCCAGGCAGACAGACATTGGATCCCCTTTGAATGACACCAGAATTTAAGCCAATTATTAAAGCTGATCATCTTATCACTGTATTGTGGCATCATTCTAGGTGAAGGTAGGATACTGCTCAAGGTCAGGGTCATACCTGCCTGGGCTACATAATCAGAGAGCTCCTCAATGTCTCTTTTCATGTAGTCCAAGGAGGTATGTCTCAGGTCGTTGACACCAGCGTGGACAAGGACTGAGTCGTACTTGTACCTGCTGTTGAGAGACCTGAGTGCTTGTGTTATGTGGTGGATTCTAGCGCCCGACAGGCAGCTTACTGTGACCTTCTCCTTACTCAGTCTGGTGAGCGGGACGTCAGTGTGTCTGACTATGGAGTCACCTATGACAAGTATGTTTGGTGTTGTATTTGGCCTTAAGGGCAGTGACTGCTTTGCACACTGATTTTGTTGTTTATGTGTTGTTTGTGTGGTGTATTGAGTTTGCAGTTGCTTGGGTGTCTGCTTTGGAGGCCTCTGCTGTTTAGGTAAATTTTTACTCAGAGCCTCCGAGTATGTCTTAGTGTGTTTATGTGTTTGATTCAGTGGTGTGGTTGAGTTATGTGAGACTGGTATTGTGGTGTGTGTAGTTGCCTTCTCCTCCTGCCTGGTCTTGCCAGTCCTGAGTTGAGAGAGCTCAGCCTCCAGTCTGGCTAAATAGCTGCATCTCTCACAAGTGTTAGTGTTACATGGGAGGAGGAGATGGTTGTCCGTGTACATGAGGCAATTGTAACATTGTCTCAGAATTCCCAGATTCACCAAATGGGCAGGAGAGGATGCCAGCATCTGACCCTTCGACATGCTAGAAAGAATCATGAGTTGGTATGAGACAGAAAAGTAGTGGGCTTAGCAGGGAAGTGGGCACTCCTGGGGGGTTTTGCTAGTGAGAGATTTGTATAATATAGGAGTGCTTGACCTGCAAAGAGAATGCTTATAAGACAAGGGATATGCTTATAAGACAAGTGCTGAGCTTTTTGAGAAGAAAAAGCTATTTGGAACAAGTGCTGCACTTTTTAGTGTAGGTGTAAACTGTTTAGGTTCCTAACAGAGCAGTTCTAAGGGAAAAATTGAAGAACAGACTTTCTGGAGCCAGAAAGAGTTTAACCTTGTTTAACCGGCGCTGCCCGATGCTGCTCTAGTGGCAACTCCGCGCTAAAGCACGTTAAAGCGTGACAAGAATTACTAAAAGCTAGACTTCCAAGAGGACTACTTACTGTTCAATGGATTAATTAGAGGTCTCCCAGTGTGAAACCTGAAATTGAGAAAAGGAGGCCAAGTAAAAGCTAGCAATTTGGGTGAAATTCAGTTACTGACAGTAACTGCACTACTTGGATGTCAGCAAATATGAAATTTGGAGAATGTAAGAAATAATCAACAAGAAAAGATGAAAACAAACTTTGGCTGTGAAGGAACTTGTAGCTGTTCAGCAAAATGGAGTTCAAGTTTCAGCTCTGGTACAAGACATGACTTTCAGTAATTTAGAGGAAATAACATTTCTCAGGGGTGTTTAAAATAAGTGAAACACTGAGGTAATATATAAAGTCAAATAAAAGGCTGAAAAAATAGAGGCTTTAACTAGCTATTTAGATGAAATAATTAAACTAGAAAAATCAGAGGCTGAAAAAATGGCTGACTGAGCACGAGGCCTCTCAAGAAGAGCAGTTTATAAATAGCATAGTTTTAAGATGGATCATGCAGAGAAAAAGAGATTTTCTGCTGTATCAGGGAACTGGAAAGAACAGACTGCATTAATTTTATAAAAACAAACAAGCAAATGGATTGCTCCACAGCAGGATTTGTTAACTGAAAAGGCACATCATGTGTATGCTCCAAAACTTGTCAGGAGAAAGAAGCCAAGACATAGATTAGTAAAAATGCAACAATACCACCAGAAAGAGTTGCTCTTACCAAACTTGTGGTAAAAATGAAAAGTACTAAAAATTGGGGACAGCAGAGTGTTTATGGAAAATGTTAATTCAGTGACAACTAGACAGGAAAGAAGCACAATTATCCAAGTAAACAGGAAATGTCAAGAGGCAGTTGCCATATTCAAGCTGCTGAATCAAGCTTTCTTCAGAATATTTTTTTCCTGGAGGATCAAAGGCAATTCGGATGCATAAATGGCTAAGGAGGAAATAATGTTTAACCAACAAAGAGTGAACTAGTAAGCAGAAGGGACTCTACCTCTCATTCTACTGACAACAACAAAGCTCACAGAAAGAGTCTGTCATTACTACAGTTTCCATTGTTCCAAAAGAAAATGATCGAGAAACAGACAAAAAGGCATCTGAGCTGACTAGAAGAACCAGGAGTACCTCAGACTTGAGCCAGAGACTGGTGTTGGGAGACAGAAAGGATTAAACATGAGCAACACTGTGGAATTGCTAAATAAATGGGAGACTATACAAGCCTTCAGTACTTTTAGATACAAGAATAGACATATGAAATGTGGCTTTGCAAGAAGTGGATGAAAAAAAATGAATTTTAATGACTGCGTTAATTTGGTGGGTGGAATGTAAAGCATATATCACATTTTATGCAATTAATGTCCAAAAGGACACTGAAGGGACTGAAGAAGTAACCCAAGCAGAATGTTTCTTTGTTTTGTAAACTGCAGGTTATACTGTAAAGTAGTTTTGTACAATATGCAGTAAGCTGTATTTTAAATGTCAGGTAGGGGTGTCTTATCAGTAACTGTGGTATATGCTAAAGATATTAAAGGGAAAAAAAGTAACTTTCTTAGTTGTAAGGCATCCATGCTTTACACTAACAAAGTAATACAAGCCAGACAGAAGCAAGTTAAAGTCAATATAATGTGATTTTAGGCTGTTGGTTGGGGAAGGGATATAAAAGTGTATTGACCACATTATATATAGAATGAAGACAATAACTGCCTTTGTTTTTACAGATGTGGATATCTAGAATAGTGTCCTTGGTTTAATCTCCAGACTTTTTTTATATGAAGTAAGATAAAATCATAAATACCAAGTAAAGTAGTAGTTTTTAATTGTATTTACAAAGTCATTAGGTATTTTTCCATTAGAAAAGGCTTTCAGTGAGAGAAGTTAGCTTTATTCTCAGATGATACTATTTTGCACTTGATAAATCCAGGATATTTTAGTGTTATACACAAATTTTAAGCAGTTCCAAGTCTTTCAGTATATACAATAAATGAAAATAAAACAAAGGCTAGAGCAGCAAACTATGTACTCACATATGAATTGGTTTAGCAGTACCCATATTAAACTTATGGGGACATAAGATGAAATATTTAGCTGTATGGATTAAAATTGATTCTACTATGGCAGATGCTGCTGTGGAAAGAGACTAAACAAAGCTAATAAAAAAATTGTGAAGATGAAGCACTTGACTGTGGATATGGGTATGGACAGTAAGATACAAGCACTGAAAATGTTTCTACTCTGTTTAGTTTTATAAAGGGTTCATGTGTATTTTTATCAACCAGAGAAGTTGTGGATCATAACTAATAAAGAGTTGAAGAAATTTGTTTGGGAAGGAAAGAGGACAAGAGTTAAGTGAGCTAAACTGATTCTCCTCATAGAACAATGTGTTTCAGGATCATCTGACTTAAAAAAAAAATATATATATATATTCTACAGCTATGCAATTAAGACTCGTATATGCAACACAATCATATGGTTACAAGTCAAACAGGAAATGAATGATGACAAAATGTGTGTTGGGGGGGGGTCAAGGAGAGTGTAAGACTTTGGATGCAGGTTCTTAAAGAGAATAAGCCTAACACTGCAGAATATTATATTCATAAAGTAGCAAAAATTATTTTAAGAACTAAGTGAACACAGGAATGGAGAACTGAGATTTTGCCAGTAGGAAAGACAGAAAGTAGGCAAGACGGGGTGAAATTTACTGTAGGAAATTGGCAAAGGAGCCAAGGTTTTGGGAGCAAATAACTATGGAGGGAAATGTAAGTGAGTGGGATGAGGCCAAGCAGATGTTTGGACTGCAGGTTAGAGACTGCCTTTACTACCAGGGATTGATGACATAGTGCAAGGAATCAGAAAGTGACAGGGATAAACGCATGAAAGACCAGATCTGGCAGAGTTTTTAGTTGAGTTTAGAAAGAACAAAACAGAATAGAAGCTGCTGTTAAAAAAGTAATAACTGGTATGGTATATAAAATATTGCATGATAACTATAAGAACAGACCAGAGGTTAGAAAAGACTTGGAGGAGAAAATGGAAAGGCAACATACAAACAATGGGAGTGCATCTGTATGCCACCCAATAATGCAACAAAGTTCAGAGTTTTTAGGATTTTTGCTGGAAAGTAACTTATATGCCCCATTCAGCCTTCAAAAACTTTTTCCTTTTATAAGTAGCAAATGCTTGAGGTGTGAAAAGAAAGAGAAAGGTAACTGAGAACAGAACAAATTGGCAGATATTCCCTACAGAGTACTCCATATGAAATATTGGGGGAGTAAAATGATGTATGTAACTAAGGAAATGATCCTTTTGAACTTGGTTAACGGTTCTGAGTTGCCCATACACAGAAAGACCTTACCTGGTTGAACCGTATTTGCTGCCAAATAAAAGCAATTGCTATCAAAATCTAAACCAAATGCAAATAAAGTACCAAATATTGTAAAGGACTGGAATGGAGATATTAAAAAAAAAAAAAAAAAGGAAAGAAGCAAATTATATAGAAATAAATGGAATTTGTGGGAACAATGCATCCAGAATAATGAACAGAAAGAGGAATGACATTTAAGGGGATAGCAAGTATTAGCAATTTATGTAAAGTTGGACTGAATGAAAATTGTTAAAAAGAAAACATTTATGTATACTGTGCAAATGTAACCAATGGAATATTATTATGGTTTGCTTTCTGTTCTTCTACATGCACCTATGTTGTTTTTTTAAAATGTGTTTAATAAAAATATTTACAAAACGATTTACTTGAGTGTTGCCTCTCCTATAGTAACTTCATGGAAAAAAAACTATTTCAGAGCACATTATACCACATCATAGTTTGGGTTATGCAGTCAAATGAACCAACTAATGAAATGAGAAGGAGTTAATGATGGAGTTAATTATACACAACCCCCACCAAATTCTAAGCACAAGCATGTGCTGTTCGAAGTATCACTTAAGAAAAAGTGAACTGCTACCATGTTCTTCTCTTTATTCCATTATACTGACCCCAAATATTACAAAAACACAACAAAATTTGATACACAGCACTTAGCCCTGCACCCATGTACAACTTCAAAATGTTGTTTGCTTATTCTACACTGTGAAAAAATCAGAATGCCCACGATTAAAAAAACTTGCAAGACTAGTTATATTCAATGCAGCAAAAAAGAATCATTTATCAATGGCTCAGGTAAATAAATGGATACTAGTTGATAGATCAGGTAAAAGGAGTGGTAAATATACATGAGATACAGACGGAGACCTACCACAGGTACTCAGATTACTCACACAAAACAATTAGAATGTTACGAAGTTTGCTTATTTATTCACCTACATAACTGGTTAAGTGAGGTTGGTTAAGACTTATCCAATTAACTGACTTAAGTAACTCATGTATGAGGCTTTTCCATAAACCTTTTTCAATCACAAACTGGGTCAAGTAATACAAACAACACATTCTGCTGACAGTGTCATAGTATGCAAGAATGCATCCAGTAAAAAAAAAAAAAGTATCAATATGCAAGAATGCAGCATGCACAAAAGGATTTTACCTCTACACACAGACAAGTCATGTATTTTGTGCAGGTTTTTAAAAATGCTTGGCATCAAGTACATGATCCAGTATGCTTATATTTTCCATAAGTGAAGAGAATGTGGCTAGATATGAATCTTAAATGCTTGTTTTCACACAAACATGCATTTAAGATTTAGACACATTCACCTTGTGAAAATAAAAACTGTAATCACAGTGCTTAGAGCTTTGCAGACTTAAAATGTTTCTGAACACCCCCGTCTTAATTGGCTCATGGCTACTGATCAAAGTTATAAGTCAGGAAAAAGGTGATGTTGTACAATAAAGTGAATACAAGACAGTGGAGCATGTGATGACACCCATTACTGGACAGACAATTCTTATGGAAGCTTGCTGCCAGCAACTTGGCGACTAAAATTTTCATCCACCCGGTAATTCAAAAACATTTTTTAAACCCTGACCAATCCCCCAAAACATAATGACTTCACCTAGCCTGATACTGTATTTTATCAAAGTAGTTATTTCTTTGATAACTTAGTGTAGAAGATGTATGCATCAACAAGGGCTATGAAACTAAATATCACTGGCCCAATAATGACCACAAAATACATCGGGATCCTCATACGATGACTGTGGAAAATCACTTCTCCCAGTATAGATGCATAACTAGAACGACTAACAGGAGTTTTTTGACGTTGTATTGTTGACACAACAAATTCTGCTACAGCAGTTTCTTCCTCATTTTAAGGCCCTCACAGCTATGCCTGAATGATGGCACAGTGGGGAAAGCCAACTATGGAAGCCAAGATTTATTTCAACCTTCTAATTTTTCTACAGAAAATTGTACAGCACACCTGACACTCCAATGAAGAGCTCTGAAGTTCAAAACTTTTTGAAAAACTCTGCATAAAAAGCCAAATGAACCTTGGGATATTTCAAATTATTATGAACAAGCAAAAATGCAGTCTGTCTGTACTTTCTTGTTAAAGGGCAAATTACCTGTTCCGGGTCCGGGTCCTTCTCTGGCGGAAGGTCTGAATGATCTACTTTTGAAGGATCTGGTTTGGGTACCTGGCTGGAGTCTGGATTATTAGTGCTGTGTTTTTCACTGATGTGGCTTTCCAACATGAGGCGCGTAGTGAAGCTCTGTTTTTCATCTGTGCAATAGCTTAAAATGTAGAAGGTTAATAAATACAATACCATAATGAACTGCATCAATGGCACTTATTTCTAAAGCCACTACTGTATGTAAACAAACTTAACTTTATATTTAACTGCATATGACCCTTACCAAAATACATTTCTAAGTACACTACCAGAACTACTACCATTTAACAAAGACTTTCAAAAGTGAATCTCCTAGCCAGGCTCTGTGGCATACAGGGATAAAGTCCTGTATATGACCAGATGACTAGGTAATCTGAGTTTGATTAATGGTTGGGTGCTGGAAGAGACAGGTAGGGAAGGAAATGAGTAAACTGATTATACCAGCTTGCCCATCATGAGGAAAGGGAGATGGAAGTTCCAGCTGACCAACTACTTTCTGTGCATGTAGAGGCTTGCGCAAAACCAATCGTCACAAAACCATCATGATGTGAACTCAGCAGTTCCATACTGGTGACAGTCTCCAGTGTGATGTGTATGAACACAAATACAGCTGGAAGGCATACAATGCTCTCACAGTGATGTGGGTGTTCACATAAGCTGCCAGAAGAGGGGTTAGTGCCACAACAAATATACCCTCATTACCCATATGTGCAAACCACCTTCTTGGCTACTAGTACAATGGCTCATGTTTTCTTGGTCCATTTTCCCCCTCACTGGGAAATTAACCAGGTCAGGTGAACAAATGGGCTACACTAATGGGGGAACATAAAATTCTTGTCAGACAAGGTGAGAAAAAGCTTTTGGGAGGGGGTGAATTTTCTTTTAAATGCTTAGTCTGACTTAGTCCTTCAGCTTATATGACTTCATATACAAACACTTTACATGAAAATGGGATAAAATTTGTTTTATGCCAAACTGAACTAAATTTGATGACATGTCTGGGTGTAAGAAAGACCACATTTATTCCTCAATTACAACATATATTCTAACAAGCACATCTATCCATATTACCAAAGAATAAAAATGAAAATAACAGAAGAGTAGCTTTTCAGCTGACCTGCATGACTGAGCAAGAGCAACACGTTTCATTTACAAAATAATTCTAAAAGGTCTGGTAACATCAAAACAATCCAATACATTTACAATCATCAAAGCAAACCTCTACTTAAATGTACACATCTTTAAAATGATGTGCCTGATCAGAAAATTTACAGTACTACAAAGGAAGAATGTCTTGCAGTGTGAACTCAAAATGAAAGTCATAGCCTTGTTCTTCCTTGCAAACAACTTCTGTCCACATTTTTTTACTCAGTACTAGTGTCAAATGTCATTCTGCAATCATTTTAAGATGTTGTACTTTTGTTTTCCAGCAGTACAAACTACATAGCAAAACGCCACAGCTCCATCTGTTTTCTGTACTACTTCAGCATAAGCTATATCATTCAGAGAATACCATATCTGAGGCACACAGCACAGCACAAACAAAACAGTGTTTTTCAAATACAGTAATCAAAACCATGGTGATGTATGTCACTTCATCATTACAAAGTGCAGAAAAAAAGAAGTTATGTACCTACCATAACGTTCCATGTTTGTTGTCCTTCATCTGGCCTTCCCTTCTTGCTGGTTGGGTTCAGAGCCGATCCTCGGCTCGAACTCGGCCGATATACAACAGCTCGAGAGCTTTTACTGGCTTGAGGCTACCCCTTATTCCAACATGCCTAGCAGCAGCTACCCAGATCTCGCTTTGTAATAGCCCACACTAGACATATAGTAAGAAAAAAACTTTTTACTAAGCTCTTACACCAAGGTAAGAAGGGAAGAAGAAAGGACAAGTATGGTTAATTAACCTGGTATGTCAGCAGGAAACTCAGCCAATGTAACCAATAAAGAACTCCTCTGAACCTCCAGGAAAGGGGGAAGGAGGGAGGGACGCAAGGAAGGAAGGCGAGATGAAGGACAGCAAACATGGAACGTTATGGTAGGTACATAACTTCTTTGTTATGTTGTCCCATCTCGCCTTTGTTCTTGCTGGTTGGGACCGCACCCCCAGCACCTGGTTCTCTGGTGGGTCACTGGAACAAACTCTTCAGGACCGTGGAACCAAAGGATATCCTATTCGGGGAGAACACATCCACTTTGTATGAGAGATAAAGGTATGAGGATTTGCCCATGTCGCTGCTGCACAGATTGAATCTAAGGGCAATTTAGCTTGAAAGGCAAAAGAGGTGGCTAAGGCCCTGGTTGAATGTCCTCTGGGTCTTCCAGGAAGCGTCCTTTTACGCAAACCATATGAATAAGTGACTGTGTCCGACAGCCATTTTGATAAAGTCACTTTAGAAACTGGATAACCTTGCTTATTGTTAGCAAAGGATATGAACAATTAGTCTGATCTTCTGAGGTATTTGGTTCTGTGTAAATACAAACGTAATTGTCTATGAACATCCAGTTGGTGTAATCTATACTCTGCCTTGTTGCCACATTTTGGGAAGAACACAGGAAGCTCAATGGACGGGATTTAAGTTATACTCAGAACAAGCCTTTGGCAAGAAGGAAGGACTGGTCCTTAGAGAGACTATTTTTGTGAAAAAATTAGATACAGCGGGCAAATACACAAAGCATGTAATTCAGAAACCCATCTAGCTGAGGTTATAGCAACCCAAGAAGAGGGTTTTCCAAGATAGAAACTTCAAGGGGCAAGATGCTGCTGGTTCAAAGGGGGAAGTACCAATGAAGCTAAAACCAAGTTTAGGTCCCAGGGGAACATTTTAAAAAAACTGATGAGAAACTAGAAGGATTAGTAGGAGATCAACCTAATTTTGGCTTCAGAAGAAACAAGAACCTTAAGGCTATATTGGGACAGGAAAAAATGAAAAGAAAAAACGTATTATTAAGGAAGGTACGAGATCATGTGGCTCATGCAAAGCATGTGGTTTTATTAACAAGGAAACTAGTTTTAAACATCCGGTCACACAAAGGAATTTTGAATTTAAGGCTACATGTAGGACACTAGATATTGTTTATCTTGCTGAATGTTAGCTATGCTCATGCTTTTATGTAGGAAAAACAATAATATGTTTAAGGTTAGGATCCTGAACATTTATCCTCAATCCAAACCAAAAATCAACACAATGCACTATATAGGCACATTAATGAAAGAGAGAGACATCACTAAGTTTAGGGCAATATGGAATATGCATAAGAGTTTTAGAGGGGGAGATATAAAAACTATACTGAAAGGGAAGAAACAAGCTGGATAATTGAGCTTCAGGCTCATAGATATCCAGGGCTTAATGAGGTTATTCCTATGAAGCATGCCTTGAAGAACAGGCTGGTACAATACTGAAATGTGGTTGGTTGTCAGTATGAATATGATTGGCTGTTACTAATATAAAATGAATTTTGGGACTTTCATAATCTATCTGATGAAGGGCAAGAGCCCGAAAGCGCTTATCACAGGACTGGATATATTGCTTTTCATAGTTTTAACATTGTCTTATTAAACTATGTTTTATCAATTTTACATAGTGTTGATCTACATAGATTTTTGTTGGACTGTATTGCTGTTGTTCGGAAGGCAAATCTTTAGTGTGCTCTCCATATCTTTTCTTTGTTGGATACTTTGCCTTGTTGCCATAATTTGGAAAGAACACAGGAAAGCTCAATCGACTGATTTAAGTTGTACTCAGAACAAGCCTTTGGCAAGAAGGAAGGATTGGTCCTTAGAGAGATTCTATCTTTGTGAAAAAACGAGATACGGCGGGCGAATAGACAAAGCATGTAATTCAGAAACCCATCTAGCTGAGGTTATAGCAACCAAGAAGAGGGTTTTCCAAGATAGAAACTTCAAGGGGCAAGATGCTGCTGGTTCAAAAGGGGAAGAACCAATGAAGCTAAAACCAAGTTTAGGTCCCAGGGGGAGGGAGGTTCTCTTACCAGGGGCCGTAAAAGTGTTGTACCACGTAAGAATGCTCTGCGCAACTTACGGGACATAATGTTAGAACCCAAGTCTCCCATGTGAAAATTGGAGATGGCAGCCAGTTGGACCCTAATAGTAGCTGCAGCTGCCCCTTTTTCAAAGGTTTCAGCTAGAAAGTCAAGAATCTTGTGAACAAGAGCCATAAAAGGATCAGTGTTATTACTTCTGTCCCAGTAAGAGAACTTCTTCCATTTGCTAGTGTAACTCCACCTAGTAGTGGGCTTGTGGGAGGACACTAGGATGTGTTGTACAGCAAGGGAAATGTTTGGGAGCCTGGCTAAGACTGGAAGTGGAGTAACCAAGCAGTCAGCTTGAGAGTTTGAAGGGATGGATGAAGCCTGCCTGACTGGTGCGTCAGGAGGTCAGGAACTGGGTTCAGTATCCAAGGCTCCAGTTGAAGGTGATGGCAAAGAAACGGAAAGCATATCTGACAAGGCCAGTAAGGAGCAATGAGGATGACTTTGTAACCCAACAATTTTGCTTTCTGAAGTACCGTCAGAATGAGTGGGAAGGGTAGAAAAGCATATAGTAATCCCGAGGGCCAATCCTGAACAAATGTATCCCTGGGTGACTGTCCTGGAGGAGGAACTAAGGCAGAGTAGCTGCTGCATTTGTTGTTTAGGGGACTGGCAAAAAGATCACAGCATGGCTGGCCCCATTTGTGGAAAATCAAGTCCACAACTTCTTGCTTCAGGGACCACTCGTGAGGCATGAGGATCGCCCTGCTAAGCCTGTCCGCTATCACGTTGGATTTTCCAGGAATGTGCGCTGAATTCAGAAAACGTTGGGAAGACATCGCCCATTGCCATACTTGAAGTGCCTCCTGACACAAAGGGTAAGAGCTTGTCCCACCCTGCTTGTTGGTGTACCATACCACTGACACATTGCCTGTCTGGATTGCAATGGTCCCTGTAGGTAGAGAGTCTTGAAGTGCTTGCAACGCCAGAAGCACCACTCTCATCTCTAGAACATTGATGTGCAAATGGTACTCGTGAGGTTGCACGTCCCTTGGACAGTCTGTCCCAGATAATGCCCCCCGCCCCATCTGGGAAGCATACGTGGTCACTGTGGCTAACGGATGTGGGTCTAGAAAGGGTCTGCCCAGAGTCACCTGGGGGGAGACCAGCCACCATAGTAGGTCCTTTTTGCAAGATTCCGTGATCAAGATCATGTGTGACAATGGCAATTCCTGGAAAGACCACTGAGGAAAGAGAAGCCACTGTAGAATCCGCATGTGGAAGTGTGCTAAAGGAACTAGCATAATAGCTGCAGCCATTGAGCCCAGTATTTGTAAGACTTGTCTTGCCTGAACTCTCTTCTTGTTTATGAGAAAGGAAACTTGCTGACGAATGGCTGACATCCTGTCTAGAGGCAGTTTTGCTATCATGAGTCTTGTGTCTTAAGTCTGCCCTATAACGGTAATAGACTGACAAGGCAACAAGGCAGACCTTTCATAGTTTATTGTGATGCCTAACTGGGAATATGTTTGGATTGTGTAGTCCCCGTGCCTTGATTAGTTGATGGTCGGTGGTAGCAGTGAGGAGCCAGTCATCTAGATATGGAAATACCTGGGATCTTAGACGCCTCAGGTGAGCCGTTACCACTGCCATACACTTGGTAAACACCCTGGGGGCTGTGGTGAGACCAAAGGGCAGGGATTTGAACTGATAATGACTGGCTCCCAGACGGAAGTATAGGAATCTCCTGGATTGCCTGTCCATTTTTATATGGTAGTATGTGTCCTGGAGATCTATGGAGCACATCCAATTGCCCTGACCCAAGAAGGGAAAAATGGACTGCAGTGTCACCATCCGGAACTTTGTCTTTTTTACCGATTGGTTTAGCTTGCTGAGATCCAAGATTGGTCTCCAGTCCCCTGTCTTCTTTGGAACTAAAGAACCTTGAGTAAGTTCCGGATCCGATTTGGTCTGTGGGGACTTCCTGGACGGCTTTTTTTTCTAGCAATCTTTGAATCTCTAGGAATGCATGATCCCGAAGGCTTGGTGGAACATCTGGGATAGAATGTTTGTCTTTTGAGGGGGACTGAGAAAAGGGAATTTTGTAACCCCTGGATATTATCGACAGTACCCATGTTTTTCTCTCATGACAGACTGCCAGGCTGCTGGGTACAGTGATAGTCTGCCCCCAACTGCCTCTAGAGGTGGACAGCCGGGCCTCCCTTCAGGAGTGCTGGAAGGGCCCAGAGAAAGTATCTCTGTCACTCTGCTGTTGCGGACCCCCTCTGCTGTGAGAGCGGTGTCTTCCATTGTTGTTTCCCCCTCTGCCCCTGGGGGGAAAAAAATCACACGTGTCAGGCGAAGATCCCTGGGATTTTCGGAACCACATTTTCCCACTATTCTGACCTTTAGGACAGGGTCTAGATGGAGTGGAAAAATGGAACCCTATGGCAGAGAGAGTCTTGCCATCCTGTTCACACCTGGTGAGTCTCTTTTACCTGAGGCCTGAACAAGGATGAACCATCAAAAGAGGTTTTGGCAAATGAAGACTTAAAGGGCTCCTCAAATGGACAAAGGCACATCCAGGAGTGCCTGGGTAAAGCTACTCCAGTATCAGCTGCCCTACTCGCTCCATCTGTCGCATAAGAAATTAGCCTCATGGAGGAGTTTACCACAGAGGTCAAGGTCGCAAGCTGGGAAGCTGCCCTGTTCGCAACTCCCTCAGCTGTAGGATCTTGCAGGTTATCTCCTAGCTCCTTCAGGAGATACCTCTGAGGTCATGTGAAATGTGACAAGTAATTCAGCGATCTAAGATTAAAAGTCACTGAAGAAAACATACGCTTCCCATACCTGTCCATTGTACGAGACTCTTTGTTCGGCGGATGGACACATGGAGAAGTTTCCACAAGTTCCTTCTTGGTGGCTGCTGCCACCACCATGGCATCAACAGGGACTCCCTTGGAGATGAAAGACTTATCTTCTGGAGCTGTAATAAATTTATTGGGTCTCCTTGGAACAGGTTCCATGGTCTCTGGAGCGCTCCATGCCTTTCGACTCACTACAGACAAAAGTGGGTTGAAAGGCGGAGACACCCAAGAGGTGGAGGATCAGAAACCAAATGCTTCCAGGTATACGGACTCGTCCTCAGTAGGGACATCCAGCAACCCCTCTGTCTAAGGATTTCCAAGATGTCTGAAAAGGAGATATCCTCAGAGGGGGACCATTCTGACTCATCCAGGTCCGTATCCGAAGTGATAGACTCAGGGGAGTCTAGATGCTTCCTCTTACAGTTCCTTCTTCCGAAGGACCTCCTCTGAGTGTTCGGGGGAGGTTTTGAAAGAAGTGGAATCACCCAGTGGGGTGTCCTGGGGCACAAGTACCCTACGCTTGGCAGGAGGAGGGACAAGGGCTGGCACAGACACCAAGGGAGAAGGAGCCAATGGAGCAGAGGGTGGAGCAGTCTCAGGAGACAGCACACTCATCACCTCAAAAGCACCATGGTTCCGAATCTGAAGAGCCCGAAGATCTCCTTTGAACCGTTAGCGAAGGCTCCGAGGCCGATGTAGGAGCCGAGCTCACCTGCACCGAAGCTCTGAGAGGGAAAGCGAGGTCAGACAAGGGTCCGATGCCACTTCCTCCCTCGGAGCCGACGAGAGAGCTTCGGTGCAGAGACCCCTTGACGAACTGAGACATCAAGAAGATCGGAGCGGTCACTGGAATCAATAAGGGAGAAGAAACTGGAGCCGTTCCACCACCATGACCTCCATGCACTCCAGCTCTGAGCTCAAGAGAGTTGGAAGAGGAATTGATGGAGAAGCTGGGAGGGTCGGAGGAGCCAAATCCTTTTGGGCTGGACTACAGAGTAATTTAACAAGTGCCTGTGACTTGAGGAGCCTGTTGACAACTCTCTCCATGTCGTGATCTGAAAGTCTGGAGGACCGAGAGGAGTGTGAAAAGGAATGGTGACTGCACACTCCAGGTTGCACCAGAGGAGATCGTGGAGCAGAGCTTACCGCCTCCAAAGAGGGAGACCTTGATCTCTTATGTATCTGAACCGGCTCAGAGGACACAAATGGAGCTGCTGGAGACTTAGCTTTGTTGGAGCCAATGCTGGGAGCCGACAGAGCCAAAGGCTTCTCAGTAATGTTTGTCTGTTCCGAGCTCGGAACCAATGGCTTGGAGTGTTTCTCGGACAATTTGGCTGGCTGTGGACCCTGAGACGAGGCATCTTGAGGGTTCTTCAGGAGGCCACGTAGAATAAGCTTATTTTTTCTTTCCTTCAGGACTCGAAGTGAAAGCATGACAGACTGCACAAGAGTCCTGCAGGTGAACAGTCCCTAAACAGTAAGCGCAACTCGTGTGCCCGTCAGTAAGGGACATTTTCTGGCAACACTAATCATTTTTTAAACCCAGAGGGTTTAGACTCTTTAGACATAAGAAGCACTAATCAGGGAAAAGGTTTCAACAGAGAAAAAGTACAGTTGTGTACACTTACCATAAATGCAGATGTTCGAGTGTATTCACTGTTGCAGTCATTACATTTGGGTAAACTGCTAGCAGGTTGCCCTCAGTCGGCTTGATTAACAAAGTCTTGGGTCCTGAGTCAGTTGCTGTCCCTTATTCCATGACATCAGGGGTATAAAACATGCAGCTGACGTAATTACATCAGTTTTTCTTGCCCCAGATGTCAGGTGCCTCCCCAATGGGGAGCAAACAAACATAAAACACACCAAGTATACCTCCAACAAAAAGCAAATACACCAAAAGGCTTTTAAGCACAGTAAAGAAAAGTAGAGGTATAGCCAGAAAAAGTTGGGGGGCTGGAGGATGGGTAACTAGGACTGCAACAGTGAATACACTCGAACATCTATATTTATGGTAAGTGTACACAACTGTACTATGGTTCTTCGTGTTTCACTGTTGCAGTCATTACATTTGGGTAGATTCCAAAAGCTATGGTTGGGAGGAGGAGTTTATATAGCATTAGGGCTAGCAATAAGGCCCTGCAAGACTGCAGTGGCAAAGCTAGCTCTGGATTTAGAGAAAATTGGCAAATGATAATGCTTGGTGAAAGTATGTGCAGAACTCCAAGTAGCAGCTTCTAGGATGTCCCTGGTAGGAACACCTCTGAGAAAGGCTGCAGAAGTAGATGCAGCCATGGTGGAGTGAGATCTGATCCACAGGGGGATAGGTTTTCCATGGTGCTTATAGCAGAAATGAATGCAATGGCTTATCCATTTAGAAATGGTTTGTTCTGAAATAGCCTTCCCCTCTGTCCCTGCAGCAAATGCTAACAGCAGTAGTTCCGATTTTCTTCAAGGTTTAGTCCTGCCCAAGTAGAATCTAAGTTGTCTGTGCACATCCAAGGAATGCATAATTCATTCCCCTTTGTTCTGTGGATTGGGAAAGAAGGTTGGCAAATGAATGAACTGATTAAGAGCCACACTGGATACCACTTTGGGCATGAAGGATGGATTGGTCCTGAGAGAGACCCTGTCCGCATGAAAGATGATGAAAGGCTCCACTGCCATAAGAGCCTGTAATTCAGATATCCTTCTAGCTGAAGTGATTGCTAGAAGGAAAGCTGTTTTCCAAGAAAGAAATTTTAAGTCTGCAGTAAGTAGCTGGCTCGAAAGGAGGTAGAGTGAGTTCCTCCAATACAAAGTTAAGGTTCCATGCAGGGTTGGAGCTCTCCTGGATGGTCTCAAGTTTTTGGTAGGTGAAGGATGAGAGAAGAGGGGAGGTTCTGTGTTATAATGAGCCGAAACGGCTGAGGCGTGGATTTTAATGGAAGAAAAGGACAGGCCCTTGTGAAGCATCTCAGTTAAGTATTGTAAAATCTGAGATAAATTGGGCGCTGCTCTGCTCATCCCATGAGATGGTTCCAGGCACAGAATCTTTTCCATTTTTCAGCATAAGATCTTCTAGTACTAGGTCTCCTTGCCTCTAAGATGACATCCATCACAGGTTTGCTGAGGGATTACAAGGGTGAATTATATGATAAGCCAGGCTGCAAGGTTCAATGTTGGAAGCTGAGGGTGCAGACTGATTCTCCTGCTGAGACAGCAGGGAAGGGGTCTGAGGCAAGTGCCATGGAGTTAACTGCGACACACTGCACAGGAGGGGGTACCAGTGTTGGCGCGGCCAGTCTGGAACAATCAAGATCATCCTTGGTTTGTCCTGTTTTGAATTTTAGTAGAACTTTGGAGAGCAGAGGCAGCAGGGGGAAGGTGTAGACGGATAGGTTTTTCCAGCAGAAGGACACATCATTCACTTTCCAGGCTTGTTTGTGGGGAGTCCTTGTGCAAAACTTGTCCAATTGGTAGTTCTGGTGGGAGCCAAATAGATCTATGTCTGGGCTCCCCCATTCGCTTGTCAACATGCTGAAGATCCTTGGTTCCAGATTCCACTTGTGTGGGTCCATGAGGTTTCTGCTTAGTCCGTCTGCCAGTGTATTCAATTTTCCTGGCAGGAATTGAGATTGTAGGTGCACTTGGTAGCTCAAGGCTGTGTTCCACAATGCCATGGCTAGTCTGCAGAGGGGCTAGGAATGTGTACCCCCTGCTTATGTACCACATAACCGTGGTGTTGTCTGTCATTACCATTAGTTGTCCTGGAAGAATGTAGTCCTTGAAGGCTGTCAGAGCATTCTGTACAGCTAACATTTCTTTTTGATTGATATGTAGGTGCATTTGACTTGGGTTCCATTTGCCCTGAATGCACTTCCCTGCCAGGTAAGCCCCCCATGCATAGTCTGAAGCATCTGCAGTTAGGGTTTGGGCGGCAGGGGGTAGTGTGAATGGTAGTCCCTTGTTTTGGTGGCAGGCCTCTGCCCACCAGAGGAACTCCAGGCGTAGGCAAGGTATGATAGGAATCATTGTTTCCAGGCGGTGAGAATGTTGACTCCATAGACTTTTTAAGATACCACTGTAGTTTCCTCATATGCAGTCTTGCATATGGAATTAGAAGAATGCAGGAGGCCATGAACCCCAAGGCTTGCAGTATTTATCTTGCAGATAGCAGGGTTTTTGTGGCCACTGAAATAGGTGGTCTGAAATAGGTTATCAAATGAATTTGCTTTTCTGGTGTGAGGTAAACCATCTGGGCAGTTGTATTCAGGCTTGCTCCCAGGAATGTAATTTGTTGACAGGGTACCAATTGTGATTTATTTTCGTTTATGGTGTACCCCCAGACAAGTTAGAACCCTTTTTACAAACGCCAGATGACTCAAAAGTATGCCCTGGCTTTCTGCCTGAATTAGACAAGGAGTCTCCGACGGCATGTTGTAAGCAAAAGCGGGGCCGAAAAACTCCTCTGCAAATGCCGACCGACGTCTAAGTGTCCGTCGGTTGAAGGAAGCACAGGCTAGACAAGCTGCTACGTCGTGGCCTGGGCCTAAGCAAGGAAGGCAGTAAGAGTGGAAATCCTTATGAGGTATTTGTTTCCCACAAGTTAAACAGTTATTTACTTTTTCTGACATCGGCTGAGGCAAGAAAGAGTCCCCAATGGGGTACTTAGCTTTTTAGAAGTCTTCGGTAGTAGTAATCTCTGGTTCTGACCGACCGGCACTTGCAAACAGCTTCTGCTTCGGGCACCGCGCGGCAAGAAAGACTAAGGAAAATGGCGTTGGCTGATGCCTTTATACCCAATTGACAGCAGCTATGATGTCGGGTGAAGTGCGACATCAGCCGAGGCCAGACCCAGACTTTGGAATCCGGCCGACCGAAGGGCTGCCTGAGGCAGGACAACCCATATGTTAGGACTGCAGATGCATCCTTGAAGGACATCCCTTTTTACAAACGCCAGATGACTCAAAAGTATGCCCTGGCTTTCTGCCTGAATTAGACAATCGTCCAGGTATGAGTATATCTGAATACTTCTTTGCCTGCAAAATGCAATAAATGGAGCCAGGCACTTTGTGAATAACCTGGGCGCAGTAGACAAGCCAAAGGGCAGTGCAGAGAACTGATAATGTGTGTAGCCTGCTTTGAAGCGTAGTATCTTCTGCAAGATTCCCTGATTGGGATGTGCAGGTATGCTTTTTTTTAAATCTAGTGTTGCCAACCAGGCGTCTTTGCCCAACATAGGAAGTAATTGATGAAGAATGTATGTTCGGAATGTATCTGACCAGACACCTGATGCAGCTTGAAAGGCCCCAAAAGTTCCTCACCAAAAGGATAAAGGGTCTCAAAAATATGTCTTATGCTGCCCGACTGAAAGAACTCCAGCTTTATTCAGTCTCATACCGCTTGCTCAGAGGTGACCTGTGCCTGACATATAAGGCCATGTCAAACCCAGATTTGATGAATATGCTTCACCTCAAAAAATCTAGATCCCTCAGAACCACAAGGGCGGGAGACTTAAACCTTGACACGGTTATAAATAGAACGTGCTGGAGGGACAGATTCATCACCCAGAGACTCCCTATGCTGTGGAACAAAATCCCGGTACATGTGAGGCAGAGCACCTCGCTGGCCTTGTTCAAGAGGAATCTTGACCAATGGATGGGAGATCGCAGATATACCCCAGGGATTACTTCAGTGTCACTGCTTGACAGAGGCACAGAAAAATGATAGGCATAGTTTTTATTCAAACTAAAGGGGTGGTGAAAGCCACATAACTATGGGCTAGGCTTATAAATGCCCTTGGGCAGATAGCCTAGTATGAACCTATGAACCTATAAGAGTCAGCATCCTGAATTTTGGAATCTCCAGAAAGGAGTTTAGAGTAAGACAGGTCCAGGATTGGATGCCATGATTTGTCTTTTCTGGGTACCAGAAAAAGTCTGGAGTAGAAACCTTGTCCCTTTTCCTCTTCTGGTACCAGTTGAATAGCCCCCATGCTTAAGAGGGCAAGTACTTGTTTTGAGCCTCTGCCCACTGATTTGGGGGCAGGTCTGGCCACCCATTTGGTGTTGGCAACTTGTGGAAATAAAATATGTATCCCTGGGACACTATATTTAAAACTCATTTGTCCTGGGTCATAAATTCCCAGTTCTTTGCATGAAGAGGAATCTTTCCTCCCAAAGGGGCGGTCAAAAGATAGGTGCTTGGGAATTTTAAAAGGAAGTCATTGAGACTCTTTACCATAGGGGGTGTCTTGTTATTTCCAGATTTGGAAGTGGAGGCCCCCCACTGCTTAGTTCTGAGAGTCCCCTGGGACTGAAACCTGGGGTTTTTGCTGTGTCTGGGTTTGGCTTGAGAGGACCTGGAAGGGACCGGAAAGGAACAATTCTTAGTAGGCCAGTGCCTACTAAATCTCAGAGGTTGGACTTGTTTGCATAGATTTAGCTTCATCTTCCATCTTTTTAAGAACTTCTTCAGCCTTGTTGTAGAGCAACGACCAAACAGTGCTGGATAAGGAGCCTCTTCAGAACAAAATCAAATGTATCAAGAACAGATGAGGCTCGCCACAGCAAAAATGTAAAAATACGTTTAATCACTGCAGTATAGAGTAAGCACTTTCACGTCTATATAACGCTTCTTCAGACTAACTGCACTGAGCCACAATTCATTTAAATAGTATTACATACAAATATGGGCCAATAATGACCAACTTGATTACATCACATAGTATCTCATTAAAATATGTTAAAAACACAGAACAGAAATATAGAACACCTAAGATATTCTATTAACTACAACATATACATATAAGTATGCAAATTTAATATAAAAAGAAGTTATGTACTCACCATAACGCTCCATCTGAGCAGGTAACTTCATTTGTCTGCAACCTGTGGGTATTGGATCTGACTCTGATCCGAGCCGGCAGCTTTCCAAGCTAATAGATCCGAGTTCCAGGCTCCTCCCCCCTACCCACGATGCCCTGCCATCTCCCTCTAACTCTCAGATCAAGTTTGCCAAAGGACAATAAGGAATTCCATAACCTAGGAGTGGTTCCAAACTGTTACAATGACGTCCATGAAAGGAAGCCATATCCTGACTCTTAGATAACGAACTAAGGGTGTGGGGGATGGAGGGCAGGTCGGTTGCAGACAAATGAAGTTACCTACTCAGATGGAACGTTATGGTGAGTACATAACTTCTTTATCTGAGGTAGTTAACTTCATTTGCTCTGCAACCTGTGGGACAGAGTCCCCAGCTACCAACAACTTGGGAGGCCCTTTTAGAAGGATATTCCGGAGCACTGCTGAGCCAAACGATGCACGTCTTCTGGAGATTAAATCCAATTTGTAGTTTGTAATAAAGGTATGAGAGGAAGCCAAGTAGCTGCCGAGCAAATGTTATCCAAGGAAACCTTTGACCAGAAGGCAGCAGAAGAGGCCATGGATCGGGTAGAATGGGCTCGTACTCTCAGGGGCTCAGGACGACCAGAGCTTTTGTAAGCTAGGAGAATGCACTGTGAAATCCATCCAGCTAAGGTTACCTTAGTAACTGGCTTGTCCAGACAAGATTTTGCAAAGGAAACAAAAAGTTGGTCAGATTTTCGAAGATCTGCTGTTCTATTTAAGTAAAAGCGTAATGGTCTGTGAACATCCAGACAATGAAGTCTGTATTCTCCTTTATTTTGAAAATTTGGAAAGAAAACAGGCAGATTAATGGTCTGGTTGATGTTGACTTCCGAAGCCACCATGGGAAGAAAGGAGGGATTAGTTCTGAGGGAGACCCTGTCTTTATGAAAAATGATATCGGGAGGTTTACTGCAAAGAGCATGAAGCTCTGATATTCTTCTCGCAGAAGTAATGGCAATCAGAAAGGCGGTTTTCCATGATACATATTTCAAATCGACTGAAGCCATGGGCTCAAAGGGGGGCCCAGTCAGAGATTGAAGAACTAGGGTAAGATCCCATGGGGGAACTGAATCTTTAATGGGTGGTCTTAACAAAAAGGCTCCTTTCAAGAAAGCCTTGCATATTTTGGAGGATGCTAGCGGCCCTGAGCTGTTACCAACATGGTAGTGGGAGATAGCTGCCAACTGAACTTTAATAGTAGAAGCACTGGCTCCTTGATCAAAGGTATGTGAAAGAAAGTCTAGGACTGCTGGAATCGGAGCCGTAAAGGGATCTAAGTTCCTGTGCTCTGCCCAGATCGAGAAACGTTTCCATTTACTGTTGTAGATCTTCCTGGTGGATGGTTTATGGGCGGCCACCAGGATGGCTTTAACCGTAGATGATATACCGGGAGTCCTAGCCATCAAGGGAATTGGATCAACCAAGCTGACCGCTTCAGGCAGTCCAGATTGGGGGTCTTCAATCCTAAAGGGTGACAGATTAGATCCGGTTTGGGATCCAAAATCCAAGGAGGATGTACTTGAGACTGTAGGTAAGGGAACCAGGTTTGGCGAGGCCAGAATGGGGCTATGAGGATAATTCTGCTCCCCAACCGATGAGCTTTCTGCAAGGATTTTGTCATCAAGGGAAGAGGAGGATAAGCATACAGAAAACCGGATGGCCAAGCATGAACTAGAGCGTCTCTGGGGGTTTCCCCTGGTGGGGGAATCAGAGTGAAGAATTTGCTGCACTTTGTGTTCGAAGGCGAGGCGAAGAGATCGCAGCAAGGTTGACCCCATTGGAGAAAGATTTGTTTCGCTACAGCAGGGTTCAGAGACCACTCGTAAGGTGAGAGGATCGTCCGACTCAACCTGTCCGTTAAGATGTTTGACTGACCCGGTATGTGTGTTGCTATGAGAAAGTAGTTGGTGGATATCGCCCATTCCCATACTCTCATTGCCTCCCTGCAAAGTGGATAGGATCTGGTTCCCCCCTGTTTGTTTATGTACCAGACTAGCGCCATGTTGTCTGTTTGAAGTGCAATAGTTCCTGGAGGGAGAAGGGGATGGAGAGCTTGCAACACTAGAAGCACCGCCCTCATCTCCAGGATGTTGATATGCAGTGA
The DNA here is from genome assembly GCF_019279795.1 of Protopterus annectens. Classification (NCBI taxonomy): domain Eukaryota; kingdom Metazoa; phylum Chordata; order Ceratodontiformes; family Protopteridae; genus Protopterus; species Protopterus annectens. Next base: position 1,210,744,861 of record NC_056739.1, on the reverse strand, counting down.
GGTCTCTGTGAAAGTCCACGTGTCTTGGAAGGATCTGCCCATGCAATGCCCCCCCACCCGAGGAGAGAAGTGTCCGTGGTCACCGTGACTTGGGGAGGGGGTATAATAAAGGGGCGGCCTTCTCGAAGGTCTCTGGAGTGGAGCCACCAAAGAAGCGATTCCCTGCAAATCCTGGTGAGAGGAACAGGTGTGGTCAGGGGTTGACAGAGGATGGACCATTGTACTTGTAATGTCCACTGAAGGATCCTCATCTTGAGGCGAGCGAAGGGGGATAGATTGATGGCCGCTGCCATAGATTCCCAGGGCCCTCAGGACTAGTTCCGCTGGTGGGGCTGAGGATCGTAAGAGATCTAGAATGTGAAGGCTCAGATTGCGAAGCCTGTCTGTGGTCAGAAAGACTCTGGATTTTGTAGTGTCTATCCTGGCCCCTATGAATTCCAAAATCTGAGTGGGTTGAAGGGAGGATTTCTGGAGATTTATCATGATCCCTAGGTGGTGGGCAAGGCGTAAGAAGTAGTCCCTGACTGAGCAGAGTTGATGGCTGATGGGGGTGGTTAGGAGCCAGTCGTCCAGGTATGGAAAGACCTGTATTCCCTGAAGCCTCAGGTGGGCCCCTACAACTGCCATGACCTTGGTGAACACCCTGGGGGCTGTGGTGAGACCGAAGGGTAGGATCCTGAACTGATAATGGCTGGCTCCCACCCGAAAGCGGAGGAACCTCCTGGATGGTCTGTCCATCAAAATGTGGTAGTACGCATCCTTGAGGTCTATTGAGCACATCCAGTCATTCTCCTGTAGAAGTGGAAGAATGGATTGAATAGTGACCATCCAGAACATTTCCTTGGCAATTGACAGGTTCAGTGTTGACAGGTCGAGGATGGGTCGTAAGTCCCCAGTCTTTTTTGGCATCAGAAAGAACCTGGAGTAAAAGCCTGATCCGGATTGTTTGGGGGGGGATGCGCTGGATGGCTCTTTATCTTAGCAGTCCTAAGATTTCCGAAGCTGCTGCCTCCCTCTGATCAGGTGGGACATCGGGGAGTTTTGTTGCTCGGGGAGGGTGAGACAGGAAGGGGATTGAATATCCTCTGGATGATTCGGAGGACCCAGCGATCTGTTGTGATGGATTCCCATTTCGCCACGTGTTCAGAGAAGTGCCCCTCGACTGCCTCCAGAGAGGAGCAGTCGGGCAACCCCTTAGGGCTGTTGCGCGGGTCAATCCGAAAAAGGTTCTCTCAACCCAAAATTTTTTGGGCCCCCTCTGCCCCTGGGCCGGCATCCACCCTGTCCTGCTCTGCCTCTGAAGGACGAGGTATCCAGAGCAAAACGGGATTGTTGAGCTTTCCGGAACCACATCTTCTTTTCTCCTCTTTGGTTCCTGGAGTAGGACCTCTGAGGAGCCGAGAAGCGGATCCCGACGGCAGACAATGTCTTCCCGTCCTTCTCGCTCTGGAGCAGCGTATCACGGACGGTTTTGCCAAAGAGTGTGGAACCGAAGGGGGCATTCGCGAAGGACGCCTTGAAGGGTTCCGCAAAGTTGCAGAGATGGAGCCAGGCTTGTCTACGTAAGACAACGCCTGTTCCGCTAGCTCTAGCCACACCCTCCGTAGCATGGGAAATTAGCCGCATAGACGTGTTGGTGATTGACTTGAGAGTGGCTATTTGAGCCGAGAAGGTACGCTTGTCCTCGGCCAACATGGATTCTGGGGATGACCCAGCGTACTCTTTAATCAGGTCTCGCTGCAGTCTAATCACATGTGCCATACAATTCAGTGACCTTACAGAGAAGGTCGTTGAAGAAAACATCCGCTTTCCCAAATGGTCCATCATCTGAGACTCCTTGTCTGGAGGATGCACCGAAGAACTCTCCTGTGCTAATTCCTTTTTAGTGGCAGCTGCCACCACCATGGCATCCACTGGGGCACTCTTGCTCCAAACTGTCCTGTCCATGGGAGGGCTGAGGATCCTGTCCGGTCTCTTAGGAATTGGTTCAACAGTGTCCGGTTCCTTCCATGCCCTGGTAGTAATGAGGTCTACCAGGGGATTGGCGGGACGGGACACCCAAGAGGTAGATGGGCCTGCGTCAAATGCCTCCAGAAACACAGACTCATCCGAGGAAGGTTTTTGGGCAGACCACCCCCCTCTAATGCTCAACATTTCCATGATATCTCTGAAGGAGACGTCTTTGGGGGGTGACCTTGGGGAGCCTTGAGGGACTCGGGTGAGTCCAAGTGCCTCCTCTTGCACTTCCATTTGTGAGGGACCTCCTCGAGGGGGCTGTCCGAAGAGTCCTCACCAACGATGTCCTGTTACCCCATGGGAACAATCTGGGATGTAGGCGCAGGCTGTCCCTGGGGCCGGATGATGGAGGACAGGCCCGTATGAGTGGGAATGACGGGTGGATCTGAAGCAAGAGCCTGGGGCCTTGAATCCCTCGAGAGGACCCTCTCCACAATGTCGAATGTCTAGGGGGAACTGCTTTCCCTTGGATCAGACGTGCGGATCGGCGCCGAAGGTGACCCGACCGGATCCGAAAGGGTAGTGTGCCCCGACCTTGATGGAGCCGAAGGTCCACTGGCCCTCTCGGATCTGACGTTCAGCTCACGGCCCCAAGAGCTCGGATCCGAAAATGGATCCAACAGACTCGAGGGTACAGTCGGCGCCGAAGTAGGAAGCACTGTCGGCACCAACCCTACCCTGGCTCCGAAGCTAGTTGGATCCGAAAGCGGGTCGGAGAAGGAGCGATGGGGGCGAAAAAAGGTGTCGAGCTCCCCTAGCGGGGGGAGGGGGGGCAAGAGCACTCCCATCTGCATCTGGGCCTGAAGAAATCGACGCATCATCCGGTCCATATCAGCGTCTGACAAGCTTCTGGTGGATCTAGATGAGACCACCGAAGCCGGCTGGGAAGGCCGCCTGGATGACCTCAAAGGTGACCGGGTCTCCTCCTCCGGCTCCGGGGAGAATTGTGGAGAATGGAGCTGAGAGGGGGAAGGCCCGGAGACCTTAAGGGGAGAGTCGAGCTTTTTAGACGGCAATGCCGAAGAGGTGGATTCGGACCGCCTTTTATGGCTCCGGTGCCTCTCCTTCTCTCTTTCCTCTCTTTTTTTCTGCTTTCCCTTTCCTCCTGGGCCAAGGTGGGAGGGTGAGTCCCGGCCAGGGGATCAAGAGCGACAGGTGGGGCAGCCGCAGCCGGCGTCACCGAGGTGGAAGCAGCAGAGTCTGGGGCAAAAGGCCCGTCAGAATGAGCTTCGACCTCCTATCCTTCAAAGCCCTGGGGTTGAAGGCTGCACAGATGGTACAGCCCGAAGAAAGGTGGTCAAACCCCAGGCAAAGGAGACACAGAGTGTGACCATCTGCTGGAGACAGCTTATGGCCACACTCTGTACATTTTGAGAAAATGGCTTTAGGGCCTTCAGCTATTGTAAAAGGATAAAGAAAAGTAGGCCCACAAGCACACACCTTCACACATGCAGAGGGGGGAGGGGAATAAAACTAACGTAACTAAAATACAACAGAACTACCCAACAAAGACTACAAAATATAGGGGGAGTTCACACACACCAAGAAAAGGAAAAATCTGACAGAAAAGAAGTTTTTAAAGACCGACTTACAGTACTATTGCTCGGAGCTCGTTCTAGAGAAGCTTATGGAAGCCGCGGCAAACGAGATCTGAGGGTTAGAGGGAGATGGCAGGGCATAATGGGTAGGGGGAGCTTGGAGCTCGGATCTATTAGCTTGGAAAGCTGCTGGCTCGGATCAGATTCGGATCTGATACCCACAGGTTGTAGAGCAAATGAAGTTACCTACTTCAGATATATAAATAGGGACATACTACTAGAGAAGATTTTTTTAAAAAACAAAATCACCCCTATAGCATCTAAGACATTCTATAAACTAAAACATATGTATAGAATCATAAAAGAAACTTGACTAAAGACTGTTTAGCTTTTAAAGCACTACTATGATTCACATGGATGTCCTGCTGTACTATTAAACATCTTCTTTGTAAATTTGCAAATCTGTGAATTTAATGTAAATAGGGACGTGCTGCTAGAAAAGGTTTTAAAGTCACATTCTCATTGAGTCGATGTCCCTTGTGGCCCTGAAGTTTAAGTATCCACCTATTCTCACATTCCTCAGTATGATTCCTGATATCACCTAGTCTCTCAGTTTTCTTGACCAGTTGTAAAACACTGAATTTAAACTTGTGTAGCGCCCCTACATCCAGGACATGTCGAGCTAATGCATTGTGATCATCCTCTCTGTTGATCGCATATACATGTTCTCTGACACGTTCTCGGAGACTCCTATTTGTTTTTCCTATATAAAAAGACCAGCATGTCTGACAGGCAGCCAAATATACTAAATCTCTATATTTACAATCAGCGTTGAAATTAAATCTATATTCATTATCTGTATCTGGATGTATAAAACAGCTACTACCAGACATATAAGCACATTGGTTGCACCCTCTACAAGGGAAGGTGCCTTGCCTGCTAGACAGAACTGATCCCTTCATATTATTTTTATAACACAACAATCTCTTCAATGATTTTGTGTTTTTATACGAAAAACTGGGTCTTGATCCCACTATCTCAGCAATCCTGTCATCAGTGGTTAAAATACACCAATTTTTACTAATGACATCTTTAATCTTTAAATTCTTATTGGAGTAGGGGATTGTCATCCTATTTACATTAGCTTGTTTCTCATTATTTTTAACATTATCAGTATTACCCTAGTTCTTGTACGGGAATCTTCTGTAGTAGTATGTCCCTATTTATATTTATGTTAAATTTGCATACTCGTGTATATGTTTTAGTTAATATAATGTTTTAGGTGTTATATATATTTTTATAAATATACATTTCTGTTCTGTGTTTTTAACATATTTTAATGAGATACTATGTGATGTAATCAAGTTGGTCATGAGTGGTCCATATTTGTATGTAATACTATTTAAATGAATTGTGGCTCAGTGCAGTTGTTAAAGTCTGAAGAAGCGTTATATAGACGTGAAAGTGCTTACTCTATACTGCAGTGATTAAACGTGTTTTTACATTTTTGCTGTGGCGAGCCTCATCTGTTTTTGATACATTTGATTTTGTTCTGAAGAGGCTCCTTATTCAGGACTGTTTGGTCATTGTTCTACATTACTTTGGTTCTTCTACAGTTCCTGGGACATGGCTGAGCGAAGAGTGCTATTAACTAATGATGTTGATGTCAGTATGTTACAAAGATTTATTGGGATGATTGACAATCCACTTCTCAAATTTACCACACAGGAATTAACTAAAGAAGGTCAGCATGTAACAAATACAGAAAGGAATATCGAAGTAATTCAGCTAACGCGGAAGCTGGAGAATACATTACAAAAACTGAGAATTACACAGTGGCAGAGGCAGCATATGGAGGAGTGCTTAACTTTTAAGGTAGTACCTAGAGGGTTGAGAGTACTGAAGATGCTGACCTTTGGTACTACCTACCCTGAGCTGTTAACCAGATGGCAAAAATTAAATCTAGAAACCAGTTATGGTTATATCAGTCTATTAATAGAACAATATAGGGAGATAGAGATGCAATTAACGCAAGAAATTATGGGCATGGAGAGTGACCTTAAGCATCTTATCAGCGTTGAAGAAAAGGAAGTTTTTGTTGCAGATATTATGCTAAGAGTATCTTAGACAACAAACAATTGTTGGACAAGAAAAAGAAATTAGAACGCGATTTTAATGATTTCTGTCGGGGTCAAGTCTTCTCATGGCCCAGGGACAATATTAATAATACTGTGAATCGCGTTCATAATACCCACAACGTTAACAATAGGACTGCTGTATCTCATAATATTACACAAGCAGCCACGCCCACTATTGTGATGTCAATGTGACTATCCACGCCAACAGAGTCTATATCACATGATGCTACAGCGTCTGGAGACATTGTTCACTTGGATGAGGAAGGCGGCCCGTTGGGGCACTCCAACAATAAGCCGGCCTCAGCAATGGCTGAAGCTATGAGGAAGAAGGATTGCGTTCTTGAGAAAAGTACATCCATTGCGTTGAATAACTCTCAGGACAACAGTACATCGTTTTCTTTTCCCTTACCCATCCGGCAGATGACTTCAGTCAGCTGGTCGCCTCAGGGATGCACCAGGAAACAGAAAACGTCAGGAGAAAGACACGAATTTCAAAGGAAGGTACTCAGGCCAATATTGAAGACTTTATTTGGTGATAATGTCATGGAAAGTAGAAATGTATTTACTAAACCCTCTACTTTTATACCTCAAGGACACCCATTATTAGAAACTTTTGAGAAAGCATGTGAAAGAGATTTATTTGAGTTATATAATTCAAAAAGTAAACCAGATGTTTATAATTTGACATATGATGAATTTCAATCTATTAAGAAACTGCAAGATTATAATGCTATAGTGATTAGACAAGCCGACAAGGGTGGCGCTACAGTGGTTTTAGATTTTGATATGTATTCCAACACCATGATGAATATGCTGGATGATATGGGAACATATCAAGTATTAAATAGTATGCTACTAGATAGATTAATTAAAAATATGCATTCTGAATTATATGACCTTCTATGCAATACTATTGATGGAGATTTATATAAGTACCTTTTGGTTGAGAAACTTGTTGTCCCCACCTTTAGGGTACTTCCCAAAATACACAAAACCCTTGTAAATCCACCCATGAGACCTATTGTCTCAGGTGGTGGTTGGCTAATGGAACCCACCTCCATTTTTGTTGGGAAACAACTCAGACCAGTGGTAGAAAGTACTATATCTATATTGAAAGACACCCAAGAATTTTTGGAAAGTTATGGTGACTATGTATCTTTAAATAATAATTTGAAGAATGATTTACTAGTCACTTTAGATGTTGTCTCCCTATTTACATCAATTCATAATGACACAGGGATGGAGTTTGTGAGACTTTTTTTGATTGAACAAGGGAGTTCCTAGGAACTCATTTATTAGAACTTTAGCATTACTTGATTTGGTGCTAAACAATAATGTTTTTCTGTATAATTGTACATACTATTTACAGAAAAAAAGGGGTTGCCATGGGCACCCCCTGTGCCAACTCATGCTAACCTTGTGTTGGCATATTGGGAGAGTACTTATACTATGGCAAACACTTTTTATAGTGACCACAATAAGTTCTATAAATGCTTTGTAGACTATGTCTTTTTTACATGGGATAGTACTGAAACTGAGTCAAGTGAATTTATTGACTATATAAATGGTACTACTGACTTCTTGAGGTTTGAATATAAAAGTTCTGATGTTATGATAGAATTTTTAGATGTACAAATAATTAAAAGAGGTGATATGATACATTCTGAAGTATAAAGTCTTGTTGGAGGAATAGCATTCTACATCGCAGTAGTATGCATCCCCAACATATCTATCATAACATTGTAAAGTCAGACATTTGGAATGTCACGCCTTACCACTAATGATGAAAGTTTTAGTATGAAACAAGATATGTTGGTTGATAACCTTTCATCAAGGGGATATAGCAAAAAAAGAAGTAGAAGGAGTATATCAAGTGAATAAGTCTATGAGAAAATGAAAGGGCAAATCCTTCCTGTAGAAGAACCAGGGTAATACTGATAATGTTAACAATCGTGAGCAACGAGCTAATGTAAATAGGATGATAATTCCCTACTCCAATAAGAATTTAAAGATTAAAGATGTCATTAGTAAAAATTGGGGAATTTTAACCACTGATGACAGGATTGCTGAGATAGTGGGATCAAGACCTAGTTTTTCATATAAAAACACAAAATCATTGAAGAGCTTGTTGTGTTATGAAAATAATATGAAGGAATCAGTTCTGTCTAGCAGGCAAGGCACCTTCCCTTGTAGATGGTGCAACCAATGTGCTTATATGTCTGGTAGTAGCTGTTTTATACATCCAGATACAGGTAATGAATATAGATTTAATTTCTACGCTGATTGTAAATCTAGAGATTTAGTCTATTTGGCTGCCTGTCAGACATGCTGGTCTTTTTATATAGGAAAAAAGAAACAGGAGTCTCCGAGAACGTGTCAGAGAACATATATATGCGATCAACAGAGAGGATGATCACAATGCATTAGCTCGACATGTCCTGGATGTAGGGGCGCTACACAAGTTTAAATTCAGTGTTTTACAACTGGTCAAGAAAACTGAGAGACTAGGTGATATTAGGAATCATACTGAGTAATGTGAGAATAGGTGGATACTTAAACGTCAGGGCCACAAGGGACATGGACTCAATGAGAAGGTGACTTTTAAAACCTTTTCTAGCAGCACGTCCCTATTTACATTAAATTCACAGATTTACAAATTTACAAAGATGTTTAATAGTACAGCAGGACATCCATGCGAATCATGGTAGTGCTTTAAAAGCTAAACAGTCTTTAGTCAAGTTTCTTTTGTGATTCTATACATATGTTTTAGTTTATAGAATGTCTTAGATGTTATAGGGGTGATTTTGTTTTTTTAAAAAAATCTTCTCTAGTAGTATGTCCCTATTTATATTAAATTTGCATACTTACATGTATATGTTGTAGTTAATAGAATGTCTTAGGTGTTATATATATTTTTATAAATATACATTTCTGTTCTGTGTTTTTAACATATTTTAATGAGATACTATGTGATATAATCAAGTTGGTCATGATTGGTCCATATTTGCATGTAATACTATTTAAATTAATTGTGGCTCAGTGCAGTTGTTAAAGTCTGAAGAAGCATTATATAGATGTGAAAGCACTTACTCTATACTGCAGTGATTAAACGTGTTTTTACATTTTTGCTGTGGTGAGCCTCATCTGTTCGATACATTCTTCAGTCTTGTTGCCAAACAGGCGGTGCTAATTTAAAGGAGCATTCAATATTTAGCTTTAACATGATCAGGCAAAGATTGCTCAAGCCAAGAATGCCTTCTAAGGACAGACCCGGTAACAGCAACCCTGCAAGAGGCCTCTAAAGAATCAAAACCACATTGCAAAGTATTTTTACAACTTGTTCAGCAGAATGCATCAAGTCCTGTTAATCATTATTTTCCCCACAGTCAGGAATCAACATCATTTTCTGCTTAAGCAGTCCAATAATATGTTGCTGATATTTTAACATGTGAAACTGGCAGTTTAAAGCTCTGATTGCCAAGGTTGCAGAAGTATAAACCTTTTTACCCCATCTATCCAGCACCCTGGAGTCTGTATCAGAAGGGGTAGGATTTTTAGCAGTAGAAGCCTTAATGTCCCTGGGCCGCTGAGAAATGGTCTCTGGATCTGAAACAGGATTTTTGAAAAGAAACTTGTGGGACTCAGGAACCCTGTAGTATCTGTCAGGTTTACTAGGAGCAGGAGGCAGGGAATCAGGGGCCAAACTGGATTCCGAGAACACATCATCAACAATGTCTAGTACAGGAGGTATAGCCAAAGGCCTATGCTGAGGTAGAAGAAAGAAATCCCTAAGTCTCCTTTTTGAATCAGAAAATTCCTGGCTTTCCCAGTGAAAATGCTCCCTTAAAGTATGTAAAGTTCCCCCCAAAAGAAAAATCCTGCATCAGAATCCTCATAAGTAGGTATGGACAAATCCAGGGAATTAGAAGAGTCAGAAGAAACAGAATACTGATCAGAAGATTCATAATCAAGCTCAGCCCTAGGCCTCTTTGGGGGGGGGGGGGATTTGTCTACCCCTGATTAGAGTTATTAGATTTTCAGCCATTTTTATCATTTGTTTTTTTAGGCATAGGGGCCTGAGCATGTGGCCTCGGCATCGTTTTTTTAGCCATGGATAGAGATTTGGGCCTTAAGTAATGAAGGAGGTGTCGATGTAATATGCAAGTCTGTAGGCCTGAATACACCCTCAGAAGCCGGTGCCTGCACAGCGGCTCCGGATCCATCCACGGTAGAGACATTCGCGGGTTCCATAGTTGAAGTATCTTGCGGCATACCGGACTCCGAATGGGTCTCAGTAGAGGCCTGCGAATCAGAAGTAGCGGGTATCAGGGGCTGCGAAAGCGCCTCACTGAGTACCGGCGAACTGGAGACTGGCTTTGGAGAAGCATCATCAGCAGTTTTGGACCTTGGCGGCCTGTCTCTTGTCTTTATCTTTGCATTTTTTCAGAATCCTGGTAGTTGGATAGCTAACCGACGACATTTCTGGATAATTAAACCAAGAACCGAAATATTTAGAGGCAAAAATATATCTGCGACGGATAGTGCGTCGATTAAATAAAGCACAAAACTGACAGCAAGGTACGTCGTGGTCAGGGCCTAGGCAAGGAATACAGTACGAATGAAAATCTTTATTAGGTATTTGCTTTTCACAGGTAATGCAATTAACTTTTATTGACATCGGTAAGGAGCAAGAAAAAGTTTCCCCAACAGGGTACTTAGCTTTAAGTTGAAGACTTCGGCTCTGAAACTCGAAAACAAAAATTTCAGGAGTCGGCCGACCGGCACTTGCGAACTGCTTCTGCTTTGGGCACCGCATGGCAAGAAAGACTGATGTAATGATTTCGGCTGCATGTTTTATACCCCTGACGTCATGGAAGAAGGGACAGCAACAGACGCAGGACCCAAGACTTTGTTAATCAGGCCGACTGAGGGCAACCTGCCAGCAGATTACCCAAATGTAATGACTGCAACAGTGAAACACGAAGAATATCAGAAAACTATCACTCACAGCCTATAACAAGTAGAAGCAAACAGGCTGATTACCACAAAGGAAAAAAACTTAAAATTATTTTCTTATTTTTTTTAAAAGGAAGAAGGAAGGGGAAGAGCCTCTAACTTAAAAGGGAATCCCAAAAAAAGAGGAGAGGAAAGGGAAGAACCCTCTAACTTAAATGGGCTCTAAGGGGAAAGCAAGCCTGAAGAAGAAAACGATGGCCAAATACACCACAAGGAGCAGAGAAAGAGAGTCGTTTAGGCTAACGATAAAGGATACATAACCAGTAAATTTACCAAAAATTTGCAACAACTAGAAAAAACGTAAAGTACTTTGCCTGAGCCAGTATGGAGCAATCTGAACGCTGCAAGCGGCAAACGAGATCTGGGTAGCTGCCGCTTGGCATGTTGGGATAAGAGGTATCCTTGAACCAGTAAAAGCTATCGAGCTATTGTATATTGGATGAGTCGAAGCAGAGGATTGGCTCCGAATCCAACCAGCAAGAACGAAGGCGAGATGGGATAACATAATATCATTGCTTGCATACACAAAATAGACTGAAATATTTCTTATATGGATAAAATAAGCCTCTATAAAGTACAGTTGTGTACACTTACCATAAATGTAGATGTTTGAGTGTATTCACTGTTGCGGTCATCACATCTGGGTTATCTCCCTGTAGGTAGCCCTCAGCCGGCCTGAATACCAGAGTCTTGGATTCCTGCATCGGATGCCATCTCTTCTTCCACCCTTGTGGGAGATGTAAGGTATGCTATAATGTCAGAAGTTTGGAAGGAGAATTAATGGCAAGATGCATTGATCACGGGGGTGTTTTGATTGTGATACCTCTTGTGTGGTGTACATTTTGGGGTGTGGTTGTGCACCACCCATGTGGTACATCGGTCAGACTAAAAGAACACACAAAAGAAGAATTATGGAACACCTGGGGGATATCAGGAAAGGTAAAATGGAGAGCCCAGTCTCCCAACTTTTCCATAAAGTACATGGAGGGTCATCAGATGGTTTAATTTTCAGTGTATTGGCAAAAGGTTTTTCGAAACAGGGTCAGGATCTGGTTAGAGCTTTATTAAGGTTGGACACAAAGTATATTATTGATTTCAACACTGTGTGGCCTTATGGTCTAAACTTAGAACTAGATTTAAATGTGTAATTTCAGCCTTTAGGTATAGACATACGTATTCAATCTTTTTGAAATGTTCTTGAAATTTTTAGAAATACTTATTCAGGCTTTTTAAAATGTTTAGAAATTTTTAGAGTGTTTCATGGTTCCATATGGCATGAAGTATGTAATCAAATTGTGTTTTGTAATTTGCATATCAAATTGTTGGTGTTTTATTGCTGTTTGTAATTAGGTGCAATTATTGGTGGCAATTGGATAATTGCTTGTGATATATAGGAAGGTATCCCTGATGAAAAAAATCATTCCTTGGAAGGCTTTTTGAAGCAGAGGTACCAGAATCATCAGTAAAGTGTGGATACTTATTCTCTTCAGTGTCTTCAGTGTTTTTTTTTGCAGAGATCCTTCTTCCAAGACGTCAGGTTGTCAAAGGTGTAAAACATGCAGCCAACATCATTATAGGTTCATAGTTTGGTACTAGGCTATTGGCCCTAGGGCCCATACATGCTTAGCCATAACAATTACATCACATTTTCTTGCCCCAGATGTCAGGTGCCCCCATAATGGGAAGCAATTATATGTTATGGTACCCCTCCATCAAAAAGCAAATACACCAGAAAGCTTAAATACACCAAACAAGAAGGAAAGGTACAGCCAAGAGAAGTCAGGGGGCTGGAGGGAGGGTAACCAGGACTGCAACAGTGAATACACTCGAACATCTACATTTATGGTAAGTGTACACAACTGTACTATGTTCTTTGTGTTTCACAGTTGCAGTCATCACATTTGGGTTGATTCCCAAAGCTAAGGAAGGGAGGAGGAAGTTAGAGAGCATTATGGCCAGCTGTTCAGCCCTGCAAGACTGCAGTGGCAAAACCAGCTCTGGATTTAGAAAAAATAGGCATGTGGTAATGCTTGGTGAAGGTATGTACAGAGCACCAGGTAGCAGCTTCTGGGATGCCCCTGGCAGGGACACCTCTGAGAAAGGCTGTAGAGGTAGATGCAGCCCTGGTGGAATGTGATCTTATCCCCTGTGGGGTAGGTTTTCCATGGTGCTTATAGCAGAAATGAATGCAATGGGCTATCCATTTAGAAATGATTTGCATTGAAATGGCCTTCCCCTCTTGCCCCTGCAGCAAAGCCAACTAGCAGCTGTTCAGATTTTCTGAGAGGCTTAGTCCTGTCCAAATAAAATGCAAGTTGCCTGTGCACATTAGAGTGCAGTATTCGTTCTTTGTTTTGTGGATTCAGGTAAAAAGGTAGGCAAATGACTGGACTGATTAAGGGCCACACTAGACACCACCTTGGGCATAAAGGAAGGATTGGTCCAGAGGGAAACCTTGCCTGCATGGAAGAAGGGCCCCACTGCCATGAGGGCCTGTAATTCAGACACTTTTTTTGTTGAAGTGATGGCTAGAAGGAAGGCTGTTTTCCAAGAAAGGAAATGAATGTCAGCTCTGCAGTTGCAGCTCGCTCAAAAGGAGGGAGAGTGAGCTTTTCCAATACAAAGTTAAGGTCCAAGGCTGAAGCAGGGGCTCTCCTGGGGGGGGGTCTTAAACTTTTAGCCCCTCTGAGGAATTGCTTTAGCAAGGGGTGAGAGAAGAGGGGTGGTTCAGTATTATATTATATTATGCTTACTGAGGGATGCTACTGGAGAGCTCAAGGAATTATCCAGGCTGCAAGGTTCAGGGTTTGAAGCTGAGGGTGCAGAATCTGGCATCCCTGCTCGGACAGCAGGGAAGGGGTCTGAGGCAAGTGCCATGGTTCCAGCAGTGACATACTGAGCAAGAGGGGGTACCAGTGCTGGCGTGGCCAGTATGGTGCAATCAGTATTGTCCTTGGTTTGTCCTGTTTGATCTTCAGCAGAACTTTCGAGAGGAGAGGCAGAGGGGGAAGGCATAAACTGAGAGGCTTTCCCAGGTGAAGGACAGGGCATCCACTTTCCAAGCTTGACTGTGGGAAGTCCTTGTGCAGAATTTGTCCAACTGGTAGTTCTGAGGGGAGGCAAACAGGTCTGTGTCTGAATTCCCCCATTTGTTTCTCAAAAGGCTGAATATCTCTGGTTCCAGTTTCCACTCGTGTGGGTCTGTGAGATTTCTGCTTAGGTTGTCTGCCAGTGAATTTCGCTTGCCTGGCAGGAATTGAGCTTGTAGGTGCACTTGGTAGTTCAAGGCTGTGTTCCACAGAGCCATGGCTAGTCTGCAGAGAGGGTACGAGTGGGTTCCCCCCTGCTTGTTTATGTACTACATAACAGTGATGTTGTCTGTCTTTACTAATAATTGTCCTGGAAGAATGTGGTCCTTGAAGGCTGTCAGGGAATTCTCTACAGCTAACACTTCTTTTTGATTGATATGCAAGGTGCATCTGACTCGGGCTCCATTTGCCCTGAATGGACAGCCCCTGCCAAGTGAGCCCCCCCATGCATAGTCTGATGCGTCTGTTAGGGTTTGGGTGGCAGAGGGTTGAGTGAATGGAGCCCCTTGTTGTGGTAACAGGCCTCTGCCCACCAAAGGAACTCCGTCTTTATACAAGGAATGATAGGAATCATTGATTCCAGGTCCTGAGAATGTTGACACAATAGGCTTTTTAGATACCATTGTAGTTTCCTCATATGCAGTCTTGCATATGGAATTAGTAGAATGCAAGAGGCCACGAACCCCTGGGATTGCAGGATTTTCCTTGCAGATAGCTGGGTCTTTGTGGCCAGTAGTTTGAAGCAGGCTGTCAAATAAACTTGTTTCTCTGGCATGAGGTAAGCCATCTGGGAAGTTGTGTTCAAGCTTGCTCCCATTAATACAATCTGTTGGCAGGATACTAGATGAGATTTCTTTTCGTTTATGGTGTACCCCAGTGAGTTTAGAAGATTCTTTGCAAATGCCAGATGTTTTAGTAGCACGTCCTGGCTTTCTGCCTGAATTAGACAATTGTCCATGTATGGGTATATCTGAATATCTCTGACTGCAAAATGCAATGACTGGAGCTAGGCACTTTGTGAATACCCTGGGCGCAGTAGATAAGCCAAAGGGAAGTGCAGAGAACTGATAGTGCATGAAGCCTGCTCTGAAACATAGGTATTTCCTGCAGGATTCCATTATTGGAATGTGCAGGTAAGCTTCCTGTAAGTCTAAGGTTGCCAACCAGGCATCTTTGCCTAGCATAGGAAGTAGCTGTTGAAGTATTAGCATTTTGAATTTTGGGATTACCAAAAAGGTGTTTAGAATAGAGAGGTCCAGGATAGGACGCCAGGAGCTGTCTTTTCTGGGTTCCAGGAAAAGTCTTCAGTAAAAACCTTTTGTCCCCTTTCGTCTGCTGGGACAGGCTGAATAGCCCTGAAACTCAGGAGAGAGAGAACCTGCTGTTGAGCCTCTGCCCACTGATTTGGTGGTAGGTCTGGCCAACCGTTTGGGGCTGGTAAGGTGTGGAAGTGGAATCTGTATCCTTGGAAAACTATATTTAAAACCCATTTACCCTAGGTAATGAGTTACCAGTTTTGTGCATGCCGGGCAGTATTTCCCCCTAACGGAGCAGGCAGTTGAGCAAGGCTTGGAAGATTTAAGGTTAAGTCATTGTGACATTTTTCCATAGGGGGTGTCTTACTACTTCCAGCTTTGGAAGTGGGAGCCCCCTACTGCTTAGGCCTGTGAGTACCTTGACACTGTAGCCTAGGTGGTCTGCTGTTCCTGGGTTTGGACTGAAGGCCTGGAAGATACTGGAAAGAACCAATTCTTAGAAGGCCAATGCCTACTAAATCTGGGAGGCTGTACTTGCAGGAAATCTTTAACAGTTTGCATATATTTAGCTTCTTCCTCCATATTTTTAAGGACTTCTGCTTTGTTGTGAAACAGGTGGCCTTGGTTTAAGGGAGCATCCTGTAATTTAGCTTTAACATGATCTGGCAAATTTTGCTCCTTAAGCCAAGCATGCCTTCTAAGAACAGACCCAGTTACAGCAAGATGCTTCTAGAGTCAAAACCACATTGCAAAGTATGTTTATCAACTTGTTCAGCAGAATGCATTAAATCCTGTAATTCTTTATTTTCAATACAGTCAGGAATCAACATAATTTTCTGTTTAAGTAGTCCCATAACATGCTGATGATACTTTAACATATGAAACTGGCAGTTTAAGGCCCTAATGGCCAAAGTTGCAGAACTGTATACCTTCTTACCCCATCAGTCCAAGGCCGTGGAATCTCTATTAGAGGGGGTAGGGTTTTTGGCAGTAGTAGCCTTAATGCCTTTAGGTCCTTGAGAAATGGTCTCTGGGTCCGCAGTAGGATTCTTGAAGAGGAACTTGTGAGAGTCAGGTACTCTGTAATACCGGTCAGGCTTCCTGGGAGCTGGAGGTAAAGTGTCTGGGGCCAGGCTAGATTCCAAGAAGGCATCATCTACAATGTCCAGTATAGGAGGGATAGCTAAAGGCCTGTTGAGGGAGGAGTAAGAATTTCCTAAGCCTCTTTCTGGAGTCAGAGTAATCCTGGCTTTCCTAGCGGAAATGCTCCCTAAGCGTGTGCAAGGTTTCATCAAAAGAAAAATCTTCTGGAGGGGAAGCAGAAGGAATGGAGTCCTCTGCATCAGAATCCTCATAGGTAGATAAGGGCAAATCCTGGTAATCAGAAGAAACAGAAATTTCAGAATCCTGATCAGAAGAATCAGAAAGAAAATCAGTTCTAGGTCTCAGAGGGTGAAGGCTGGCTTCCCCTAATTAAAGTAATAAGGTCTTCAGCCATTCTTATTAATTTGTTTTTTAGGCATATGGACCAGACCATGCGGTTTAGACGTTGGTTTTCTAGGCGTGGGTTGAGTTTTAGGCCTTGAAGAAGATGACGTTGGTTTGAAATGCAAGTCAGTAGGCCTGAATACACCCTCAGAAGCTGGTGCCTGCACAGCGGCTCAAGACTCATCCAAGGTAGAGGCATCCGCAGGTTCCATGGTCGAAGAAGCATCTCGCGGCATACTGGACTCCAAATGGGTCTCAGTAGAGGCCTGCGAATTTGAAGTGGCGGGTATCAGGGACTGCAAAAGCACCTCACTGAGTACCGGCAAATTGGCGACTAGCTTAACGGAAGCATTGTCAGCAGCTTTGGACCTATGCGGTCTGTGTTTATCTTTACATTTTTTCGGAATGTCAGTAGTCGGATGGCTTACTGAAGCCATTTCTGGATAGATATGCAGAGTACCAAAATAATTTGCTGTGAAAATGAACTGACAAAGAATAGTTCGAGGGTTGAATAAGGCACAAAACCGACAGTGAGGGACATCGTGGTCTTGGCCTAAGCAAGGAATGCAGTACAAAAGAAAATCTTTATGAGGTATTTGCTTTCCACAGGTAATACAACTGTTAACTTTTACTGACATCGGTAAGGAGCAAGAAAAAGGATCCCCAATGAGGTACTTAGCTTTTTTTGAAGACTTCGGTTCTGAAACGTGAAAACGAATATTTCAGGAGTCGGCCAACTGGCACTTGTGAACTGCTTCTGCTTCGAGCACCGCGTGGCAAGAAAGACTGATGTAATGGCTTCGGCTGCATGTTTTACATCCCTGACATCATGGAAGAAGAGACCATATCCGACGCAGGGATTTAAGACTTGGATATTCAGGCTGGCTGAGGGCTACCTGCAGACAGATAACCCAAATGCAATGACTGCAACAGTGAAACACTAAGAACATCTGTGGTGCTGTCTGTCTTTACCAATAATTGTCCTGGAAGAATGTGGTCTTTGAAGGCTGTCAGGGAATTCTGTACAGCTAACATTTCTTTTTGGTTGATATGCAGGCGCATCTGTCTCAGGTTTCATTTGCCCTGAATGCATTGCCCTGCCAAGTGAGCCCCAAATGCATAGTCTGATGCATCTGTTGTTGGGGTTTGGGCGGCAGGGCGTAAAGTGAAAGGGTGCCCCTTGTTGTGGTAGCAGGCCTCTGCCCACCAAAGGAACTCTGTCTTTATACAAAGAATGATGGGAATCATTGATTTCAGGTCCTGAAAGTGTTGCCACCATAGTCTTTTTAGATACCATTGTAGTTTCCTCATATGCAGTCTTGCATATGGAATTAATAGAATGCAAGAGGCCATGAACCCCAGGGCTTGCAGAATTTTCCTTGCAGATAGATAGCTGGGTCTTTGTGGCCAGTAGTTTGAAGTAGGTTGTCAAATGAACTTGTTTCTCTGGAGTAAGGAAAGCCATCTGGGAAGTTGTGTTCAAGCTTGCCCCCAAGAATACAATCTGTTGCAGGGTACTAGGTGAGATTTCTTTTCATTTATGGTGTACTCCAGTGAGGTTAGAAGTTTCTTTACGAATGCCAGATGTTTTAATAGCAAGTCCTGGCTTTCTGCCTGAATCAGACAAATTTCCAAGCATGGGTATATTTGAATATTTCTCTGCCTGCAAAATGCAATGGCTGGAGCTAGACACTTTGTGAATATCCTGGGCGCAGTAGATAAGCGAAAGGGAAGTGCAGAGAACTGATGGTGCATGGAACCTGCCCTGAAGCATAGGTATCTCCTGCAAGATTCCATTATTGGAATGTGCAGGTAAGCTTCCTTTAAGTCTAAGGTTGCCAATCAGGCATCTTTGCCTAGCATAGAAAGCAGCTGTTGAAGTGTTAGCATTTTGAATTCTGAGATTACCAAAAAGGTGTTTAGAATAGACAGGTCCAGGATAGGATGCCAGGAGCCGTCTTTTCTGGGTACCAGGAAAAGTCTTTAATAAAACCTTGTCCCCTTTCTTCTGTTGGGACAGGCTGAATAGCCCTGATACTTAGAAGAGAGAGAACTGCTGTAGAGCCTCTACCCACTGATTTGGGGGTAGGTCTGGCCAACCGTTTGGGGTTGGTAGGGAGTGGAAGTGGAATCTGTATCCTTGGGAAACTATATTCAAAACCCATTTGTCCTGGGTAATGAGTTCCCAGTTTTTTGCATGCAGGGCGAGCTTTCCTCCTAAGGAAGCAGGCAGTTGAGCAGGGCTTGGAAAGGTTAAGGTCAAGTCATTGTACCATTTTTCCGTAGGGGGGTGTCTTACTACTCCCTGCTTTGGAAGTGGGAGCTCCCCACTGCTTAGGCCTGTGCGTAGCCTGAGAGTGTAACCTAGGTGGGTCTGCTCTTCCTGGGTTTGGACTGAGAAGGCCTAGAAGAGGCTGGAAAAAAACAATTCTTTGAAGGCCAATGCCTACTAAATCTGGGAGGCTGTACTTGCAAGAAATCTTAACAGTTTGCATAGATTTAGCTTTTTCCTCCATCTGTTTGAGGACGACTTCTGCTTTGTTGCCAAACAGGCGGTCTTGGGTCAAGGGAGCATCCAGTAATTTAGCTTTAACATGATCTGGCAAGCTTTGCTCCTTAAGCCAAGTATGCTTTCTAAGTACAGACCCAGTGACAGCAGCCCTGCAAGGTGCTTCTAATGAGTCAAAACCGCTTTGCAAAGTAAGTTTACCAACTTGTTCTGCAGGGTGCATTAAATCCTGTAATTCTGTGTGTTCAGCACAGTCAGGAATAAACATAATTTTCTGTTTAAGTAGTCTCACAATATGCTGCTGGTACTTTAACATATGAAATTGGCAATTTAAAGTCCTAATGGCCAAAGTAGAAAAAGTATATACCTTCTTACCCCATCTGTCCAAGGCTCTAGAATCTCTATCAGAAAGGGTAGGTTTTTTTGGCAGCAGTAGCCTTAATGCCCTTTGGTCCTTGAGAAATTGTCTCTGGATCCGCAGTAGGATTCTTGAAGAGGAACTTGTGAGATTCAGGTACTCGAATACCGGTCAGGTTTTCTGGGAGTGTCTGGGGAAAGGCTATATTCCAAGAAAGCATAATCTACAATGTCCAGAACAGGAGGGATAGCTAAAGGCCTGTGTTGAGGGAGGAGTAAGAATTCCCTAAGCTTCTTTTGGAGTCAGAGTAATCCTGGCTTTCCCAGCGGAAATGCTCCCTAAGAGTGTGCAAGGTTTCACCAAAAGAAAAATCTTCTGGAAGGGAAGCAGAGGGAATGGAATCCTCTGCATCAGAATCCTCATAGGTAGATAAGGGCAAATCCTGGTAATCAGAAGAAACAGAAATATCAGATTCCTGAGCAGAAGAATTAGAAGGAAAATCAGTTCTAGGTCTCAGAGAGGGAAGGCTGGCTTCCCCTAATTAAGGTAATAAGGTCTTCAGCCATTCTAAGCATTTGTTTTTTAGGCATATGGGCCTGAGCATGCAGTTTGGACGTCTGTTTTCTAAACGTGGGTCAAGTTTTAGGCCTGGATGAAGAAGATGGTTTAAAATGCAAGTCTGTAGGCCTGAATACACCCTCAGAAGCCGGTGCTTTCACAGCGGCTCTGGACCCATCCAAGGTAGAGACATCCGCAGGTTCCAGAGTTGAAGAAAGCGTCTCACTAGAGGCCTGCGAATCTGAGGTAGTGGGTATCAGGGGCTACGAAAGCACCTCACTGAGTACCAGCAGACTGGCGACTAGCTTACGTTTTTTCGGAATATCGGTAGTCGGATTGCTTACCGAAGCCACTTTTGGATAGTTGTACAGAGCACCAAAATAATTTGCATCTAATATAGCCCGACAACAAATAGTTTGGGGGTTGAACAAAGCACAAAACAGACAGTGAGGGACGTTGTGGTCTGGGCATTAGCAAGGAATGCAGTACGAATTAAAATCTTTGAGGTATTTGCTTTCCACAGGTAATACAATTGTTAACTTTTATTGACATCGGTTAAGAGCAAGAAAAAGGATTCCCAATGGGGTACTTAACTTTTTTGAAGACTTTGGTTCTGAAACTCGAAAATGAAAATTTCAGAAGTTGGCCGACCGGCACTTGCAAACTGCTTCTGCTTCAGGCACCGTGTGGCAAAAAAGACTGATGTAATGGCGCCGGCTGCATGTTTTATACCCCCGACAACCTTAAGTCATGGAAGAAGCGACTGCATCTGACGCAGGAATCCAAGACTCCGGTATTCAGGCCGGCTGAGGGCTACCTGCAGGCAGATAACCCAAATGTGATGACTGCAACAGTGAAACACGAAGAACATCCATGGTGATGACTCACACACACAGCACAGCTATGGGCTGGATTTTTGTTGCAGTGTAGGACTATATGCCAGTCTCAACTGCAAAGAAGTTTAAACAAGATTTACCTATGAACTTAACAGGTGGGTGAGTAATGAACTCCACTTTACTTCATATTTTTCATAGGCTTCCCAATAACTGTTAATTACCTTTGTGAGCAGAAGGGGTTAAGTAATGTAGCAACCAACTGGTGAGAGGAATGGATTCACAATAATGCTCAAAGCTTTTACCTTCAGCTTTAATATTGGACTGTGGAATTCAATCCATACTGTTCATGCACTACAATACATTAGTTTTTGGAAAATAGTTACTTACAATCTTATTCCTTATTTGGATCTTATTACTCTTCTTATGTCTTTTAAGGCAAAGAAAAGCCTACATATATCAGACTTGCTTAATGTGGACTGCTCATTTAAACAGATGCTTCCTTCAGACCATTTTTCAGTTTAATGAAGTCACTGAAAAGCATATGGTTAAAACGAAGTGCGCCAGCTCTGAGATGGAGCACCCAGGACACAAAGATTCTCAAACTTGGAAGGCAAAAGCTCTTTGGTGCTGCAACATGATATTCTCCTGGCTTAGTGAATAAACACCAGGTCTGCATTTGCACTCCACTGGCAATTACCAGTAGTGCTTATTTGGCATTTGACTACCAGGAAAGTCTGACTGGGTAGGAGCCCCTTTTCAGCAAAGGCCTGGGGAAAGCTCCAAAGTATTACAAAAGCATTTTAAGCACGATAATTTTACAATCTTCAAAAATAATACCAAACCAGCTACAGTTTATGTAATTACACCACATTAGACACAATGTGAAAAATTAGTTAAGAACAGACAGAACTTGAGGGAAAGGTAAAAGAGTAGGATGAGGCCAGGACAATGTTTGGACTGCAGGCTACAGACTGCCTTCCCTACCGGGGACTGATAGAGTACAAAGTATAGGCAAAGAGAAACGAAAAGGGAAATCTTAAATGAAAGACCTACTCTAGTGGAGTTTTCAGTCGAATCTAGAACAAAAGCTGCTGTTAAAAAAGAATAATTAGTAGGGCATATAAAACAGTGCATGATAACTATACAAATCAATCAGAGGAGGTTAGAAAAGATTGGGAGTGGAATCTGGAAAAGCAATTTACAAGACAACAATGGGAGGGCATATGTTAGGACTCCCAAATATGTGTAAAAAAAAGTCCAGAAATTTAGGATTTTTGCTTGGAGGTGGTTGCACAGGTTATTTTATATACCCCAAGCATAGTTCAAAAAACTTTTTCCTTAGGTAGACAGCAAATGTTGGAGGTGAAGGGGAAGAAAGTAGTAACTGGGAATGGATTTCAGGAGTGTAATGATTTGGCAGATTTAACAAGTTCCCTACAGAATACTCTTGTCAGAAATACTGAGTGAGCAAATGGCTGTAACTAAGGATATGATTTTTTTTTTTTTTTTTTAGCTGGGACACAAGATCTTTACTACCTAGACATAGTAAGGCTTTATTGCATTTAATTATGTTGGCTGGTGGAAAAAATGTAAATCAAAGTCTAACTATATTTGAAGTATTGAATATTATGAGAGAGATAAAAGAACTGGCAGAGGGATCTTTAAAAATGTAAGGGAGCAAATTACATAGAAATAAATGGAAACTGTGGAAATGATATATACAGAATAATGTGCAGGAAGAGGAGGAGTGAGGTTTAAGGGAAGGCAGGAATTCATCAACTTATGTAATGTTGGACTGATGACAAATACAAAGAAAAGATATGTGCTGTATAAAGTATGTAAATGGAAAATGTTAACATGGCTTGTTTTCTTTTCTGCTAATGTATGCTTGCCTATGTCTTGCGTGACAATTCAGTAAAAGTGTTTAAAAAATATTGATGCAACTTATACGATGACAACTTAATATTTACAAAAATGTTGGGCCATTTAGAAAATTAAAGGTAAGTTATTATAATACAAACAGTAATTGCAATATGAAGTGGGAAAAACAGGGTTATGTCATATTCAGATGGAGAGTCAGGGGGAGTGAAACTGACTGAAGTAAGGAAATAAAGAATGGGGTGCTTGCACCCAAATCAGCCACCCTTTTCACTGCACCCTAGTTACAGTACTGGTCAGATCACAAAACAATTTGCTGCACACAAAGTATGAAAATGAAGTCTTGTTTAAGTTGCCAATAAGAGAATTAAAAAGGCCTGATTGCAGACTTCATAATCGCAAGGACACACCAAGGTGGATACAGCATGTGGCATGACGTCCTACTTATGCCAAGTATGTGGCAGTATGTATGCAAATCTCAGGCTAACATTAAGGCAAGCAATACAATCAAAGCCTGTAGTAATGCTGATTTCAGAAGACAGCAGCTCCTCAACAAATCATATACCAATGGAAATGAAGCAATGATGCACTAGATTATATGCATACACATGGTGCAGTCACTTGGGGAAACAAACTGTTAAATATTTTTTTTTTTTACTTTTAATCAGTATATGATGCTTCCAACTCCAGTTTACTGACACTGACATCTGAATGGCATGGCTGAATAAAGTAAAGCCAAAATAATCTTTTAATAGAAACAACTGAATCCCCTCCAGGCTGTATACACACAAACATTTTTCATCACTTTTTATTCTCATCTCTCCAGCTGCTGGCATTAATCACTGTTTAATGAGAACACAGCCCATAATACAATCTAGACTGAGAAAACACTGGTTGCATTTGTTCTACAATACTAATATAAGGTAAGAAGTGATTTTTGGAAAATCTAACAAATGACATCTTCATTCTGTAAACAGTGATAACATTTAAACAGATTTATTTCACAAAATTCTGGGTGTAATGTGCCATAGTGGGCAGTTCATATTGCAACTAACTATATTTGAAGACACAGTGTATTCACTGACCTAGATTAGGTTTCCCCAAATTAATTTTACTGTGTGGCTTTGAGCAGCTTAAACAAGTCAAAGCCTCAGCGCGCTAGTGGCCAGTGATTCTGATGATCAATTATTCAGTTGCCTGTCTACAGTGATGAACACATTTCTTTCTAATAGGGCAGACAAAAAAGAATTACAGTCCAGTTACATTAGTTTTTCCCAATATAATATTGCTCTGTAAATATGCATCACACCAGAATAACATGCTTACAACCAAGAGTAAGGCATATTCAGAATTTCCAAAGTTAATATTGCATGCCTGCTATAATCTGAAATTCAATAAAGGGAATTTGGATAGGGAGATGCAGGGATGCAATAAAAGGATTTGGATAAGCCTCCACATATAGTTGGAAAAAAGGGGGGAGGTTAATGGATTGACATGGTTAATAACCTGCAAGCATACTTAGGTTATTTACAGTACAACAGACTGTATGCTAAAGATAAGGCCAAATCAATGCATTTGAAGATCTTTTTCTGTTCAAGTGAATCTGTTTTTTTAACAAAACATATACAAGTATTTATTGTTCTTAATTGTTTAAAAATATGTAAGAAAGAAATTAGAAAGAATATATGTATAAATGGCACCTCAACAGTGTGTTCGTAAAATGCTTACAAGTATCTGAATGCTTAGATGCTGTCCAATACATTAATAAACAGCATTCATGACCATTCTGAAAAACATGAAAACGTTTCTCTTAATTTACACTTTTACTAGTGCAAGAGTCAGAAAACAATGAATATTTCCAGTTTCAGGCAACAGCTAGGCAATGGAATGGATTATCATGGACCTCATTAACAAGGGCATTGGCAACCTCCAGACACTTGATCCAACAGTCTGGTTTCGTCAAGTGGAGGTCATGCCTGTTAAATCTGGTCGACTTCCTTGAGATGGTCACCAAGGCCATGGATGAGGGGAAGATGGTGCACACCGCCTACCTTGATCCAGCCAAAGCCTTTGATACTATTCCCAACTCAGGTATAGTAGATAAACTCTCTCAACTTGGCATCAATCCATATGTTACCAGATGGGTAGCAAACTGTCTTATTGACAGAATCCACCTAGTCAAAACAGAGGAAGCCACCTCAAGTAGTAGACCCGTAATGAGTGGTATACCCCAGGGATCGGTCTTTGAGACTGTGCTGTTTGGGAAATACTTTTCTGAGGTGCAGGCCAAAACCAATGGGATATGGCTGACCAAGTTTGCAGATGACTGGAAGCTGGGTACTGTCATCAATTCCCCTAGTGATGTGGACATCCTCCAAGAGGGTCTCACTCAAACAAATGACTGGTGCCAGAAACATGGCCTCAAACTGAATACCAAAAAAATCCATCATCATTCCCTTTGGAGAGAGTGATGTCCCCACAAATTATCATACTGATAAGCAAGATCCTAAGCACGCAATCAGTTGTGAGGGACTTGGGCACCCAGGTTGACAGCAAACTGGCTTTTGACCAACATATTGCGTCTGTTGCATGGAAAGCTTTCTATGTGGCTCACCTCATGAGTAAGGGTATGTCATCCAGGCACAAGGTAGTCATAATATCCCTGCATTCTTCCCTTACAAAACCCATTATTGAGTACAATGCCCCTTACAAAGCACATGCGGCAGCTGGAGAGACCACAGAGGTTCTTCACCAGGAGAATCTAGGACCTCAAACATCTACCCTACACAGATAGGCTAACGGCCCTGTCCCTCTACTCAGTCTCCTACAGACTCCTCAGAGGTGACCTCTTGTCTGGTATACAAAGCAATCTCAGACCCTGCCCTGATGGGACTGCTGCATATCCACAAGTCATGCTTCACTCTAGTAACCCGCACACGTGACCTCAACCTAGTCTGTGACATCAACAGGACTTGTTGGCAGGATATTTTTTTTGTCCTAGAGACTCCCCTTTTGTGGAAAAGACTCCCTCTCTACGACAAGCAGAGTACCTCATTAACCCTTTTTAAGTGCAACCTGGATAACTGGGATGGGGAAAAGTACAGTTGTGTACACTTACCATAAATGTAGATGTTCAAGTGTATTCACTGTTGCAGTCATCACCTGTGGGTTTACCCTTGCTGTGGTAGCCCTCGGCCATCCCGAATACCAGAGTCAATGTTTTTCTACGTCAGCTGCTGTCGCTTGCTGCCTGACGTCAGGTCGTCAGAGCTAAAAAGGAAGGCAGCCGACGCCATTACATCAATTTTTCTTGCCCTAACCAGTCAGAAGCCCAAGTAAATATGGTAAAGTGGTCCTGGTGGCTAAAAGCCACTGTTAGAAACATATGTCTCCCTAAAGAAAGGGGATACAAGGGGAAGGAGGGTGGGAAAAGTACAGTTGTGTACACGTACCATAAATGTAGATGTTTGAGTGTATTCACTCTGTTGCAGTTATCACATTTGGGTTATCCCTGCCAGGGTAGCCCTCGGCTAGCCCGAATACCACAGACTTAGTATTTCTGCGTCGGCTGCTGTCACTTGAGGACTGACGTCAGGAGTATAAAGTAAGGCGGCCAACGCCATTACATCAGTTTTTCTTGCCCTAACCTGCAGGGGCCCCCCCAAGTAGGAGGCCAGGCTCTGGTGGAAGAACCCCACCAGTGGAAAATAAATATCAATATGTCCCTTGTAAGGAAAGGAGAACAATAAGGAAGAATGGTAATAGGTAAAAGAGAAGAAAGGGGGATGCAGGGAGGGAAACCAGGACTGCAACAGTGAATATACACAAACATCTACATTTATGGTAAGTGTACACAACTGTAATATGTTCATGTTTCACTGTTGCAGTCATCACATTTGGGTTGATTCCCAAAGCTGAGGAAATAGGTGGAGGCAGTCAAGGAAACTAGGGGCTGGCTAGGATGCCCTGCAAGACTGCAGAGGCAAACTTTGCCCTGGATTTGGAGATGAGAGGCAGGTGGTAATGCTTGGTAAAAGTGTATGTCCAGGTGGCAGCCTCCAGGATGTCCCTGGTGGGGACTCCACTGAGGAAAGCTGCAGAGGTGGAGGCTGCTCTGGTGGAATGTGTCATGACCCCCTTGGAGGGAGGCTTTCCATGCTGTTTGTAGCAGAAATGGATGCAGTGTGCTATCCATTTGGAAATGGTTTGCTTGGAGATGGCTTTGCCTTCTGCCCTTGTAGCAAAGCTAACCAGCAATTGACCAGACTTTCTGAAGGATTTAGTCTTGTCTAGATAGAATCTGAGCTGTCTCTACACATCTAGAGAGTAAAGAATCATTTCCCCCTTGTTCTGGGGATTAGGAAAAAAGGTGGGCAAATGAATGGATTGGTTGAGAGACGCACCAGAGACCACCTTGGGCATGAAGGATGGTTTAGTTCTGAGGGGTACCTTGTCTGCATGGAAGATGATGAAGGGGTTCCACAGCCATGAGTTCTTGCAGCTCAGAGACTCTTCTGGCTGAAGTGATGGCCAGAAGGAATGCTGTCTTCCAGGAGAGAAAATTTAGCTCTGCAGGAAGCTGGTTCGAAGGGGGGAGGGGGTGAGCTTTTCCAAACCAAAGTTAAGGTCCCAAGCTGGTGTTGGTGCCCTTCTGTGTGGCCTCAAGTTGCTAGCCCCTCTTAGGAACTGTTTGACCAAAGGGTGTGAGAAAAGGGGCTGCTCAGTGTGAAAATGAGCAGAAATAGCAGAGGCATGAATTTTTATAGAGGAGAAAGAGAGGCCACTGTGTAGTAGGTCAGCTAAGTGTTCCAGGATGAGAGGGAGGGAGGGCTGTGCAGTATTAGCTCCCTTAGCCTGGATCCAGGTGCAGAACCTTTTCCATTTATCAGCATAAGACTTTGTGGTGCTAGGGCATCTGGCCTCACAGATAACATCCAGAACCTGTTTACTGAGATTGGCAGATTGGTTCGGAGCTAGGTAATAAGCCAAGCTGCCAAAGTGAGTGTCTGCAATTAGGGATGCATGAATTCCCCTTCTCTCTAGGTCAGGAGGTTTGGAATCTGAGGAAGATGCCATGGAGGCAGCGGGGACAGGCTGCGCAGCAAGGAGTACTAGTGCTGCCGGGGCCAGTCTGGAGCTATAAGAATGGTCCTTGGTTTTTCCTCCCTTATTTTAAGCAGTACTATGGGGATGAGCGGTAGGGGAGGAAAGGCACAGACCGATAGAGTAACCCAGGGGAAGGACAGGGCATCCACTTTCCAAGCCATGCAGTGATGTTCCCTGGTGCAGAATTTGCTGAGCTGATGGTTGTTGTGGGAGGCAAAGAGGTCAACCTTCGGGGTTCCCCATTTTTGAGTTATTAGGGTGAAGATACTTCTGTTGAGTTGCCACTCATGTGGGTCCACAAGATTTCTGATTAATTGGTCTGCCCAAGAGTTGAGAGACCTGGTAGGAAGTGTGCTAACAGGTGTAGTTGCATGGGAGAGGCTGTGTGCCAAAGGGTCATGGCCAGCCTGCATAGAGGATAGGTGTGAGTCCCTACCTGCTTGTTGATGTACCACATCACAGTGGTGTTGTCTGTTTTGATCAGGAGAGCTTGAAAGCTATCAAGGTGTGCTGCATGGCCATCATCTCTTCATAGGTTCATACTAGGCTATCTGCCCGAGGGCATTTATAAGCCTAGCCCATAGTTTTGTGGCTTACGCCACCCCTTTAGTTTGGAGAAACTATGCCCATTATTTTGCTGTGCCTCTGTCGAGCAGTGACACTGAGGTAACCCCTGGGGTGTATCTGCGATCTCCCATCCATTGGTCAAGATTCCTCTTGAATAAGGCCAGCGAGGTGCTCTGCCTCACATAAACCGGGATTTTGTTCCACAGCATAGGGAGTCTTTGGGTGATGAATCTATCCCTCCAGCACGTCCTATTAATAACCGTGTCGAGGTTTAAGTCTCCGCCTTGTGGCTCTGAGGGATCTAGATTTTTGAGATGAAGCATGTTCATCAAATCTGGGTTTGACATGGCCTTGTATGTCAGGCATAGGTCACCTCTGAGCAAGCGGTAAGCAACTGAATATAACTGGAGTTCTTTCAGTCGGGCAGCATAAGACAGATTTTTGAGACCCTTTATCCTTTTGGTGAGGAACTTTTGTGGCCTCTCCAGCTGCTGCAAGTGTCGGGTCAGATACATTCCGAATGGGGCATTGTACTCGATCATTGGTCTGATGAGTGATGAGTATAGGGAGACTATGACTTCCCTTGATCTAGATGTGAATCCCTTCATGATAAGGTGGGCAATGTAGAAGGTCTTCCTAACTACTTTAGCAATATGAGTGTCGAATGAAAGGCTACTGTTGTCAACACTCTCAAGACCTGGAAACTTTTCTACCTATAATTTTTGAAAGGCTACTGGTGTCAACACTCTCAAGTGTTGACACCATTTTCAATCTTTTTGACAGATGTACAGAGGGATTTGCTGTGGGCTCTATTGGCCCTGTATGCACATGTCGTCCAGGTGTGCACCCTAAGCATAGTCTGATGCATCTGTGCTGAGGGTCTGGGCGGAGGGGGGTGGGGAGAAAGGCAGTCCCTTGTTGAGGGGGCAAAAAAATCTTTTCTGAGGCAAGGAATTATAGGTAGAAAAGTTTCCAGGTCTTGACAGTGTTGACACCAAAGGC
Organism: Protopterus annectens; assembly: GCF_019279795.1. Taxonomy (NCBI): domain Eukaryota; kingdom Metazoa; phylum Chordata; order Ceratodontiformes; family Protopteridae; genus Protopterus; species Protopterus annectens. The sequence continues at coordinate 1,210,715,506 of NC_056739.1, read as the reverse complement.
TCTTTAGGTACAAGTGAAGTTTCCTCATATGCAGTCTGGCATATGGAATGAGTAGTATGCAAGATGCCATGAACCCCAGAGCTTGCAGGATCTTCCTTGCAGTTAGCTGGGGCCTGGTGGCTAGTTGAGAGAAGTAGGTTGTCAGGAAAATTTGTTTCTCTGGTGTAAGGTATGCCATCTGGGATGCTGTGTCCAGACTTGCTCCTAGGAAGATTATCCTTTGGGTAGGCACCTGCTTGGATTTCTTTTCATTGATTGTGTACCCTAGAGAGGTTAAGCGGGCCTTCACAAAGGCCAGAGTGCTTGAGCAGCTTTTCCTGACTGTCTGCCTGAATAAGGCAGTTGTGCAAGTATGGGTAAATCTGAATATTTCTTTACCTGCAAAAGGCAATGGCCGAAACTCTGGGAGCAGTAGATAAGCCAAAAGGAAGCACAGAAAACTGAAACTGTTGAGATCCTGTCCTGAAGCGGAGATATTTCCTGCAGGACTCCCCGATAGAAATGTGGAGGTAGGTCTCTTTTAGATCTAGGGTGGCAAGCCAAGTGTCCTTGGAGAGCATGTGTAGCAGCTGCTGGAGGGTGAGAATTTTGAACTCTGGGATCATCAGGAAGGTGTTTAGAATGGATAGAGGATGGGGGGGCCAGGTGCCCTATTTTCTGGGTACCAGAAATAGATTGGAGTAGAAACCATGGCCAATCTGTTCTGCAGGAACATGCTCTACTGCCGTCATAGAGAGCAGGGAAAGGATTTGCTTTTGAGCCTCTGCCTACTGATTTGGAGGTAGATCTGGGAACCCTTTTGGGGTTGGAAGGTTGTGGAAGGAAAATTTGTATCCCTGAGACACAATGTTCAGAACCCAGTGGTCCTTGGTAATGGTGGACCAAGTGCTTGAGTGAAAGGAGAGTTTTCTCCTAGGGGTAAGTGAAGGTGGGCAGAGGGAGAGGGTGGACGAGGTGAGTCATTGTGAGTTCTTACCATAAGGGGGTGGCTTAGAACTCCCTGTTTTTTGAAGTGGAGGTAGTCCACTGCTTAGATCTCTGCATTCCCTCTGGCTGCTGTCTGGAGGAGTCTGTTTTCCACGGGGCCTAGTCTGGGCCGGTTTACTGGGAGCAGGAAAGGACCATTGTTTGGAGGGACGATGCCTGCTGGACCTGCAAGAAATCCTTAACTGTTTGCATAGAGATTGCTTTTTCTTCCATCTTTTTTAAGACCTCTTCTGCCTTAGTGCCAAATAAGTTATCTTTGTGCAAGGGGGCATCCAACAATTTAGATTTGACATGGCCTGGCAGGGGCTGTTCCTTAAGCCATGCATGCCTTCTTATGACAGATCCAGTGACTGCTACCCAGCAAGAAGCTTCTAGGGCATCAAAACCACAGTGCAAGGTGTGTTTAGTTACTTGACTTGCACATCTTTAGATTCTGCCCAAGCAGGAAAGGAAAACATTTTTTTGTTTCAGGAGTTCCAAGGAATGTTGCTGAAATTTCAGCATATGGAACTGACAATGTAGTGCCCTGATATTAAGAGTAGCTGAGGTGTATGCTTTTTTGCCCAATTTGTCCAATGCTCGGGAATCCCTGTCTGAAGGGGTGGCATTCTTAGCAGAGGTTGCTTTAATCCCTTTTGGCCCTTGAGAAATTACCTCAGGGTCAGCTGTAGGATTTTTAAAAAGATATTTGTGAGAGTCAGGGACTCTGTAGTACCTGTCTTGTTTTCTGGGAGCAGAAGGAAGGGTGTCCGGAGTCAAGCTGGATTCGAGGAAAACATCCTCCACAACATCCAGGACTGAGGGGGAGTGGCCAAGGGTCTGTGTTGTGGAAGATCTAGGAATTCCCCAAGTATCTTTTTAAACTGAGGGTAGTCCTGACTCTCCCATTGGAAATGCTCCCTTAAGGTATATACGGTTTCCCCAAAGGAAAAATCCTCTGGGAGAGAGGCTGAAGGAATGGAATCCTCTGCATCAGAATCCTCATAAGTGGAGAGGGATTGCATGTCTTCATATTCAGATGCATCAGATTCATCTGACTCTTGTTCAGACAAAACAACAGGGGAAAGACCTAGTTTCCTTTTGGAGGGGTAGCTTGGCTTCCCCGATCAGCATGATAAGGTCTTCTGCCATTTTAAGCATTTGCGCCTGAGGCAAGGTAGCAAGCACCTGAGAGTGGGTGGTCGGTTTCTTGGGAGTGGTTTATACCCGGGGCCTAAGAAACTCAGTAGTTGTAGAAAGAATGGTAGTCACGAAAGCAGACGTCTTGTGTCAAGATTCAGTAGTGCGAAGGACTTCCTTGGAAGCTGGTGCCTGATCAGTGGCTCCGGACCCATCCAAGGTTGAGACAACGTCCTTAGTCAAAGAAGAGTTTTGCGGCATACCGGACACTGAAAGGGACTCGGTAGCAGCCTGCGAATCAACAGAAGCGGGCATCAGGGGCTGCGAAAGCACCTCACTGTAGACCGGAGAACTGACGACTAGCTTAATGGAAGCGTCGTCGGTAGGTTTGAACATATGCGGTCTGTCTCTGTCTTAATCTTTATGTTTTTTTCAGAAGATCTGCTGTCGAATGGCTTACCGAAGCCATATCGGAATTCGAGGACTGTAAGCGAAAATATCTGGCTACAATAAGGGCCCGATGATGGATAGTTCTGGCATTGAACAAACCACAGAAGAGACAACGAGGGATGTCGTGGTCTGGGCATAAACAAGTGATGCAGTAAGAGTGGAAGTCTCGGTGTGGTATTTGTTTTCCACAGGCAAGACAATTATTAACTTTTTCTGACATTGTTAGTGCAAGAAAAAAGGATCCCCAACGGGGTACTTGGCTTTAGAAGACTTCAACTTCAATTCGGTAGATGAAAACTCAGGTAGTGGCCAACTGGCACTCGTGCGAACTGCTTCTGATTCGGGCTCCATGGCAAGAAAGACTGATGTAATGGCGCCGGCTGTCTTACTTTATACTACTGATGACGTGACGTCAGTCCTCAAGTGACAGCAGCCAATGCAGAAATACTAAGTCTCTGGTATTTGGGTCGGCCGAGGACTACCCTGGCAGGGATAACCCAAATATGATAACTGCAACAGTGAAACATGAAGAACATCTATCACTATGCCTATTCAGAAGCCCCTACCACTTAAACAAGTGGAAGACCTCCCAGCAACTCCGAATTGCACTGACAGGATCCCACTACAATCTGTCAGAGACCAACAAAAAACAAGATCTGATAAAATAGCAGAAAGAAAGCCAGAGCCATTTCCCCATGGGTGGGGTCTACACAGATTAGCTGGTGGGTGGGAATTTAACGAAGCCACTCACAAACAACAATGCTTGTCAACCCCTTGACTACAGAAGAGGATTAGAAAACTAAATTTCCATCAACAAATGGCATGGATTACCTGGAAAGAGGAACCTTCCAATGAAGAACAGGTTCCCCAATGACAGCTTTCACCAGCTGAACCAGTGGGAGGAAATAAGGGAGAAGAGAACTCCCTCCTGAAACCCATGCAGTCACAATTAAATTGTGGAGTGTCATCTCCAGAGGACCAGTCTTGAACCACCTGCCTAAATGTCCATCTTTCCTTGACGTAAAACGGTGTTGCCCTGACAGGATGACCACAACTCCCACTCACAGAAAAAAGTGCAGGGCAACTTTACATGGAAAAAGATGGGCTCTGTAGAAAGGAGGACCCATGTATTCTACACCCACCAAGAAACCAATAAACAGCAGAAACAAAGAAAAGAAACTTGCCAAGAAAATGTGAACTCCCTAAATGGGGCAGAAAGTGAGATGAAGCAGTCCAAAGCACCTGTCAAAGAAGGAACTAAGCAAACTCCCCATTCTCTCCAATACTAACCAGTAACCTGTCAGACAATGGGATTGCAAGAGGCAGACTACACCAGGCTCCATGGGAACTCAGACCCCAATCCCATACCCAGCCCTAAGAGACTGCAACAAGGAGTTGGGTGAACAAAGTTCCCGTTCCTCTTCACCTTCCAGAAAGCAGATCATGGCACCCTAAGGAAGGGGGGAATTACCTCAGCTGAGTCTATCTAGGCTCCTGGAGCTAAAGCCAAGCTCACATTCAGACAAAAAAAATCAGGTGAGGCTGACCCTCCAAAAGGAAGGAGCAACCTCCTCAGCCAGCAAAAAGTTCCTAACACAAAAGGTCGCTAGGATGACAGTCCAGAGTGCATACAGTTGGAAGGCCTCTGAGTTAACTCAGCAACAAACTTACAATTCCTGCAGACATGCCCCAGCCCTAGGGATCCTAATAAGGGATACTATAGCCAGCACCCCCAAAGAGGGGAAGTACAATAGAATAACACCCATCAAGCATTCACGGTCAGAGATCACATGAATTTCAATGTTTAAGCTACATGTTTCTCCTCCAGAGAAAGATGACAGCACCCCCCCCCCCCAGACAATGAAAGAATCCGACCATCTCTGGGGGCAACTGCATCTCAGAGAATCAAGAAGTGTAAAGGAGGGAACTCACTGCAGATGGAACAGTGAAACAAAACACTCAGGGCAAGAAAAGGCAGCAGCAGTGAAGCCCCTCCTCTTCAAGGAAGAGAAGGGGTGGGCAGAGGAGTATATTCCTGTTCCATAGCTCCCATATGAATACAGAAACTATGAGATCAGAGGAAGAAGTGGGGGGGGGGGGGCAAAGAAAGTCAATCTCCAGCGAGTGGCACCTCTTGGGGTCTCTGATAGAAGCCCTTAACTATCCATACCAAAAACGGAGAACCTAGCTATTAAGAAAGAATGCCCAAGGATATGAAAAGAAAAAAAAAAATAACCAAACCAGAGGCAGAGACAAGTGAAGCATGCTTTGGCCTTCAACAAGGACGCTTCTGCATCCTCTACTTTTTCTGCAAGAAAGAATGGGACCCTCCTCATTAGGAATATACTTGTCTGTTCATATTGAAAAGCTGACCAATAAGAAGCTATCAAAAGTGTCACCCAAGAAGGAGCATCTCAGCCAAGCCAGATGCTGAAAGCAGTCATACCCACAGCCCTAAACAAGTCATTTGCAACAGACACCATCCAATGACTAGCACAGAGCTGAGCTGCCAAGGCAGTCAAATAGGATGAAAGGAGAACTCCTTCCTGATACTAGAGTTAGGAAGGGAATCAAGTGCAACCAGGATAGCCTCCATCATGACGACCAGGTATCTAGGCAGGCATGAAGTATAAAATGGAAACCACCCTAAGTTCCAGTGCGGCAAAACAATAAACCTTCCTGCTCATTCCGTACTCCTCTTGAGCCATCCTGTCCACCAACTGGGGGTACGTAGGTCATAGGTTTTCAAAATAATGAAAGTCAGTTAAGATCATAAGCAAAAGTCAGCTTCAGAACTGGTATTAGTCTAATCTGCTGGATGCCAAAACAAAAACAGTGGCACTCCTGGGGGCAGCAACAGAATATAGAGACCTCCAGACATCAGGGACAATCCACGGAAACTGTCTACAATAAAGGAATGATCACAGAATCTGTCAAAGAACTGTGCTAGCTACAGCCTGAGCGCAAAGGCAAACAAAACCTTACAAAGAAAGCATGTGAAAAACAAATTAACATTCACCTGGAAGGGCATTTCCACTTCAAACTTTAATCATTCTTAAAAATACAGGCTTTCCCATCTAGAACCTTCAGCAGCAGACAGGAGAGGAAGCCTGGAGCCCACCAACTGTAAAATGCAATCCTCATTATGTCCTATGTAATCAATGCATGAAGTGAATCAAGTTTGTGCACGTCTGAAAGGAGGTGCATGAGGAGTAAATGCCTGCTCCATGACAGGGACTAGCATCTGACCCTGGTCCCAAAGGATAAAAGCTCATATCCACATCTCCAGGTCCATCCAAAAGTCAAAACATGCAGTCTCTTGCAAGTAAGACCACAGACTGCAGTACAGGCTCTCCAAGTGTCTTCCTCAATGACCAGGTTGTGATCAGTCCAGCCTAGGAGGAGAAGCATTAGTCCAAATACCACCCTCCTGTCCTCAACCAATGACTTGACGGGTATCTCCCCATAATCAGATTAGGCAGAACTAGAACCAGATCAATCCAAGTGAAATGAACAATGGTATTCCTAACCAAACCAGAAGGCTGAGGCTAAGACTTCTAATCTTTTGTGTCTATTTTGAATAGACAACTCAGTCATCCAGTTAAGCATGAACTCTGCCCACTTCCTCTTCTAAGAGACATTGCTACAACTATCAGACAATTCTTAAACATCCCCAGGGTTGAACAGATACCAATGGACAGGACACCGAACTGGAAATGCACACCGCCAACCATGACACACAAGACTTGCCCACAACATTTTTTGATCGATATGTGGGAAAGCACACTGCATATCGAACAAGCTACATTCAGTTCATTCTGGTCGAAAGTATATTAAAAAATATAGAATAAGCACTCAGAGAAGCTCTTGTAATTGATGTTTATTTCACTATGACCTCATATGGGCCTCAGCTTCTTACTCTTTTTGGTCAACAGGTAGAATCAGGAGCAAAATCCCCAAGTCTAAAATATTTCTTGAGAAAGCTGGTTAGAGCTGTGCCTCTATCAGAACTCTTAGACTTAACTATGTATTTGGGATAGAACAGCAATGTTTTTTCTATGGATGTCACTTTCAGACTGAAAAGCCACCAATCTTCTGAGATGTTTTCTTGTGTGGCAAGGGGAAGTACGAATTTGCTCTCCACCTTTTATTCTATGGGGCAAAATGAATGGATATGTGAAGGGTAAAACCAAGGCAAGTATGATTTTTGTGGGAGTTCTGCCTTGGAGTACTTCTGTACTGGGACATGCACTTCAAAAAGGAGTGCTGTTGGAATATGTATGTCTAGAGAAGGACGAAGATGATACCAGGAGCTCTTGGATGGGATACATGGTAAATGTTAATCACAGCCTAGAAATGCTGTCCTTGCACTCTTCTTTCATAGCCATATCATGGTTTCCTGTATAGATTTAAATTACATAATGCTAGCTTTAAACTCAGCAAAACTGGTTAAAGACACACTAAGCATGACCGCAGACAAGAGTCCAGTTCCTGCAAACCAGCTGCAACAGGATTATCATAGGAAAGTGTTGAAGGCCTGAACTGTATTGCATGTCCCCCCCCCTCCGGCTGTTCACTAGAGATGTTCCACTTCTGCCAGGTCCTGGGTACCAGTGGCCTGTATCTTTTTCAAAGCCTATGTAATCAAAGTGTTTAATATGTAATAGGGCAGAAAAGTGCAATATTATCAAGCTCAGTCTATCAAACTCTACAATACCTATGAGGTGGAGTTACAGTCCAGGAACTGTGGAAGTAGATGAAATCTTTAACCCTGGAGGAGATGACTGGAAAAAAGGCAATTCTTGCAGCAGACAGTAAAGCACAACCTGCATTCCTGGATGATGATAAATAATGCTAATGTCGTCAAATGGCCTGAAAAAGAAGTTATGTACTCACCATAACGTTCCATGTCAGTAGTTAGACTTCATTTGTCATCAATCTGTGGGTGTCAGATCTGGACCGGATCTGAGATGGCAGCTTCACCAGCATCTGATCCGAGCTCGAAGCTCCTCTCCTAACCCATAACACCCCTCCATCTCCTTCCTTCCCTCAGATCGAGTTTGATATTTCCCTCACATGAACCCGATCCAATAACCTTCACTAATAAAGCAAAAAACAGGAGAGCCGTAAGGTGCTCTCTCCTACCTGCCAATGCAGAAACATAGTTTGGCATCTATTTCTCTTAAGTACAGGCCAACACCAAGGGACTCTGGCCAACAAAGTCTGCAGATGACTGCAAATTGGGAGCCATTATTGAATCCCCAAATGATGTGGATATTCTACAAAAGGGCCTTACAGAAACAGATGGTTGGTGCCAGAGCCATGGGCTCAAGCTTAATACCAAGAAATGTATAGTTATCCCCATTTGGAAAAACATATACCAGTGAATTACCACATAATTTTTTAGCGTTTCTGTGATTTAAAAAGCTTGTTTCTGCTACATATTGTAATTATTGGCTGCCTGCACTTGAACTAAGTCATTGTTGTGTTTAAATAATCTGTTTAACTGTTGCAGGTTAGACACTAAAGTGCGATAGCCATTTCTGTGCATTTAATACTGTATTTGCTTTATTTTCTGAAAAAAAACAAAAAAACAAAATATATACTTGTTTCCCGCCTTTCTGAACTAGTATATTCCAGTTTACAGGTTATTGCTGAATTCAGGGCTGTTACAAGTTTCTGTGTTGCCCATATCTTACTTGGATAGAAGGAAGTTTCTCTGTTCACCTGTGCGAGAGGGGAGCTTTGAGCAGCCTATCTGACCCTGGAGGAGTGGTTTCATCCCAGACGTTAGTAGTTTATTGGCCATTTTGGGCTAATTTCTACCTCTTTCATTTCCCTGCTATAAAAACCGCATTTGCGTGGTTTTGTGCGCCAGGTAGCTAGGATTAAACTATTCCCGGTTTGAGGAAGTCTACTCTTCAATTTTTCCCTTGGAACTAGACAAACTGTCACCTTAAGCACTCAAACCATTCATTTCACAGCCCAGCACTTGCTCAAAACTCATAGCAAGCACTAATTAATTCTAGCACTAGACCCCCCCCCTATACTGTCCACAAGGACAAGGCTCTCTATTCGTCTCTACCAGCCAATCAGTAAAACAGCTCACTTTACCTATTCAGACATGTCCAAAGGGCAGTTTCAGATGTACTCTGCAGTCCAACTGGCGAATCTGGGCATTTTGAGGCAATGTTACAACTGTCTCATGTACACAGACAACCCTCTCCTCCTACCACCAAACACTAACATATGCGAGAGATGCAATTATAAAGCCAAACTGGAGGCAAAGCTCTATCAACCCAAGACAGCAACTAACAGTCAAGAGGAGAAGGAAAATACTTGCAACACACCACCAGTTTCAGATACACCTACTAAACCAACACCGGCAAAACACACACAAATACATGAAAACTTACTCAGAGGCTCTAAATAAAAGTCTGCAAAAGCAACAGTGACCTCCAAAGTAAACACCCAAGCAACCCCCACACCCCATCACAAACCATGAAACACATACTTCACATAATCAGTGTGCCACGCAATCACAGCCCTTAAGGCAAAATAACATACCCAACACACTAGTAATAGGCAACTCTACAGTCAGGCACACTGATGTCCCACTAACTAGGCTGGACAAGAAGGTTACAGTTAGCTACCTGTCGGGTGCCAGGATCCACCACATAACACAAGCACTCGGGTTGCTCCCGAACAAGTACAAATACGACTCTGTCATTGTCCATGTTGTTGTGAATGACCGGAGACATACCTCCCTGGACTACATGAAGAGAGACATGGAAGAGCTCTCTGATCACATAGCAGAAACCGGTATGACCCTGAACCTGAGTAGCATCCTGCCCTCACCAACAATGATGCCACAGTATAAAGAAAAAATGATCAATTTCAACAACTGGCTAAGTTTCTGGTGTCATTCAAAGGGCATCCAGTATCTGTCTGCCTGGGATGACATGCTCAACAAGCCACGTTGCTTCACAACAGATGGCTTGCACCTGTCACTCTTAGGTTTTCGAATACTGGCCAAGGCTTTTTCCACCCCCATAGTGCCTTTTTTAGGCAAGGCTCAAAAGACAAACCCACCACCATAAATAGCACAAGTAACCAAAAACTAAGGGTAATGCCACTCAACGTCAGAAGTCTAAACTTCAAAATGCATGCACCCGAGGCACTCCTCAGTATGGACAACATCGATATCTGTGCAGTAACAGAAACCTGGTTTAAGGCTCCAGAGAGCACTCCAGCACTACCAGGCTATAACTCATGCCATACTTTTCGGCCACAGAACCTGGACCAAAACACAAAAGGTGGGGGTGTATCCATATTCATCAAGGATACCCACACCTCCAGGTTAGTGACGCAGCACAATGCTTCAGAGATCATCCATGTGCAACTAACAACGGGCAAAACTGCAATTCAAATTGTAGCTTGCTACAGATCACCCACCATGACCCAGGACCCCCATTCCGCATTACTGGACACACTGGAAAACATGAAGGTCCTACCAAATGCCCTAATATTGGGTGATTTCAATTACCCAAACATTAACTGGGAGAACTACTCAAGTACTAACTCCCTTGCCCAACACTTCCTAGAATTTATAAACTCGAACGCCATGGATCAACTGGCCAACACCCCCACCAGAGGTGACAACATATTGGACTGGTCATCACCAACATGGGCGACTGGTGTTCCACACTGGAGGTCAAACCCTCGCTGGTTAGATCAGACCATAGACTAATCACTCTGGATAATCATATTCCACCCCCACCCCCAATCAAGGAAACCACCGTGAAAAACTTTTCAAAAGCAAACTTCACGTTACTTAAGACCGAGGTGGAAAGGTTCACAGCCCCCATGCTAAAGGATAATGCTGTCCAAGCTGCCGAATCCCTTACAAAGGCACTCTGAGCACCTGCAAGAATGCATGGATCGTGCTATACCAAACAAAACCAAGACTCACTCCTCCAAGAAAAGGAAACCAGTCTGGTGGACCCCTGCCATAAACAAGCTATACAATAGGAGACTCGTACAGAAGAGAGTAAAATCCCAAGAAGGAAAGACATCCCTGATCAGTATCAGCAAGAAACTACGATCCCTCATAAAATCATCCAAGGCTAGTTTCGAAAGAAAAACTGCCAAGGACTCCAAAGATAACCACAAAGTGTTCTTTAGCGATGTCAAGAACCTAAGTGGAAACTCTCAGATCTGCTCTGAGTTAGCGCGTAATGGCACAAAATACACTGGACCGACTGATATTACCAACATTCTGGCAGACAGGTTTAGTGCAAACTTCACCCCCTCTCATCCCCTAAAGGGCCCATAACCATACCAGAAGAATGTAGAGCCCCGGCAATCAGTGACACACAGGTTAAAACAGCCCTATCCAAAGCCAAAAACACAGTTTCAATTGGATCGGACGGTGTCCCAGGCTGTGTCTTACACAAACTCCAAAATGAACTAACCACTCACCTAAACAATCTGTTCAAACTCAGCCTCTCTACAGGCTACGTACCCATAGGGTAGAGCACGGCAATAGTTATCCCGTTCCACAAAGGTAGAGCCACAACAAACCCCGGGAACAATTGCCCTATAAGCCTGACTAGCCTGGTCTGCAAGGCTATGGAGCACATCATCATGGAACTCATTAACAGAGACACTGAGAACCTCCAAACATTGGACCCTACCCAGTTTGGCTTTGTTAAGGGTAGATCATGCCTCCTAAACCTGGTGGACTTCTTTGAGAGAGTTACCAAGGCTTTAGACGAGGGAAAGGAGGTCCACACAGCCTACCTAGACCTTGCAAAGGCTTTCAACACCATTCACCATTCTGGTATTATAGACCAGCTCACCAGCCTGAACATAAACCCATACGTCACGGGATGGGTTGCCAACTGGCTCATGGATAGAACCCACACGGTGAGAGTTGCAGGCTCTAGGTCCGACTCTAAACCGGTTACAAGTGGCATCTCCCAGGGCTCAGTCCTGGGACACTTCCTGTTCGGTATATACTTCTCAGAAGTACAGAAGCAAGCACAGGAGGACTATGGCTGACCAGGTTCGCAGACTAATGCAAACTGGGGGCCATGATTGACTCTCCAGCTGATACAGACATCCTCCGGAAGGATCTCACTGAGATGGACACCTGGTGTCAAAATCATGGCCTCAAGCTAAATGCCAAAAAGTGCATAGTCATCCCCTTTGGAAAAAACAAAGTACCCGTGAACTACCACATACGTGGCAGTCCCATAAATACAGAAAATGCAATAAGGGATCTAGGGATCCAAGTAGATAGTAATTTCTCCTTTGATAATCATATTGCCAAGGTGGTTAGAAAGTCCTTCTATGTGGCCCACCTAATCACAAAAGGGTTCGCATCTAGAGCAAAAGAGGTTATTGTGCCCCTCTACTCATCACTCATCAGACCCATCACAGAGTACAACGCCCCATTTGGCTGTACCTTACAAGACACCTGCAACAGCTGGAAAGACCACAGAAGTACCTCACCAAGAGGATTGCTGACCTCAGATGCCCTATGCAGCCCGACTGAAGAAACTCCAGCTGTACTTGGTTGCATACCGCTTACTCAGAGGTGATCTCTGCCTAACATACAAGGCCATGTCCAACCCAGAATTGATGGACATACTCCACCTAAAAAAAAAATCAATCCCGAGAGCCACACGCTCTAGGGATCTAAACCTCACCACAATGATAAATAGTACTTGCTGGAGGGCTAGATTCCTGCCCCAGAGACTATCCATGCTTTGGAAAGTACAGTTTTTTACCTACCATAAATGTAGATGTTTGAGTGTTCACCCTGCTGCTGTGAACCTTTCCACCTCGGTCTTAAGTAACGTGAAGTTTGCTTTTGAAAAGTTTTTCACGGTGGTTTCCTTGATTGGGGGTGGGGGTGGAATATGATTATCCAGAGTGATTAGTCTATGGTCTGATCTAACCAGCGAGGGTTTGACCTCCAGTGTGGAACACCAGTCGCCCATGTTGGTGATGACCAGTCCAATATGTTGTCACCTCTGGTGGGGGTGTTGACCAGTTGATCCATGACGTTCGAGTTTATAAATTCTAGGAAGTGTTGGGCAAGGGAGTTAGTACTTGAGTAGTTCTCCCAGTTAATGTTTGGGTAATTGAAATCACCCAATATTAGGGCATTTGGTAGGACCTTCATGTTTTCCAGTGTCTCCAGAAATGCGGAATGGGGGTCCTGGGTCATGGTGGGTGATCTGTAGCAAGCTACAATTTGAATTGCAGTTTTGCCCGTTGTTAGTTGCACATGGATGATCTCTGAAGCATTGTGCTGCGTCACTAACCTGGAGGTGTGGGTATCCTTGATGAATATGGATACATGGTTATCGTGTCGTCAGGCGGTCCCGCAGTCGGATGGAATTCCAATGTCTTGGTCCGGCGTCGGTTGTTGTCGCTTCTTCCCCGATGTCAGTGCGTCAGGGGTATATATATTGCAACCAACGCCATTTTCTTCAGTTTTTCTTTCCCCAGATGTCAGGTGCCCGCAAAAAGGTGGTCAGTAATTAGTACCATATTGAGTAAATTTTGCAAAAACACAAAATCCCTCCAGCTATAAGCAAATACATCAGGAAGGTATTGCAGAGATTTTAGCCAGCTAGTTCAGAGGGGATGGAGGGAGGGTAACCTGGACTGCAGCAGGGTGAACACTCGAACATCTACATTTATGGTAGGTACAAAAAGTACAGTTTTGTACCTACCATAAATGTAGATGTCCGATAGGTATGCATCTGCAGTCATAACATATGGGTTGTCCTGCCTCAGGCAGCCCTTCGGTCGGCCGGATTCCAAAGTCTGTCTCTGGCCTCGGCTGATGTCGCACTTTCCCCGACGTCAGAGCTTCTGGGGTATAAAGGCATCAGCCGACGCCATTTTCCTCAGTGTTTCTTGCCCCAGATGCCAGGTGCCCTCTAGGAAGGTTCAATTTGGATAAATGCTGAAAAGTTCCAAACAGTAGCAAAATATATATATATATATATATATATATATATATATATATATATATATATACAAACAAACAAACAAACAAATACACCATAATAGATTCCCCCAGCTAGCTGAAAGAGGGGTAAGCACCCTAGAAATACCACAGAGGGGAAGGAGGGTGGGTAATCCTGACTGCAGATGCATACCTATCGGACATCTACATTTATGGTAGGTACAAAACTGTACTAGGTCCTTCAAGGATGCATCTGCAGTCATAACATATGGGTAGAATACCATAGCCAAACTGGGGGAGGAGGTACTAAGAGAAGGATGGTGTAGTCAGGATCCCCTGCAGAACTGCAGTTGCAAACCCTGCTCGGGATCTGGAGTATAAAGGTAGATTATAATGCTTGGCAAATGTATGCACGGAGCTCCAAGTAGCAGCTTCTAAAATGTCCTTGGTAGCCACCCCTCGAAGGAAAGCTGTAGTGGTGGCTGTGGCCCTTGTGGAATGAGGCCTGATATTTTCAGGAGCTGTCTTTCCATGAAAAGAGTAGCAAAAGCGAATGCAATTTCCTATCCATTTTGAAATTGTCTGTTTGGAAATTGCTCTTCCTTGCACCCCAGTTGCATATGTTACAAAAAGTTGGTCAGTTTTTCTGTTGGTTTTAGTTCTGTCCAGATAGTAGCGTAATTGTCTGTGTATATCCAAGGTGTGCAAAAGTTTTTCTCCTTTGTTCTGTGGGTTAGGGAAGAATGTAGGCAAATGAATAGCTTGGTTCAAGGATACCCTGGATACCACCTTTGGCATGAAAGTAGGATTGGTTCTCAGTGACACTCTATCCTGGTGGAAAATAAGAAAAGGCTGCACTGCCATTAATGCCTGTAACTCGGATACTCTTCTTGCTGAAGTGATTGCCAGAAGGAAAGCAGTTTTCCAAGATAAATCTGTAGGTCTGCTGATGCTGCTGGTTCAAAAGGAGGTAGTGTCAATTTTTCCAGCACAAAATTGAGATCCCATGCAGGTAGAGGGGGTCTCCTTGGAGGTTTAACATTTTTGATCCCTCTCAAAAATTGTCTGAGAAGAGGGTGAGAGAAGATAGGAGGATCCATATTGTATTCTGCTGAAATTGCTGAAGCATGAATCTTAATGGAAGAATAAGACAGGCCATTGTGGAACAATTCTGCTAAGTATTCTAGGATGTGTGCTATGTTTGCCACTGTGACATCTGTGCCCTTTGATGTGCTCCAAATGAGAAATCTCTTCCATTTAGCTGAGTATGTTTTCCTTGTGGAGGGTCTGCGTGCCTCCAGGATAATGTCCTTGACCCTCTGAGATAAAACAGATTGGTTTGGTTTTAAGGAATTTTCCAGGCAGTTAGTTGCAATGTTTTCAAGTTTGGATGCAGGGTCTTGAAATTGTTCTGCGTTAGAAGAGGCCATAGGGGTAGAGGCCATGAGTTCGCCTGAGACATCCTTCTCAGTAGCGGATACCAGTGTTGTCTTGGCCAGTCTGGGGCTATTAGTATCACCTTTGGCTGTTCCTCCCTGATCTTCAATAGAACCTTGTACATCAATGGGAGAGGTGGAAAGGCATATACTGTTAGGGCATTCCAGCTGAAAGAGAGAGAGTCCACCCTCCAGGCTTGTGGGTGGTATGTCCTTGAGCAGTATTTCTTCAGTTGGTGGTTGAGTGGGGAGGCGAACAGATCTATCTCTGGCATTCCCCATTTCTTTGCTACGAGTTTGAAGATGTCTGGATGCAGCATCCATTCGTGAGCATCCGTGGTAGTTCTGCTTAAGCTGTCTGCTAGTGAATTCTCTTTTCCTGGTACGAATTTGGCCTGCAGCTGGATATTGAGATTCAGGCACAAGTTCCACAGATTCATTGCCATCCGGCATAGAGGGTAGGAATGTGTGCCTCCCTGTTTGTTTATGTACCACATGACCGTGGTGTTGTCTGTCCTTATTAACAGATGTCCTTGCTGGAGGAATGGTTTGAATGCCTCGAATGCATGCTTCACTGCCAGCATCTCCTTTTGGTTTATGTGCATGCTTAGCTGTCCTTGAGGCCATAGGCCTTGGATACATTTGTCCTCCATGTGTGCTCCCCATCCTAGGTCTGAGGCGTCCGTGGTGATGGTCTGCCTTGGTTTTGGTTTGTTGAAAGGCAACCCTCTGTTGGACTGGCAGGCCTGAGCCCACCACAGGAATTCCTTTTGAAGGCATGGAATGATTGGTATCATGGCTTCTAGACTGTGACTGTGTTGAGACCATACATTCCTTAGGTACCATTGTAATTTCCTCGTATGCAGCCTGGCATGTGGAATCAAGATTATGCAGGATGCCATGTACCCCAGGGCCTGCAGGACTTTCCTTGCAGTAAGATGAGTTTGTCTTGTCAAAGTCATGAAGTATCTGGAAGTTGTTTTTGTTTTTCTTCTGTGAGAAAAGCCATCTGAGTGATTGTGTCCAGATCCGCACCCAAAAAGGTTATCCTTTGGGATGGCACTAGTCTTGACTTTTGGATGTTGACTGTGTATCCCAAGGCCTGTAGCAGGTGTATGACATAGGCCAAGTCCTTTAACAATTTTGTCTTGTTGTCCGCTTGTATTAGGCAGTCGTCCAGGTATGGGTAAATTTGAATTTCCTGAAGTCTGCAATGTGCAATTACTGATGCCAGGCATTTCGTGAATACTCTGGGCGCAGTAGATAAGCCAAAGGGCAATGCTGAGAATTGATAATGCTCTGATCCTTCAAGAAATCTGAGGTGTCTTCTGCAATCTGTTCGGATAGGGACGTGCAGGTATGCCTCCTTGAGATCTAGAGTCACCAGCCACGACTCCTTGTCCAACATGGGAAGAAGTTGCTGTGGGGTCAGCATTTTGAATTTTGGCACAATGAGATATGTGTTCAGTGCGGACAAGTCGAGAATAGGTCTCCATTGGTTTTCTTTTCTTGGTACTAGGAATAATCTGGAGTAAAATCCTTGGCCTTGTTCTATAGATGGTACCCTTTCTATCGCTTTCATCTGCAGTAAATTGCTGATTTGTCTTAAAGCCTCTGGTTTCTGGTTTGGTGGAAAGTTTGGCATTCCGCTCCTTTTTGGTAAAGTGTGGTAGTGAAACCTGTATCCTTTGTCTATTGTTTGCAATGTCCATGTATCCTTTGTAATGCAATGCCAGTTTTTTGAGAATAAAGCCAGCTTTCCGCCCAAGGGAGCTTCCAGTTGATCCCTGGTAGGTGGAATCAGAGTCAAGTCATTGTGTCTGTCCTGTGGTAGTGGTTGTAGTTGCAGCTGTGGCACTACCCCCTCTGGTTGGCAGGCTGCCACTGACGACCCCTGTAGGCACCCTTTGATTGACCTCTGCCTCTAGGGCGTCTATTCCTGCCCCTCTGTGCTCTGGAGGTTTCTGGAAAGGACCAATTCTTTGTAGGCCAGTTTCTGCTGAACCTCGGAGGTTGGACCTGCAGAAATTCCTTTACTGTTTGCACAGATTTTGCTTTTTCTTCCACCTTCTTTAGAATCTCCTGTGCAGGTGAGCCAAATAAACTTTGTTTCTCCATTGGAGCATCGAGGAGTTTAGCCTTGAAATGGTCTGGCAAGGATTGCTCCTTTAGCCAGGCATGCCTACGAATTACTGCCCCAGTCATAGCTGATCTAAATGAAGCCTCCAGTGTATCATAGCCACATTTTAGGAAATGATTACTGACCTGCTGAGAGTTGTGTACCAAATCCTGAAGGGATTTACGGTCTAAAGGTTCAGGAGAAGAAAGCTTCTTATTCAGCTGATCTAACAAAAATTCTTGGCACTGTATCATATGGAATTGACAGTTTAATGCCCTGGCAGAAAGAGTAGCAGAAGTATAAACCTTTTTACCCCATCTCTCTAATGCTCTAGACTCTCTTTCAGAGGGAAGGGGATTTTTGGCAGTAGCAGCTGCAACCCCTTTTGGGCCCTGAGAAATAGTTTCTGGGTCTGCAGCATGGGCTTTATACAGGTGGAAGTGAGTTCCAAAAAATTCTTCTGCAAACTCCGACCGACGTCTAAGAGTCCGCCGGTTGAAGGAGGCACAGGCTAAACAAGCGGATATGTCGTGATCTGGGCCTAAGCAAGGAAGGCAGTAAGAATGGAAATCCTTATGAGGTATTTGTTTCCCACAAGTTAAACAATTATTTACTTTGTCTGACATCGGCTGAGGCAAGAAAGAGTCCCCAATGGGGTACTTAGCTTTTTTCAAAGTCTTCGGTAGCTGAAATCTCTGGTTCTGACCGACCGGCACTTGCGAACAGCTTCTGCTTCGGGCACCGCGCGGCAAGAAAGACTGAGGAAAATGGCGTCGGCTGATGCCTTTATACTCCAGAAGCTCTGACGTCGGGGAAAGTGCGACATCAGCCGAGGCCAGACCCAGACTTTGGAATCCGGCCGACCGAAGGGCTGCCTGAGGCAGGACAACCCATATGTTATGACTGCAGATGCATCCTTGAAGGACATCTGTACTATGTTCATCGTATTACCCTGCTGCAGTCATCACACTTGGGTTGAATCCCAAAGCTAAGGATGAGTGGAGGAATCATAGAGGGTTATTGGAGGCTAGAAGGCCCTGCAGAACTGCAGTGGCAAAGCCAGCTCTAGTCTTAGATTAAAGTGGCAAGTGATAGTGTTTGGTAAAGGTGTGTACTGAACTCCAAGTTGCAGCTTCCAAAATCTCCTTGGTTGGAACCCCCCTGAGGAAGGCTGTAGATGTTGCTGTTGCCCTGGTAGAGTGGGGCCTAATGGTAGCAGGAACTGGTTTTCCATGATGGGTATAGCAAAACCGAATGCAATGTCCTATCCATTTGGAAATGCTTTGTTTTGATATAGCCTTCCCTTGTGAAGCTGTAGCATAGGATACAAAGAACTGGTCAGATTTTCTGAAAACCTTAGTTTTATCCAAGTAGTAACGAAGTTGCCTGTGAATGTCCAAGGAATGCAGGAGTCTTTCTCCTTTGTTCTGTGGATTTGGGAAGAAGGTGGGTAAGTGGATGGTTTGATTTAAAGCCACACTGGAAACCACCTTAGGCATGAAGGAAGGATTAGTTTGTAGAGAAACTCTGTCTTGATGGAAAATGAGGAAAGGTTCCACTGCCATTAGTGCCTGTAGCTCTGAGACTCTTCTAGCTGAAGTTATTGCTATCAGCAGGGCAGTCTTCCATGACAGAAACTGTAGATCTGCAGAGAAAGCTGGTTCAAAGGGAGGTAGCGTAAGTTTTTCCAGAACAAAATTGAGGTCCCATGTTGGTGTAGGTGCTCTCCTGGGGGGTCTAATGTTTTTTGCCCCTCTGAGGAACTGTCTTAGAAGTGGATCCGAAAATAAGGGTGGATCCGTGTTGTAGTGGGCTGAAATAGCTGATGCATGGATTTTAATGGAAGAAAAAGAAAGTCCTTTGTGCAACATCTCAGTTAAGTACTGTAGAATCTGAGGCATGTGAGGCTGAAGTGCGTCTTGGTCTTTAGCTTGGTTCCAGGCACAAAACCTTTTCCATTTGTCCGAATAGGCCTTCCTGGTGCTGGGCCTCCTAGCTTCCAGAATAACATCCATAACTGCTTGGGAAAGAGGAGCAGGCTGGATGCTTAGGTTATTTGCCATGCAGCCAGATTTAAGGTTTTGAGCTGGCTGTGAAGAATCTGATTGTTTTGCTGTGTGAGCAAATGGGCAATTTGTGGTAAAATCCAAGGTGGGCCCTGGGCCATATTCCTCAAGAGTGGGTACCAGTGCTGGCGTGGCCAGTCTGGGGCTATGAATATCAGTCGTGGTCTCTTCTTTCTGACTTTCAAAAGCACCTTTGTGAGGAGAGGCAATGGAGGGATGGCATATACTATCAGGTTTTTCCAACTGAATGAGAGTGCGTCCACTTTCCAGGCTTGGTGGTGCAGTGTCCTTGTACAAAATTTTGTTAGTTGATAGTTTTGAGGACTGGCAAACAGGTCTATGACTGGAAGGCCCCATTTTTGAGTTATGATTGCAAATACTTGTGGATCCAGTTTCCACTCATGGGGATCCATGATGTTTCTGCTGAGGTCGTCTGCCAATGTGTTCATTTTTCCTGGCAGGAATTGAGCTTGTAACTGAACTTGAAAGCCAGAGCTGTGTTCCACAAGGTCATTGCTTGCCTGCATAGAGGTTAGGAGTGCGTACCCCCTTGTTTGTTTATGTACCACATTACTGTGGTGTTGTCCGTCCTTATTGTAAGTTGTCTTGGTTGTAATAGATTCTTGAAGGCTGTCAGACCATTCTGTACAGCTAGCATCTCTTTTTGATTGTTGTGCAGATTCCTTTGATCTGCAGTCCATACGCCTTGAACGCACTGTCCTGCCATGTGTGCCCCCCAGGCGTAGTCTGATGCATCTGTTGTCATAGTTTGCCTGGCTGGGGGCAAGGTGAAAGGCTGACACTTGCTGAGGTGACATGCCTGTGATCACCATATAAACTCCTGTTGTAGGCAGGGAATGAGAGATATCACTGTGTCCAAGCTGTGGCTGTGTTGAGACCATACGCTTTTTAGGTACCATTGTAATTTCCTCATATGCAGCTTTGCAAATGGTATTAATAGTATGCAAGATGCCATGAAGCCCAAGGCCTGCAGAATTTTTCTTGCAGGTAGTTGGGTCTTTGTTGCCATTGTTTTGAAATATTGAGTCAGTTGTTGTTTGTCTGGCGTCAGATAAGCCTTCTGGGCCGTTGTATTCAAGCTGGCACCCAGGAATGTCATATTTTGTGAGGGTACTAGTTTTGATTTCTTTTCATTTACTATGTACCCTATGCAACTTAGATGTTTTACAAAAGCCAGATGTTGTAAGAGGATGTCCTTGCTTTCTGCTTGGATGAGGCAGTCATCCAGGTATGGGTATATTTTAATTCCTCTTTGTCTGCAGTATGCAATTACTGGTGCCAGGCATTTTGTGAAGACCCTGGGCGCAGTAGATAAGCCAAAGGGCAGTGCAGAGAATTGATAATGGGTTGAACCTGCAATGAAACGGAGGTATCTTCTGCAACTTTGTCTGATAGGGACATGCAGGTATGCCTCCTTGAGGTCCAACGTTACTAGCCATGCTTTCTTGCCCAACATGGGAAGAAGCTGCTGTGGTGTTGGCATCTTGAATTTGGGCACTTATAAGAAGGTGTTTAGAATTGAAAGGTCCAGAATTGGTCTTCAG
This sequence comes from Protopterus annectens, assembly GCF_019279795.1. Classification (NCBI taxonomy): domain Eukaryota; kingdom Metazoa; phylum Chordata; order Ceratodontiformes; family Protopteridae; genus Protopterus; species Protopterus annectens. The sequence goes on along the minus strand of NC_056739.1, from coordinate 1,210,694,777 downwards.
GCATTGTCCTTTCTGGGAACTAGAAAGAGTCATGAGTAAAATCCTTGGCCTTGCTCTCGAGTAGATACCAGTTGAATGGCTCTCATGTCCATGAGAGCTGTAATTTGTTTTTGTGCCTCTGCCCATTGATTTTGTGGCAGGTTTGGCATTCCTCTTTTCATTGGCAAGGTGTGGAAATGGAATCTGTATCCTCATGAAATTATGTCTAGGACCCATTTGTCCTTTGTGACAATGTGCCAGTTGTCTGAAAAAAGTGCGAGTTTTCCTCCCAAGGGTGCTGCCAAGAGAGTGTTGCTTGGCCAGATGAGATGCAAGTCATTGAGTTTGCCTTCTGGTAGGTTGGGACCTGTCTTCTCCTCCCTTCTGTGTTGCAGTGCCCCATTGTTGAGGTTTGTACTGGGCTTGTGGTTGTCCTCTGCCTCTTGGACATCTGTATTTACCCCTCTGTGGTCTGTCAGTAGCCGGAAAGGACCAATTTTTTGTTGGCCAGTTTCTGCTGAAGTGAGGGGGCTGTACCTGTAGGAAATCTTTGACTGTCTGCATAGATTTTGCCTTATCCTCCATTTTCTTTAAGACTACTACTGCTTTAACTCCAAAAAGAACATCCTGCTGTAAGGGAGCATCTAGAAGCTTTGCTTTAACATGATCAGGTAGAGTTTGTTCCTTTAACCAAGCATGTCTACGTATAACAGTCCCAGTGACAGCTGCTCTGCAGGAGGCCTCCAGAGAATCAAACCCACATTGTAAGGTGTTTTTGCTCACCTGTTCAGTTGCATGCAACAGATCCTGCATTTCTTTCAATTCAGACTGTTGAGGGAGAGTGGTGATTCTTTGCTTTAACTGTGAGATTAGAAATTGCTGATACTTAAGCATGTGAAATTGGCAATTTAGTGCCCTCATAGCTAGAGTGGCTGAGGTGTAAACCTTTTTCCCCTATCTGTCTAGTGCTCTGGAATCCCTTTCAGAGGGTACAAGATTTTTAGCCATAGAAGCCTTAGCCCCTTTGGGACCCTGGGAGATTGTCTCTGGGTCAGCAACAAGACTTTTATATAGAAATGTATGGGAATCAGGCACTCTGTAGTATCGGTCAGGCTTGGCCGGAGCAGGTGGTAAAGAGTCTGGGTTCAAACTGGATTCTAAGTAAACATCATCCACAATGTCTAACATGGGTGGGATGGCAAGTGGTCTGTGCTGGGGGATCAAAAGAAACTCTCTGAGCCTTTTCTTCGAGTCAGAGTAGTCCTGACCTTCCCAGTGGAAATGTTCCCTCATAGTGTGTAAAGTTTCCCCAAAGGAATAGTCTTCAGGAGGAGAAGCTGAGGGAATGGAATCCTCAGCATCAGAATCTTCATAAGGAGAGAAGGAGTAATCTTGGTCTTCAGAAGAGGCTGAAGAAATGGACACTTGTTCAGAGGATGCATAATCTTTCGCTTGTCTAGGCCTTTTGCCAGGAGGAGGCTGGGAACCCCTGATCAGAGAGATCAAATCTTCAGCCATTTTGAGCATCTGTTTCTTAGGCATGGGGCCTTGAACAGGGGACTGAAATGCAGTCCTTTTAGATTTAATAGGAGTCTTCGTCTTAGGATACATTTTAATGGTAAGCATCGGTCTGAAAACGCCTTCAGAAATCGAAGGCGTTTCAGCAGCACCGGCATCTCTATCAGCAAAGTCGTCGGTAGGGCCTGAATAAGAAGTTATGTACTCACCATAACGTTCCATATGAGTAGGTATCTTCATTTGTCTGCAACCTTTGGGATACGGATCCGATCTCGGATCCGAGCCGGCAACTTCTACCACAGCATAGATCCGAGCTCCTAGCTCCTCCCTTTACCCATAATCCCCTGCCAACCCTGACTGACCTCAGATCAAGTTTGCCCGATATAACAACTGTTACTGTGCTGTGTACTGAAGGGGCTTATCTAAGACAGATCCTAAACAGAATCATATAGGTCAGTTTGTAATGGCTGATAAAGGTATGAGATGAAGCCCAAGTGGCTGCAGAACAAATATCATCCAAGGGGACCCTAGATCTAAAAGCCGCCGAAGTAGCGACAGCCCTAGTAGAATGAGCGCGGACTCCCTGAGGTGTAGGCCTTCTCGAACTCTGATATGCCAAGAGGATACAACTAGCTATCCACCGTGACAGGGTAACTTTAGAAACTGACTTTCCTAAATTGGTTTTGGCAAAGGAGACAAACAAAGTACAGTTTTGTACCTACCATAAATGTAGATGTCCGATAGATATGCAACTGCAGTCATAACATATGGGTTGTCCTGCCTCAGGCAGCCCTCGGTCGGCCGAATTCCAAAGTCTGGGTCCGGCGTCGGCTGGTGTCGCCTCCTCTCCGACGTCACCACGGCTGGAGTATAAAGGCATCGGCCGACGCCATTTTCTTCAGTGTTTCTTGCCCCAGATGCCAGGTGCCCTCCTAGGAAGGCTAATTTGCACAACAGTAATAAACAGATACACCATAGGAATACCCCCAGCTAATGGGAACAGGGGTAGGGACCCAAAAAGAAGGATACAGAGGGGTAGGAGAGAGGGAAAATCCGACTGCAGTTGCATATCTATCGGACATCTACATTTATGGTAGGTACAAAACTGTACTATGTCCTTCAAGAATGCAACTGCAGTCATAACATATGGGTTGAATACCATAGCCAAGCTGGGGGTGGATGGAACTAAGAAAAGGATGGTGTAGCTAAAATCCCCTGCAGGACTGCCAAAGCAAAGCCTGCTTGGGATCTGGAATATAAGGGCAGGTTGTAGTGCTTGGTAAATGTATGCATGGAGCTCCATGTAGCAGCCTCTAAAATGTCCTTTGTTGCCACTCCTCTTAGGAAAGCTGTGGAAGTGGCCATAGCTCTGGCCTAATATTGGCTGGCACACCTTTTCCATGGAAAGAATAGCAGAATCTGATGCAATGTCCAATCCATTTTGAAATTGTTTGTTTGGAGATTGCTTTTCCTTGCACTCCAGCAGCATAGGCTACAAACAGTTGGTCAGACTTTCTGGTGGCCTTAGTTCTGTCCAAGTAGTAACGTAGTTGTCTGTGTATGTCCAAAGTATGCAGTAGCTTTTCCCCCCTATTTTGAGGATTGGGGAAGAATGCAGGCAGGTGAATAGCTTGATTTAGAGACACCCTGGAAATAACTTTGGGCATGAATGTAGGATTGATTCTTAGAGAAACTCTGTCTTGAGGAAAAATGAGGAAGGGGGGCACTGCCATGAGTGCCTGTATCTCCGAAACTCTTCTTGCAGATGTGACTGCCAATAAGAAGGCAGTTTTCCATGAAAGAAATTGCATTTCTGAACTTGCTGCTGGCTCAAATGGAGGAAGAGTTAGTTTTTCCAACACATAATTGAGGTCCCATGCAGGTACTGGCTGTTTTCTGGGAGGTTTGATATTCTTTATTCCTCTTAGAAACTGTCTTAGCAGTGGATGAGAAAACACTGGAGGGTCACAGTTGTATTTTGCTGAGATTGCTGAGGCATGAATCTTTATTGAAGAGTATGAAAGTCCAGTATGAAGTAGTTCTGCCAAGTATTCTAAAATCTGAGGTATACTCGGTAATGCTGTGTCCTGACCTCTGTTGGCATTCCAGATGCTGAATCTCTTCCATTTGGCTGAATATGTTTTTCTTGTGGAAGGTCTGCGTGCTTCCAGCAGGATTTCTTGAACCGATTTTGATAGAGAGTTAAGTGGAGAAATCATATTAGCCTCCAGGCTGTCAGATGTAGTTATTTCAGGTCTTGATGTACAGTCCTGTAATTGTGTTGTGTTAGGAGCAGGGGCCATAGGGTCAGAGGCCATGGTTTGGTCCGAGTTATGGTCAATAGCAATGGGTATCAGTGATGCCTTGGCCAGTCTGGAGCTATCAAAATACCTGCTGGTTGTTCTGCTTTGATCTTCAGTATCACCTTGGTCAGCAGAGGCAGAGGAGGGAAATGCATAAAGTTTTAGAGAATTCCAGCTGAAGGAGAGAGCATCCGTCTTCCAGGCTAGAGGATGGTGAGTCCTTGTGCAGAACTTTTTCAGGTGATGATTTAAGTGGGAGGCGAAAAGATCTACATCTGGTCTTCCCCATGTCTTTGTCAGTTGAGAGAAAATGTGAGGATGCAGCATCCATTCGTGTGGATCCATGAAATTTCTGCACAGGTTGTCCGCCAATACAGTGTCCTTTCCTGGTACAAACTGGGACTGCAAATGTATCTTCATGCTCAGGGATTTTTCCCAGAGAAGCATTGTTAGTCTGCAGAGGGGATAAGAATGAGTGCCTCCCTGCTTGTTTATGTACCACATGACAGTGGTGTTGTCTGTCCTTATCAGTAAATGCCCTTGTTGTAGTGATTTTTTGAAAGTCTCGATTGCATGTATCACTGCCAACATTTCCTTTTGGTTTATGTGCAGATGTCTTTCCTTTGGGGTCCATTGCCCTTGAATGCATCTGTCCTCCATGTGCGCCCCCCATCCATGGTCTGAGGCGCCTGTTGTAATCATTTGGCCTGCTTGAGGTCTGCTGAAAGACATGCCTTTGTTTTGCTGACTGGCTTGAGCCCACCATAAAAATTCTTTTTGCAGACATGGAATAAGTGGGATTATGTCCTCTAGGCTTTGGCTGTGTTGAGACCATAAGTTTTTTAAATACCATTGCAGCTTTCTCATATGAAGTCTTGCCAAAGGTATCAGAAGGATGCAAGATGCCATGAACCCCAGGGCCTGCAGGATTTTCCTTGCAGTCAGCTGGGAGAGTTTTGCTAGGCCTTTGAAGTACTCTGGTAAATGCTGCTGTTTTTCCTCTGTGAGGTAGGCCATTTGGTTTTCTGTGTCCAGTTTGGCTCCTAAGAAAATAATCTGTTGGGATGGCAGTAGTTTTGACTTCTGAATGTTGACCGTGTATCCCAAGGCCTGCAGTAGATGCATGACATAGTCCAAATTTTCTTTTAAGGTTTGTTTGTTGTCTGCTTGTATGAGGCAGTCGTCCAAGTAGGGGTATATCTGAATCCCCTGCAGTCTGCAGTGTGCCACTACTGTTGCCAGGCATTTCGTGAACACTCTGGGCGCAGTAGATAAGCCAAATGGCAATGCTGAGAATTGATAATGCTCTGTCCCTGCAAGAAATCTGAGGTATCTTCTGCAGCTTTGTCTGATTGGGACATGCAGGTATGCCTCCTTGATGTCCAGAGTGACCAGCCAAGACCCCTTGCCCAGCATGGGAAGGAGCTGCTGCAATGTCAGCATTTTGAACTTTGGCACTATGAGAAAAGTGTTTAGAGATGACAAGTCCAGTATGGGTCTCCATTTGTTTTCTTTTCTTGGAACAAGGAACAGCCTTGAATAAAATCCCTGGCCTTGCTCCTGAGAAGGAACCCTTTCTATTGCTTTTATACTTAACAGCTTGGAAACTTGAGAGAGTGCCTCTGCCCTTTGATGATGTGGCAGGTTTGGCATGCCTTGTCTTCTTGGTAATGTGTGGAAGTGGAATCTGTAACCTTTGTCTATCAAATCCAGAATCCAGTTGTCCTTGGTTAAGATATGCCAGTTTTGTGAGAATAAGGATAATTTTCCGCCCAAGGGTGCTTCTTTTTGAACCTTTGTAGGCGGAATGAAAATCAAGTCATTGCGATTGTCCTTGTGGTGCAGCTGAACTGTCTGTACCACTTCTTTGATTTGGAGGTTGCCATTGGCGTCCCTTGTAAGATCCTCAGTATTGCCCTCTACCTCTGGCACGTCTGCTTTTTCCCCTTTGAAACTTTTCTGAGCCGGGGAAGGACCAATTCTTTGAGGGCCAGTTTCTGCTGAATCTGGGTGGCTGAACCTGAAGGAAATCCTTGACTGTCTGTACTGACTTTGCTTTTTCCTCTATGGATTTCAGTACATCTTGTGCATTTGCACCAAAAAGCTTCTGTTTTTCCAAAGGTGCATCAAGTAACTTTACTTTAACATGATCAGGCAAAGACTGATCCTTTAACCAAGCATGTCTACGTATCACAGCCCCAGTCATAGCTGCCCTACATGAAGCTTCCAGTGCATCATAACCACACTGTAGAAAATGGTTATTAACCTGTTGAGAGTTATGTATATGATCCTGCAATGCCTTTTTATCAATAGGCTCAGGAGAGGCTAACTTTTTCTGTAAATCATCCAGGAGAAAATCCTGGTACTGAAACATGTGAAAAAGGCAATTTAGTGACCTCATGGCCAGGGTAGTAGAAGTATATACTTTTTTACCCCATCTCTCCAGGGACCTTGCTTTCCTGTCTGCTGGCAGTGGGTTTTTGGCAGAGGAGGTAGCCACTCCCTTGGGGCCCTGTGAAATAGTTTCTAGATCCACAGAGTGGGCCTTAAAAAGGTGCTTGTGAGTGTCAGGGACCCTATAATATCTGTCCGGCTTGACAGGAGCCGGAGGAAGAGAATCAGGGTTAGCACTGGAGTCAGAGAGAACATCATCCAAAACATCCATAACAGGTGGAATAGCTAAAGGCCTGTGCTGGGGAAGCTTGAGGAAGGTACGAAACCTTTTCCTGGAGTCAGAGAATTCCTGACCCCGCCATTGAAAATGTTCCCTCATGGCATGTAGGACTTCACCAAATGAGAAATCCTCTGGAGGGGAGGCAGAGGGAATTGATTCCTCAGCATCAGAGTCCTCGTAGGCCTGGAAGGATTATTCTTGGGTATCAGAATGATCAGAATCCCCAGAGGCTTCATCCGAAGAGAGGTCGTCTGCCTGCTCAGTTCTGGGCCTTTTCTCTGTAGGTGGCTGAGAACCCCTCTCCGGATGAGGCTGAGACCCCTTGATAAGGGAAATAAGATCAGCAGCCAGAGACATGATTTGCTTATCAGAAGGGGCCTGGGCAGTAGGTCTAGGATGGGCCTTGGCCTGACTGGCGGCCTTAGCACGTGCAAAGGCCTTGATGGACATGGATACAGGGGGCCTAGCAGCCCCACGTGCAGGCGTAACTTTGTCCACAGAAATGGTATCGGGTAGATCCAGAACTTCGGATTCCGGAGGAAAATCAACAACCAGAACTGGAGAGATCTCTGCGACCGAAGGTCGTGTTAAAGCTGTGTCGTCTGCCTGGAGTGGTGGATTTACCACTTCCGAAGGGACCGGAGCACTAGCAGAAGGTTTAGGAGTAGCATCGGTAGTGGACGCGGGCCGAGTGTTTCGATCCCGGTCCTTGCGTTTTTTAGCAGATTGGGTTGTCGGTTGTTCCGACGGCATGATATACGCAAAAGATTCACCGAAAAAGTTCTCGGCGAATTCTGCCCGGCGCCTGAGAGTGCGCTTATTAAAGCAAGCACAGGCAGCACAGGCAGAGACGTCGTGGTCTGGGCCCAGGCAAGGAAGGCAGAGAGAGTGGAAGTCCTTATGAGGTATTTGTTTACCACAAGACAAACAATTATTAACTTTCTCAATTTGTTCTGACATCGGCTGAGGCAAGAATAAATGTTCCCCAACGGGGTACTTAGCTTTTAGATGACTTCAGTACTGAAAACTCAGGAGCTGACCGACCGGCACTTGCGAACTGCTTCTGCTTCGGGCACCGCGCGGCAAGAAAGACTGAAGAAAATGGCGTCGGCCGATGCCTTTATACTCCAGCCGTGGTGACGTCGGAGAGGAGGCGACACCAGCCGACGCCGGACCCAGACTTTGGAATTCGGCCGACCGAGGGCTGCCTGAGGCAGGACAACCCATATGTTATGACTGCAGTTGCATTCTTGAAGGACATCTGGTCAGATTGCCTATGACCAGCAGTTCGATGAATATAAAAGCGTAATTGTCTGTGCGCATCCAAAGAATGCAGTTTGTACTCTTCTTTGTTCTGATAGTTGGGAAAGAACACGGGAAGATTAACAGATTGATTAATATTAGCTTCCGAAGATACCTTAGGCAGAAAGGACAGATTGATCCGGAGGTGAACTCTATCCTGATGGAAGGCCAAATACGGCGGTTTGACACAGAGCCTGAAGCTCAGAGACCCTTTTAGCTGAAGTAATGGCTACCAGGAATGCTGTCTTCCAAGAGAGGCATTTAAGATCAACCGTAGCCACTGGCTCGAAAGGGGGGCTTGTCAAGGCCTGTAGAACCAAAGATAAATCCCATGGGGGTACTACCTCCCTGACCGGAGGTCTGAGAAGGAAGGTACCCTTGAGGAAAGCTTTACAGAGCTTGGAGGTAATTAGATGGCCCGATTCATGCCCTACATGATAATGCGAAATCGCTGCTAGTTGTACCTTGACTGTAGAGCAGCTAGCCCCTTGATGAAAAAGGGTAGTTAGAAAATCCAAAACCGACGTAAGAGGCGCCATGAAAGGATCTAAGTGACGGTGCTCCGCCCAGATGGAGAAACGTATCCACTTACTCAGATAGACCCTTCTGGTGGACGGTTTGTGTGCTGCTACTAGAATGGCTTTGACTGGTGAGGAGATTCTGGAAGTCCTTATCAGGAGTGGAACTGGAGCAACCAAGCAGTCAGCTTGAGGTTGACCAGGTTGGGGGTCGGAAGACCCAGAGGGTGAGTAATGAGATCCGGGAGGGGATCCAGAATCCAGGGTGGATGAATCAGGTGAGACCACAGGTACGGGAACCATGTCTGACGAGGCCAGAATGGGGCAATAAGGATCATTTTGCTCCCCAACCGACTGGCTTTCTGTAAGAGTTTCAGCATCATGGGCAATGGAGGGTAAGCGTAAAGGAGACCGGGAGGCCAAGCATGTACTAGAGAGTCTCTTGGGGACTCCCGCTGAGGGGGTGATTAGAGCGAAGTAACTGTTGCATTTGGTATTTGAGGGAGAAGCAAAAAGATCGCAACAGGGTTGCCCCCATTGGGCAAATATTTGCTCCGCTACTAGAGGATTGAGAGACCATTCGTATGGAGTCAGAATTGAACGACTAAGCCTGTCTGCTAGGATGTTGGATCGTCCCGGAATGTGCGTTGCAATGAGAAAGCGGTTGGTGGATATCACCCATTCCCACACTCTCATGGCCTCGTGACAAAGAGGATAAGACTTGGTTATCCCCTGTTTGTTGATGTACCAGACAACTGACATGTTGTCCGTTTGTACCACAATCATCCCAATGGGAAGAAGGCCGTGAAGTGCCTGCAACGTCAAAAGCACCGCCCTCATCTCAAGGACATTGATATGCAAGGAGGTCTCTATGTCGTTCCACGTGCCTTGGACCGTTCTGCCTGAATAGTGCCCCCCCACCCCAGGCGAGAGGCGTCCATGGTCACTGTGGCGACGGGAGGAGGCATCGAGAATGGTCGTCCCATGTGAAGGCTCGGGGACTGGAGCCACCACAAGAGTGACCCTCTGCAAGCCCTGCTTAGGGGAATGGGATGAGACAGGGGGTTGCGAGACAGGGACCATTGCACATGGAGGGTCCACTGCAGGACCCTCATATTTAGACGGGCTAAGGGCAGCAGAGAAATTGCTCACGCCATGGACCCTAGAGCCCCTCAGGATCAATTCCGCCGGTGGAGCAAGAAGTTGGAGAATGGCCTGAACATGCAACCTCAGGTTCTGAAGCCGATCTAGAGTCAGGAAAGCAAGCATTAGTTTGGAATCCTATCTCGCCCCTATGAAATCTATTACCTGTGTAGGAGCCAGAGAGGATTTGGCCATGATGACAGTCAACCCTAGGTGTGGAGCAAGACTGAGGAAGTAATCCCTGCCTGAACAGAGCAGATGCCTTGTTGGGGCGATGAGGAGCCAGTCGTCCAGGTACGGAAAGACCTGAATTCCCTGAAGCCTCAGGTGGGCCGCTATAACAGCCAAGACTTTGGTGAACACCCTGGGGGCCGAGGTGAGACCGAAGGGGAGGGCCCTGAACTGAAAGTGACTGGCTCCCAGCCGGAAGCGGAGGAACCTCCTGGAGAGTCTGTCCACAAGAATGTAATAGTACGCATCCTTGAGGTCTGTCGAGCACATCCAGTCATTCTCCCGTAACAGGGGGAGAATAGATTGCAGCATGACCATCCAGAACTTTTCTTTGGGTACTGCCAAGTTCAAGAGAGAAAGGTCGAGGATGGACCTCAAGTCCCCCGTCTTTTTTGGCACCAGAAAGAACCTGGAGTAAAACCCTGATCCGAGCTGATCTGGGGGGACGGGTTGGATGGCTCTTTTTTGTAAAAGCTGCTGAATTTCTGTAGCAGCCACCTCCCTCTGATTGGGTGGTACGTCGGGGAGGCTTCTGGTTTTGGGGGTTACAATAAAGGGAATTTGGTAACCTCTGGATATGATGCGAAGCACCCAGCAATCTGTTGTTATGGACTCCCACATTGCTAGGTGCCTCAAAAAACGCCCCCCGACTGCCTCCAGAGTGGAGCAGCCGGGCAACCCCTCAGGGGTTCTGTGTGGGTCTCTCAAAGAAGGGTTCTCTGGACCTAAAATTTCTGGGACCCCCTCTGCCTCTAGGGCGGCGTCCTCCCTGTCCTCCTCTGCCACGAGAGGACTGGTTGTCTGGAGCAGACTGGGACTGATGCGATTTCCAGAACCACATCTTCTTCTGACCCTTTTGGTTCTTGGAAAAGGACCTCTGGGGAGCAGAGACGCGGACTCCGACGGCAGACAACGTCTTCCTGTCTTTCTCGCTCTGGACTAAAGTGTCGCGAACGGTTTTGCCAAACAGTGCACAACTATCAAAGGGGGCATTCACGAATGACGCCTTAAAGGGTTCCGAGAAGTCACAATGTCGGAGCCAGGCTTGGCGCCTCATTACCAGGCCGGCTCCACCAGCTCTAGCGGCTCCTTCAGAGGCGTGAGACAAGAGCCACACAGAGGTGTTAGAAATGGAACATAGAGTGAACATTCGGGAGTACAGCTGCTTGTCCCCTTCCGACATGGACTCTCGGGGGGAAGCATATTCATAGGCGTATTCTTTTATTAGATCTCGCTGCAGCCGGATGACGTGTGCCATATAGTTCAGCGCCCTCATCAAGAAGGTTGCTGAACTGAAGGCCTGCTTCCCAAGGTGGTCCATCGACCGAGACTCCTTGCTCGGTGGGTGGACCGGGAAGCTCTCCTGAGCCAAATCCTTCTTGGTGGCCGCTGCCACCAACATGGCATCCACGGGGGGGACCTCTGCTCCAGTGGGTTCTTTCTGCAGGGGGACTCAGGATCCTATCTGGGCGCTTGGGGACTGGCTCTACAGTGTCCGGCTCCTTCCAAGTCCTGGTGGAGATGAGGTCCACCAGGGGGGAGGGGACACCCAAGAGGTAGATGGCCCTGCTTCGAACGCCTCTAGGAATACGGACTCATCGGGGGAAGCCTTGGGGGCAGACCACCCTCCCCTAATCAAGCGTCTTTTAATAGTAGGTTTATTAAACCTAGCACAAAAACGACAACTAGTGACGTCGTGATCTGGGCCTAGGCAAGGTATGCAATAAGAATGAAAATCCTTATGAGGTATTTGCTTCCCACAAGAAATACAATTGTTAACTTTTTCTGACATCGGTCTGAGGCAAGAAAAGTTTCCCCAACGGGGTACTTAGCTTTATAGAAGACTTTGGTCTGAAATTCGAATTCGAAAATCTCAGGAGTCAACCGACCGGCACTTGCGAACTGCTTCTGCTTCAGGCACCGCGCGGCAAGAAAGACTGGGGAAAATGGCGTCGGTTGCAATATATATACCCCTGGTGCACTGACGTCAGGGAAGAAGCAACAACAACCGACGCCGGACCAAGACTTTAGAATTCCGGCCGACTGCTGGACCGCCTGACGACAGGATAACCCAAGTGTGATGACTGCAGCAGGGTAACACGATAAACATCAGGATTCCAATCCACATTAGGCAGAGCCCCTCACTAACACTCTTCAAGAGAAACATTGACGAGTGGATGGGAAACAGAAAATTTACCCCGGGGATCACTGCAGTGGCTCTGCTGGAACGAGGCACAGGGAAGTAATGGCTCTGCTGGACAGAGGCGCAGGGAACTAATCAAAGGGGGCAGCGAAAGCCAATACATTCTGGCTAGGCTTACAGATGCCCTCGGGGCAGACAGCCTAGTGCTTACCTATGAACCTACGTGGCAGTACACTAAACACCAAAAGTGTGATAAGAGACTTAGGGACACAGGTGGACAGTGGTCTCACCTTCGATAACCACATCGCCACAACAGTCAGGAAATCATTCTATGTGGCACACCTCGTCACTAAGGGCTTTTCATCCAGGAAAAAAGGAGGTCATTTTCCCACTGTACTCATCCCTCATTAGACTCATTACAGAATACAACACCCCATTTGGAATGTACCTCTCAAGACATCTGCAACAACTGGAAAGGCCGCAGAAATACCTCACTAAAAAAATCACAGGCCTAAAGCAGATGCCCTATGCTGACCATCTAAAAAAGTCCAGCTATAGTCTGTCGCATATCGTCTACTCAAAAGCGATCTCTGATTAGCATACAAGGCCATGTCAAACCCAGAGCTGTTGGACATGCTACACTTAAAAGAAATCCCAATTCCTTAGAGCCACAAGCTCCAGTGATCTAAACCTTGTCATCACAATGAACAAAAAATGCTGGAGGGATAGGTTCCTGTCCCAGAGACTCCGCAGATTCTGGAATAGACTGCCCATACACGTCAAGCAGAGCGCCTCTTTGGCCCTCTTCAAAAGGAACCTGGACGACTGGATGGGAGATAAGAAATTCGACCTGGGGAAAACGTCAGCCGCCCTGCTAGACAGGGGTCCAGGGAAGTAAATAGTGGGAAGAAATCACCAGGGAATTGTTATGGCTAGGCTTGTATAGGCCCCTAGGGCTGATAGCCTAGTACCAACGTATATAAACCTATGAACATAAAGAAAAGATCAGGGGGGGAAGGAGTGAGGGACAGTTGATGACAAATGAAGTCTAACTACTCAGATGGAACATTATGGTGAGTACATAACTTCTTTATCTGAAGTAGTTGACTTCATTTGATCATCAACCTGTGGGACAGATTCCCCAGCTACCAAAACCTTAGCTGGCCTTCATGGAAGGATATTTCGGAGCACTGCGGAGTCAAAGATGCTCTCCCTCTAGAAACCCATGTCCAATTTATAATGAGAAATGAAGGTGTGAGATGAGGACCAAATAGCCGCCGAACAAATCGTCCAAAGGTACTCTAGACCAAAAGGTAGATGACATAGCCATGGACGTGGTAGAATGGGCATTTATCCTACCCAGAACGGACATACCTTTGTCTTTGTAAACCTGAAGGATGCAAAGGGAAATCCATTTGGCAATAGCTACCTTAGAAACCGGTTTGCCCAGAAAGGGCGTAGCAAAAGACACAGACAACTGGTCAGACTTGCGATAGGCTTTAGTCCTGTGTAAGTAGAAAAGTAGCTGTCTATTTATGTCTAACACATGCAAATTATTTTCACCCCTGTTCTGAAAATTTCGAAACAAAACAGGTAAACTGATTGACTGATATTTGTTTCAGAAGCCAATTTAGGCAGAAAAGAAGGATTAGTATGAAGTGAAACCTTGTCTTTATGAAAAATCATATATGGGGGTTTGACAGATAATGCCTGGAATTCTGACACTCTCCTACTAGAGGTAATAGCCACTAGAAAAGCTGTCTTCCAGGATAAAAATTTCAAGTCCACAGAAGCAGGAGGCTCAAAGGGCGGAGCAACCAAAGTTTGCAAAACTAGGGTAAGGTCCCAAGGACGGTAGGATCCTTAACCGGGGGTCTTAAAAAAGAAAGGTACCTTTAATAAAGGTTTTGCAAAGTCTGGAGGAAGACAAAGAAGCCATGTTCTCACCTACATGGAAACTGGAAATGGCCGCCAGTTGAACTTTCACTGTAGATGAGCTGGCACCCTGCTGGAAAATATATGACAAGAACTCAAGGACCGCTGGAACAGGAGCCGTGAAAGGATCCAAATCCCTCTGAGAAGCCCAGATAGAAAAACGCTTCCATTTGCTGTGGTATATTTTTCTGGTAGAATATTTAGGAGCTGCCACCAGAATAGTTTTGACCAGGGAAGACAGACCGGGAGTCCTAGCAATCAAGGGAACTGGAGCAGCCAAGCAGTGAGCTTTAGACTGCCCAGGCTGGATAAGGAACCCTCGAGAAGTGCAAAATGATTTCCGGTCTCGGATCCAAGATCCAAAGAGGAACTATCACGAGACCAAAGATAGGGAAACCAGATTTAGTGAGGCCAGAATGGGGCAATGAGGATGACTCTGCTCCCCAACCAGCGAGCTTTCTGGAGAAATTTTGTCATGAGGTAAAGGGGGATAAGCATACAGACTGGGAGGCCAAGCATGGACCAGAGCATCCCTAGGGGATTCCCCCCTGTGGGGGGATCAGAGCGAAGAACTCACTGCACTTCGCATTGGAATGTGAAGAGATCACAGCAAGGCTGTCCCCACTCGAGGAAGATCTGCTCCGCTACAGAAGGATTCAGAGACCACTCGTAAGGCATTAGAATAGTCCTGCTCAGTTTGTCTGCCAGTATGTTAAATCGACCCAGAATGTGCGTTGCTACGAGAAAATGGCTGGTGGTGATCGCCCATTCCCACACTCTCATGGCCTCGCGACAAAGGGGGTAAGATCTGGCTCCTCCCTGCTTGTTGATGTACCAGACCGCTGACATACTGTGTCTGAATTGCAATAGTTCCCAGAGGAAGAAAGGCATGAAGGGCCTGCAACGCTAAGACCGCCCTTAATCTCTGGAACATTGATATGCAACTTGGTCTTGTTCAGAGACCACGTACCTTGGACTGTCCTGCCCGAGCAATGCTCCACCCCACCTTAGTTGGGAGGCATCCATGGTCACAGTGGCTTGGGAAGGGGCTGTAATAAATATTCGTCCCCCGACGGTCTCCGAGGAGCGTATCCACCAGATGAGGGGCTTCCTGCACAAGTTACATATATGAATAGGATGTGTCAATGGCAGATCCAATAAAGGCCATTGGACTGCTAGTGTCTACTGCAGAACCCACATATGAAGACAAGCACAGGGGAGAAGAGTAATGGTGGCTGCCATGGAACCTAGGGCTCTTAAAACCGCCTCGGCTGGAGGAAGATGAGACTGAAGGAAAACGAACTCATGAAGTCGTACGTTTCGGACTCTCTCTGGAGTTAGAAAGACCCTGGCTTGTAACGTATCGATTCTTGCTCCTATGTAGTCTAAGACCTGAACAGGGTCTAGAGAAGACTTGGACATGTTGATTGTAATGCCCAGCAAGTATAACAATTTCAGGAAATAGTCTCTGGCCTGACAGAGTAGATGCCTGGTGGGTGCAGCAAGGAGCCAATCATCCAGGTAGACCTATATCCCCTGAAGCCTCAGGTGAGCCGCTACTACTGCCATTACCTTGGTGAACACACTGGGGGCTGTGGTGAGACTGAAGGGTAGGGGTCGGAATTGATAGTGATCAGCCCCTAGCCAAAAGTGGAGGACCCTCCTGGAGTGTCTGTGCATTGTGATGTGGTAGTACGCGTCCTGGAGATCTATTGAGCACATCCAGTCGTTCTCCTGCAGGTAAGGCAGGATGGATTGTAGAGTGACCATCTGGAACTTCTATTTGGCACCAAAAAGAACCTGGAATAGATGCCTGATGGGCTGGACGACTTTTTTCCTTAGCAGCTTCGTTATTTTGAGTGCTGCTGCCTCCCTTTGCACAGGTGGAATGTCCGGGAGGTGTGTTGGGGGAAAGGGAGGAGTCAAAAAGGGGATGGTATAGCCTCTGGATATTATCTGAGGCACCCAGCGGTCTGATGACATGGACTCCCATGCCATCAGGTGCACAGAAAGATGACCCCAGACTGCCTCCAGAGCAGAGCAGTCGGGCAACCCCCTCAGGGCTGCTGAGTGGGTCTGTCCAATAACGGTTCTCGAGACCCAAAATTTCTCAGACTCCCTCTGCCTCTGGGCCGGTCTCTGTCCTGACCCCCTCTGCCTCTAGGGGAAGGTGAATTCTGTGTGTCCCGGGAATACTGAGACTTCCAGAACCACATCTTATTTTGCCTCCTCCGATTCCTGGAAAAGAATCTTTGGGGGTTAGAGAAGCAGATCCCGATGACAGACAGTGTCTTCCCATCCTTCTCACTCTGGACCAATGTCTCACGAATCGTCTTTCCAAACAAGGAAGAACCATCGTAAGTGGCATTCGCAAAAGACACCTTTAAGGGTTACGTAAATTGACAAAGCCTAAGCCAGGCATGTCGCCTCATGGCAACGCTGGACCCGGCTGCCCTTGCTGCTCCTTCAGTAGCACGTGAGAGGCAGCACATGGACATATTAGTAACCGCTTTGAGAGTGGCCATTAGCACGGAGAATATCCTCTGGTGACATGGACTCTGGAGGCGACTCAATGAACTCCTTGACCAGGTCTCGCTGTAGTCTAGTTATGTGGGCCAAATAATTCAGCGCCCTTACAGAAAAGGTGGCTGAAGCATACTTCCGGTTTCCCCAGACGATCCATCATCCTGGATACTCGGTCGGGGGGATGGACCGTAGAACTTTCCTGGGCTAGTTCTTTCATAGTGGCAGCCACTACCACCATGACGTCCACTGGGGACCCCTTGTTCCAACTCGGCCTGTCTATTGGAGGGCTCAAGATTTTATCGGGCCACCTGGGGATTGGCTCCACTGTGTCCAGCTCCTTCCATGCCCTGGTAGTAATAAGGTCCATCAAGGGATCCATGGGGGGGGCACCCAGGAGGTAGAAGGGCCCATGTCGAAGGCCTCCAGGAACACAGACTCATCTGAGGAAGGCATGGGGGTGGACCATCCCCCCTCCCCCCCTGCTGGCGCAGGATTTCCATGATTTCTCCAAAGGTGACATCTTTGGGGGGTGATCTGGAGGAACCTTCCCCTTCCTCCAAATCGGTATCCTCAGTGAGGGACTCTGGAGAAGAGAGTCCAGGTGCCTCCTTTTGCACATTCGCAAATCTCTTCAGTGGGATTCTCCGGAGAGGTCCCACAAACTACCTCTGGTTCCTTGAGGGAAACCGTCTGGGGCACATCGAGCACAGGTTGTCCCTGCATGGGCAAAATGGCTGAAGATGCACCCAGAGGTGATGGGGTCAGGGCGGAATCCGATGAGATGGTCAGGGGCCTCGATCCGCTGGAGAGAACTCTTTCCACCACTTTGAAAGCCGAGGGAGAGAGAGTCTCCTGAGAAACTGACAAGGAAACTGCTCTCCCTGGATCTGGAATGGGGATTGGAGCCAAGCCCGACGGAGCCGAGATACCGAGGGATAGAACTCGACCCGACAGCATCGGAGCCAAAGGAGAAAGACCCAATCCCTCGGATCTGACACCCAGGCTTCAGCTCCGAGAGCCGCTCTGGTCCAAACCCGCTCAAGTTAATGGCCGGCGTCGAGGTACACAGTACCATCGGCGCCGACCTCTTGACTCAGATACTGAGGGTCTGACCGGAGAAGGAGATGTCGGGGCAAAAAAGATAAGTAAGCTCCCCCCTCCGGAGGGAGAGGAGGCTGGCAAGAACCCCATCTGAATCTAGGTGCGAATAAACCTTTGTATCATTTTGTCCATGTCCGCTTCAGATAAATTTCTGGTGGACCAAGACAAGGCCACCTATGCTGATAAGAAGGATCGGTGTGCGGATGCCCTAGAAAGACATCTAAGCTCCTCCAGCGAAAATCTCGGCAATTGGAGCAGAGGAGAAGCTGTCCTGGAAAACACTGGCTGTTTAGGAGGATCCACCATATCCGACCGGTCCGGGGATCTCTTCCTCCCTCTGTCTCTATTTCTGTCTTTGCTTCTCTCTTTCGGTTGACTCCTTATCCACAGGCCTCTGTCCAAAAGGTTGAGTCCCAGCCTGGGAGGGAGATGGAGAGGAAGAGACAGTGGCTGAAAGAGAAGGGGCAGTCACATGGCCGTGACCGCAACAGAAGAAGAGGCAGCCGCCTCTGTAGCAGGGAGAAGTCCCTTGAGGATCAATTTTGCCCTACGATCCTTTAGGGCCTGGGGTGAACCCCGCACCAATAGGGCAGTCCGAAGAAAGATGAGCTGCTCCCAAACACACAACGCACAGTGTGTGGCCATCCGCCGGAGACAACTTATGGCCACACTCTATACACTTTTTGAAGACCAGCTTGGCCTGCTGATCTGCTATGCCAACAAAGAAGGTACGATATGCCAAGACTTTAAACTACCCGACCCCAACACTCACACACAACTTACTCGCAATGAGGGGGAAGGGAGATAAGGCCTGTTATCTACAACACAGAAAAACTTTTTTTTGAAAGGGTGAGGACTGAAAAAGGGAAGGGAAGGCAAAGGACATAAGAAACCTGCCTACACTTACAGTCACTCTAACATCCACAAAAAAACAGAAAAAGTGCCTACCACACCTGTAGCTCTAAGACCACGCTGCTTGGCAAAGCCATGGCAAACAAGATCTGAGGGAAGGAAGGAGATGGAGGGGTATTATGGGTAAAGGGAGGAGCTTGGAGCTCGGATCAGATACTGGTGAAGCTGGTGTCTCGTATCCAGTCCGGATCAGACACCCACCGGTTGATGATCAAATGAAGTCAACTACTTCAGATCTATATTTTTCTAAGAATCTATTAATGGAAAGATCGCACACAGTTTGTTCAAAGGCCACAAATTAACCTCCCTGAGATGTTGCTTGGTCAAAACTTGCTTCAAATCTGGTCAGCTCTTAGGCTGCTTCAGTAGATGTAAAATAACTCATCACAACAAAAGAATAATGACATAGGTACAATTTTGTTACAATGAAAACACAGAGGAACGTACTGCTTTTGTGACAACTAAAGTAGTAGCTGTGAAATGTATTTATTTATTGACATCTGGTGACCAGGAAAGTCCAACTGGGTCAGGAACCCATTTTCAGCAGAGGCCCGGGGAGCAAAGCTCCATCAGTACAAGTATAGTCAGAGATTATACAATTATAGTATTATAAAAGGTATTAAACAAACACTTCCAGAAAAGAATAGTCAAACACAGTAATTACTAAATACATACGGGTCTACTTCAATTCATTGAATCTCATTTCGTCGAAATTTCATTTCACTGAAAGTTCATTACATCGACAAGCATTTTAGGTGAGGGGCTTCGCCCCCCACACCCCCCCCCTACTATATATATCAACTCCGGGGTCGCACACCATTGGGGAAGGGGGCAAATGCTTGTCGATGTAATGAACTTTCAGTGAAATGAAATTTCGACGAAATGAGATTCAATGAATTGAAGTAGACCCATACATACATATATTAAATCTAATGTAGTTAAAAGTATAAGTAAATTACAGTTTGTAGTACATTATAACCTTAATTAACAGATAGAAAGAAGCATATTGACTCCAAGGAAAGAATGACTAAAGGTAGTAGTGTAAGATATAAGGACAAGTAAAAGTAGATAGTGTGATTATTACAAAGTTGTGACAGAGGAGAGGATAATATGAGAAGCTACCCTGTGACGTATTGGAGAAAAAAAAGGAACTATGCCATGTATAAGGAAGGAAGCATAATCAGGGTTAAGTAAAGCACAGTTGTGTACACTTACCATAAATGTAGATGTTCGAGTGTATTCACTGTTGCAGTCATTACATTTGGGTTATCTGCTTGCAGGTAGCCCTCAGTCGGTCTGATTATCAAAGTCTTGGGTCCTGTGTCGGTTGCGGTCTCATCTTCCATGACGTCAGGTAGTCAGGGATATAAAGCATGCATCTGACACCATTACATCAGTTTTTCTTCCCCCAGATGTCAGGTACCCCATAATGGGAAGCAATTATATACAAGGTTACACCTCCAACAAAAAGCAAATACACCAGAAAGCTTTAAGCATAGCAAGCAAGAATAGAGGTATAGTCAATAGAAGTCAGGGGGCTGGAGGGAGTGAGTGTAACCAGGACTGCAAAAGTGAATACACTTGAACATCTGCATTTATGGTAAGTGTACACAACTGTACTATGTTCGTGTTTCACTGTTGCAGTCATTACATTTGGGTAGATTCCCAAAGCTAAAGAAGGGAGGAGGCAGTTAGATAGCATTAGGACCAGCTATAAGGCCCTGCAAGACTGCAGTGGCAAAAGCAGGTCTGGATTTAGAAAAAACTGCCAAGTGGTAATGCTTAGTGAAGGTATGTACAGAACTCCAGGTAGCAGCTTCTAGGATGTCCCTGGTAGGGACATCTCTGAGAAAGGCTGTAGACGTAGATGCAGCCCTGGTTGAATATGGTCTTATCCCCTGTGGGGTAGGTTTTCCATGATGCTTATAGCAGAAATGAATGCAATGACCTATCCACTTAGAAATGGTTTGCTTTGAAATGGCCTTCCTCTCTGCCCCTGCAGCAAATGCAACCAGCAGCTGTTCAGACTTCCTGAGAAGCTTTGTCCTGTCCAAGTAAAATATAAATTGTCTGTGCACGTCCAAGGAGTGCAGTATTCGTTCCCCTTTGTTCTGTGGATTAGAAAAGGAGGTTGGCTAATGAACGGACTGATTAAGGGCCACACTGGATACCACCTTGGGCATAAAGGAGGGATTGGTCCTGAGGGACACCTGCCCACATGAAAGATGATGAAAGGATCCACTGCCCTGAGGGCCTGTAATTCAGAAACCCTTCTTGCTGAAGTGATGGCTAGGAGGAAGGCTGTTTTCCAAGAAACAAATTTCAACTGCATTTGCAGCTGGCTCAAAGAGAGGTAGAGTGAGCTTTTCCAATACAAAGTTAAGGTCCCAGGCAGGAGTAGGGGCTCTCCTGGATGGTCTTAAGTTTTTGGCCCTTCTGAGGAATTGCTTCAGCAGTGGATGAGAGAAGAGGGGTTGCTCTGCATTATAATGAGCTGAGATGACAGAGGGATGAATTTTGATGGAAGAAAAGGAATGGCCTTTGTGAAGCATCTCAGTTAAGTACTGAAGAATGAACGGTAAATTGGGCACAGTAGTGTCCATCCCCTGTGTTTGGTTCCAGGAATAGAATCTCTTCCATTTTTCAGCACAGGATTTTCTAGTACTAGGCTCCTTGCCTCCAGAAAGACATCTAGTACTAGGCCTCCTTGCCTCTAGAATGACATCCATCACTTGCTTACTGAGGGATGGTAAAGGAGAGATCATGTAATTAGCCAGGCTACAAGGTTCAGGGTTTGAAGCTGTGGGTGCAGAATCTGGCCCGCCTGCTGGGACAGCAAGGCAGGGGTCTGAGGCAGGTGCCATGGTTCCACAAGTGACACTGCGCAAGAGAGGGTACCGGAGTTGGCGTGGCCAGCCTGGTGCAATAAGTATTGTCCTTGGTTTGTCCTGTTTGATCTTTAGTAGCACTTTGGAGAGGAGAGGCAGAGGGGAAAGACATAAACGGATAGGTTTTTCCAGCTGAAGGACAGGGCATCCACTTTCCCAGCTTGCCTGTGGGGAGTCCTTGTGCTGAATTTGTCCAACTAGTAATTCCGAGGGGAGGCAAACGGGTCCATCTCTGGGCTCCCCCATTTGATTCTCAAAAAGTTGAATATCTTTGGATCCAGTTTCTACTTGTGTGGGTCCATGAGATTTCTGCTTAGGTCATCTGCCAGTGTATTTAGCTTCCCCGGCAGGAATTGGGCTTGTAGGTGCACTTGGTAGCTTAAGGCTGTGTTCCACAGAGCCATGGCTAGCCTGCAGAGGGGGTATGAATGGGTTTCCCCCCTGCTTGTTTATGTACCACATAACAGTGGTGTTGTCCGTCTTTACCAATAATTGTCCTGGAAGAATGTGGCCCTTGAAGGCTGTCAGAGCATTCTGTGCAGCTAACATTTTTTTTTTTTGATTGACATGCAGGTGCATTTGACTCTGGTTCCATTTGCCCTGAATGCACTGCCCTGCCAGGTGAGCCCCCACCATGCATAGTCTGTGTCTGTTAGGGTTTGGGCAGCAGGGGGTAGAGTGAATGGCAGTCCCTTGTTTTGGTGGCATGCCTCTGCCCACCAAAGGAACTCTGTAGACAAGGTATGATAGGAATCTAGAGAGAAGATTCTAGGTCCTGAGAATGTTGGCACCATAGGCTTTTTTGACAGCATTGTAGTTCCCTCATATGCAGTCTTGCATATGGAATTAGTAGAATGCAAGAAGCTATGAACCCCAGGGCTTGCAGTATTTTCCTTGCAGATAGCTGGGGCTCTGTGGCCAGTAGTTTGAAGTAGGCTGTCAAATGAACTTGTTTCTCTGGAGTGAGGTATGCCCATTTGGGAAGTTGAATTCAAGCTTGCTCCCAGGAATACAATTTGTTTGCAGGGTACTAGATGTGATTTCTTTTCGTTTATGGTGTACCCCAGAGAAGTTAGTCAATTCTTTACAAATGCCAGATGATTTAATAGTATTGTCCTGGCTTTCTTCTTGAATTAGACAATCATCCAGGTATGGGTATATTTGAACATTTCTTTGCCTGCAAAATGCAATGACTGGAGCTAGGCACTTGGTGAATACCCTGGGCACAGTAGATAAGCCAAAGGGCAGTGCAGAGAACTAATAGTGCATGTAGCCTGCTTTGAAGAGTAGGTATCTTCTGCAAGATTCCCTTACTGGGATGTGCAGGTAGGCTTCCTTTAAATCCAGAGTTGCCAACCAGGTTATTTTGCCTAGCATAGGAAGCAGATGAAGAAGAGTTAGCATTTTGAATTTTGGGATTACCAAAAAAGTCTTTAGGATAGACAGGTCTAGTATAGGACGCTAGGAATTGTCTTTTCTGGGTACCAGGAAAAGTCTCGAGTAGAAGCCTTGCCCCCATTCTTCTTTTGGGACAGGTTGAATAACCCTGATGCTTAGAAGAGAGATAACTTGCTTTTGAGCCTATGCCCACTGATTTGGGGGTAGGTATGGCCAACCGTTTGGGGTTGGTAAGGAGTGGAAGTGGAATCTGTATCCTTGGGAAATTATATTTAAAACCCATTTGTCTTGGGTAATGAGTTCCCAGTTTTTTGCATGCAGGGCGATCTTTCCCCCAAGGGAACAGTCAGTTGGGCAGGGCTTGGAAGGTTTAAAATTAAGTCATTGTGAAAGTTTACCATAGGGGGGTGTCTTACTACTTCCAGCTTTGGAAGTGGGAGTCCCCCCCAACTGCTTAGGCCTGTGAGTACCTTGGGACTGAAGCCTGGGTGTTCTGCTGGTTCTGGGTTTGGACTGAGAAGGCCTGGAAGAGGCAGGAAAGGACCAATTCTTAGAAGGTCAATGCCTACTAAATCTGGGAGGTTGTACTTGCAGGAAATCTTTAACAGTTTGCATAGATTTAGCTTTTTCCTCCATCTTTTTAAGTACTACTACTGATTTGTTGCCAAACAGGTGGTCTTGGTTTAAGGGAGCATCCAGTAATTTAGCTTTAACATGATCTGGGAAAGAAAGCTCCTTAAGCCAAGCATGCCTTCTAAGTACAGACCCAGTGACAGCAGCCCTACAAGATGCCTCTAATGAATCAAAACTACATTGCAAAGTATGTTTCCGAACTTGTTCAGCAGAATGCATTAAATTCTGTAATTCTTTATTTTCAGCACAGTCAGGAATCAACATCATTTTCTGTTTAAGCAATCCAATAATACGCTGCTGATATTTCAACATATGAAACTGGCAGTTTAAGGCCTTAATACCTTCTTACCCCATCAGTCCAGGGCCCTGGAATCTCTATCCGAGGGGGTAGGGTTTTTGGCAGTAGTAGCCTTTAATGCCTTTGGGCCCCTGTGAAATGGTCTCAGGATCTGCAGTAGGATTCTTAAAGAGGAACTTGTGAGAGTCAGGAACTCTAATACCAGTCAGGTTTCCTTGGAGCTGGTGGTAGAGAGTCAGGGACCAGGCTAGATTCTGTGAAGGCATCATCTACAATGTCCAGTACAGGAGGGATAGCTAGAGGCCTGTGTTGAGGTAAGAGTAAGAATTCCCTAAGCCTCTTTTTTGGAGTCAGAGTAATACTGGCTTTCCCAGCGGAAATGCTCCCTAAGAGTATGCAAAGTTTCACCACAAGAGAAATCTTCTGGAGGGAAAGCAGAGGGAATGGAGTTCTCTGCATCAGAATCCTTATAAGTAGATAAGAGGAACTCCTGGTCATCAGATAAAACAGAAATTTCAGAATCCTGATCAGAAGAATCAGAAGGAAAATCAGTTCTAGGTCTCTTATTAGAGGGAGAAGGGTGGCTTCTCCTGATTAGAGTAATAAGGTCTTCAGCCATTCTTATCATTTGTTTTTTAGGCATAGGGGCCTGACCATGCGGTCTGGGCATCTGTTTTCTATGCATGGATCGAGTTTTAGGCCTTGAAGAAGAAGATGGCGTTGGTTTAATATGCAAGTCAGTAGGCCTGAATACACCCTCAGAAGCTGGTGCCTGCACAGCGGCTCAGGACCCATCCAAGGTAGAGACATCCGCAGGTTCCACAGTCGAAGAAGCATCTCACGTCATACTGGACTCCGAATGGGTCTCAGTAGAGGCCTGCGAATCTGAAATAGTGGGTATCAGGGGCTGCAAAAGCACCTCACTGAGTACCGGCAAACTGGCGACTAGCTTAGAAGGGTCGGCAGCTATGGACCTATGCGGTCTGTCTATCTGTGTTTTTACGGAATGCCTGTAGCCAGGTGTCTTACCAAAGCCATTTCTGGATAATTGAACTGAGTACCAAAATATTTAGATGCGAAAATGAACAGACGATGAATAGTTAGTTGTTTGAATAAGGCACAAAACCGACAGCGAGGTACGTCGTGGTCTGGGCCTAAGCAAGGAATACAGTAAGAATGAAAATCTTTGAGGTATTTGCTTTCCACAAGAAATACAATTGTTAACTTTTACTGACATCGGTTTAGAGCAAGAAAAAAAGATTCCCTAATGGGGTATTTAGCTTAGTTGTAGACTTCGGATCTGAAACTTGAAAACGAAAATTTCAGGAGTCGGCTGTCCGGCACTTGCAAACTGCTTCTGCTTCGAGCACTGCAGAGCAAGAAAGACTGATGTAATGGCGTCAGCTGCATGCTTTATACCCCTGACTACTTGACGTCATGATAGATGAGAGAGCAACCAACAGAGGACCCAAGACTTTGATAATCAGTCTGACTGAGGGCTACCTGCAAATAGATAGCCCAAATGTAATGACTGCAACAGTGAAACACAAAGAAAGTACAGTTTTGTACCTACCATAAATGTAGATGTCCGATAGGAATGCATCTGCAGTCCTTACAAATGGGTTGTCCTGTCGTCAGGCAGCCCCTCGGTCGGCCGGATTCCAAAGTCTGGGTCTGGCCTCGGCTGGTGTCGCACTTCACCCGACGTCATAGCTGCTGTTATTCGGGTATAAAGGCATCAGCCGACGCCATTTTCCTCAGTGTTTCTTGCCCCACATGCCAGGTGCCCTCTTGGAAGGCTAAATTTGGATAAATGCCAATGATTCCAAATAGTAGAGAGCAAACACAAAAAATAAGCATGTATGTACATATATACAAACAAATACATCATAATAGATCCCCCCCAAGCTAGCTGAAGGCTGGCAAATACCCTAGGAGTACCTCAGAGGGGAAGGTGGGTGGGTAATCCTGACTGCAGATACATTCCTATCGGACATCTACATTTATGGTAGGTACAAAACTGTACTATGTCCTTCAAGGATGCATCTGCAGTCCTTACAAATGGGTAGAATACCATAGCTAAACAAGGGGAGGAGGAAAGAGTAGAGATTATGGTGTAGCTAGGATCCCTTGCAAAACAGCAGTGGCAAAACCTGCTCGGGATCTAGAGTATAAAGGTAAATTGTAATGCTTGGCAAATGTATGCACGGAGGTCCAAGTAGCAGCCTCTATAATGTCCTTGGTAGCCACTCCTCGTAAGAAGGCTGTGGTAGTGGCTGTAGCCCTTATGGAGTGAGGCCTGATGTTCTCAGGAGTTTTCTTTCCATGGTAGGAGTAACAAAATCTAATGCAATTTCCTATCCATTTGGAGATGGTCTGTTTTGAAATTGGTTTTCCTTCCTTTCCTGTGGCATATGCTACCAGAAGCTGGTCAGTTTTTCTATTGGACTTAGTCCTGTCCAGGTAGTAGCGTAACTGTCTGTGTACATCCAAGGTATGCAAAGTCTTTCTTCCCTGTTTTGTGGGTTTGGAAAGAATGTAGGTAGGTGGATAGCCTGATTTAATGACACTCTGGATACCACCTTAGGCATAAATGTAGGATTTGTTCTCATGGACACTCTATCTTGATGGAAGATCAGGAAGGGTTGCACTGCCATTAATGCCTGTAGTTCAGAGACCCTTCTTGCTGAAGTTATTGCCAGCAGGAAAGCAGTCTTCCAGGATAAGTATTGTAATTCTGCTGTTGCTGCTAGCTCGAAAGGAGGAAGTGTCAATTTTCTAGCACAAAGTTCAAGTCCCATGCTGGCAATGGTGGTTTCCTGGGAGGTTTTACATTTTTAATTCCTCTCAGAAACTGTCTGAGCAGGGGATGAGAGAAGACAGGAGGATCCAAGCTGTATTGTGCTGAAATAGCTGATGCATGTATCTTGATGGAAGAATAGGACAGGCCTGTGTGGAAGAGCTCTGCCAAGTACTCCAAGATGTTGGCCATGTTTACCAGAGTCACATCTTCTCCTTTGCAGTACTCCAAATGAGATATCTTTTCCATTTTGCTGCATAATTCTTTCTTGTTGAAGGTCTGCGAGCCTCCAGGATTATGTCCTTAACCCTTTGGGATAAATTTGGGTTAATTGCTGTTATGTAATGTTCCAGGCAGTTAGCTGCAGAGTTTTCAGGTTTGGATGCATGATGTTGTAGTTGTTCTGTGTTAACAGTAATGGGATCAGGGTAGTGTCCATATTTGTTCCCGAGACATGCTCCTCAGCAATGGGTACCAATGTTGTCTTGGCCAGTCTGGAGCTATCAGAATGATCCTTGGACGGTCCTCTTTGATCTTCAGAAGCACCTTGTGCATCAAAGGAAGTGGTGGAAATGCGTATGCTGTCAGGTTTTTCCAACTGAAGGATAGGGAGTCCACCTTCCAAGCAAGTGGGTGGTACGTCCTTGTGCAGAATTTCTTTAGCTGGTGATTGAATGGGGATGCAAACAAGTCTATTTGTGGTAATCCCCATTTCCTTGTGATGGCTTTGAAGATGTCCGGATGAAGTATCCATTCGTGGGCATCTGTGGTTGTTCTGCTTAATATGTCTTCTAGAATGTTTTCTTTTCCCGGTACAAAAATTGCTTGTAACTGAATGTTGTTTGTTGATGTACCACATAACTGTGGTGTTGTCTGTCCTTATCATCAACTGACCTTCTTGGAGAAATGATCTGAATGACTGGATTGCCAATTTTACTGCCAGCATTTCCTGTAGATTTATGTGTAGGCGCAGCTGGTCTTGAGTCCATAAGCCTTGTATGCACTTGCCCTGCATGTGTGCCCCCCAACCGAGGTCTGAGGCATCTGTCGTGATGGTTTGGCTTGGTTGGCTGTTGCAGAAGGGCAACCCTGTGTTTGATTGGCAGGCCTGAGCCCACCATAGGAACTCTTGTTTCAGGCATGGGATTATTGGGATTTTGGTTTCTAGGCTGTGCTTGTGTTGGGACCACAAATTCCTTAGGTACCACTGTAGCTTTCTCATATGCAGTCTGGCATGAGGGACCAGAATTATGCAGGATGCCATGAAGCCTAGAGCTTGCAGTACTTTTCTTGCTGTTAGGTGGTTCTGCTTTGTTAATGCCAAGAAGTAGAGAGGTAGTTGCTCTTTCTTTTCTGCAGTTAGGAATGCCATTTGTTTTGATGTGTCCAGCTCTGCACCCAGAAAGGTTATTCTTTGGGATGGAATCAGCCTTGACTTTTTTATATTGACTGTATATCCCAAGGCTTGCAGCAGGTAAATAACTCTTTGTAAGTCTTCTGCTAGCTTGCTTTTGTTGTCCGCTTGAATCAAGCAGTCGTCCAGGTAGGGATAAATTTGGATTCCCTGAAGTCTGCAATGAGCAATTACTGATGCCAGGCATTTCGTGAACACTCTGGGCGCAGTAGATAAGCCAAAGGGCAATGCTGAAAATTGATAATGCTCTGATCCTGCAAGAAATCTGAGGTATCTTCTGCAAATAGGTCTTATGGGGACATGCAGGTATGTCTCCTTGAGATCTAGAGTTACCAGCCAAGACTCCTTGCCCAGCATGGGAAGAAGCTGCTGTAGGGTCAGCATTTTGAATTTTGGAACAATAAGGAATGTGTTTAAAGCGGACAGGTCTAGAATGGGTCTCCATTTGTTTTCTTTTCTTGGTACCAGGAAGAGTCAGGAGTAAAATCCCTTTCCTTGCTCCATAGATGGTACCTTTTCCACAGCTCTCATTCTTAATAGCTGAGATATTTGTTTTAGAGCTTCTGTCCTTTGAGTAGGTGGTAGGTTTGGCATTCCTCTCTTCCCTCGTAGAGTATGGAAATGGAACCTGTAACCTTGGTCTACAGTTTGCAAAATCCATTTTTCCCTTGTGATGCAATGCCAGTTTTTTGAGAATAAGGTTAGTTTTCCGCCTAAGGGTGCTTCTAGTTGTTCCCTGGTAGGCGGTGCCACTGTCAAGTCACTGTGATTGAGTTGTTGTAGAGGTGGTGGCTGCGTCCGTGCCTCACTGGTTGTTACCTTGCCATTGGCGTCCCCTGTAGGCACCCCTGGATTGGTTTCTGCCTCTTGAACGCCTATTCCTGCCCCTCTGAGGCTTAGAGGAGTCCGGAAAGGACCAATTCTTGGAGGGCCAGTTCCTGCTAAACCTTGGAGGTTGAACCTGTAAGAAATCTTTCACCGTTTGTACAGATTTCGCCTTCTCTTCCATCTTTTTTAGCACCTGCTGAGCAGGGGAACCAAATAAATTGACCTTGTCCATGGGTGCATCCAAAAGCTTTGATTTGACATGGTCTGGTAATGCCTGTTCTTTCAACCATGCATGTCTCCTGATAACTGTGCCAGTCATGGCTGATCTAAAGGAAGCCTCCAGTGCATCATAGCCACATTTTAAAGAATGGTTACTAACCTGCTGTATGTTATGTACCATTTCCTGAATTAGAAGTTATGTACTCACCATAACGTTCCATCTGAGTAGGTGTATTCATTTGTCTGCAACCTGTGGGTTATGGATCCGATATCGGATCCGAACCGGCATGGTTTTCCAGCTATGGATCCAAGCTCTCAGCTCCTCCCCTCACCCATAATGCCCTGCTCTACCCTCATGACCTCAGATCGAGTTTGCCAAAGCAACAACACCCTAAAAAGGGTAACATAGAATATGCAGGAAACTGAAAGGCCAGGGGGATAGGAGGGCGGGATGGTTGCAGACAAATGAATACATCTACTCAGATGGAACGTTATGGTGAGTACATAACTTCTAAATCTGAAGTAGGATATTCATTTGTCTGCAACCTGTGGGACAGAGTCCCCAGCTACCTGAATCTTGGGCGGCCATCATGGAAGGATATTCCGGAGCACGGCGGAGCCAAAGGATGCTCTACCCCTAGATGCAAGATCCAACTTATAGTGGGAAATAAAGGTATGAGATGAAGCCCACGTGGCTGCTGCACAAATATCATCTAGAGGAATCCTAGCCTTGAAGGCTGCCGAGGTAGATACTGACTGGGTTGAATGGGCATGAACACCCTCCGGTGCGGGCCTTCCTGAAGCTTGATAAGCCAATAAGATGCACTGTGAAATCCAGCGGGACAGAGAAACTTTAGAAATTGGCTTGCCCAAATTGAATTTTGCAAAGGAAATAAACAACTGGTCGGATTGCCTATGACCAGCCGTCCTGTTCAGATAAAATCTAAGTTGCCTGTGAACATCTAATGAATGTAGCTTATATTCACCTTTGTTTTCATATTTAGGAAGAAAACAGGGAGGTTAATGGACTGATTGATGTTTGCTTCAGAAGCGACTTTAGGAAGAAAGGACGGGTTGGTCCTGAGGTAGACACGGTCCGGATGGAATACCAAGTAAGGAGGTTTAGCTGATAATGCTTGAAGCTCAGAAACTCTCTTGGCCGATGTAATGGCTACCAAAAAGGCTGTCTTGTAGTACAAGAATTTGAGATCCACCGTAGCCGCTGGCTCGAAAGGAGGGGCGGTCAAGGCCTGTAGGACCAGAGAGAGGTCCCAAGGAGGAACTGCTTGTTTTATAGGGGGCCTGAAAAGAAAAGTACCTTTAAGAAAAATTTTACACAATTTGGCTGACATAAGAGGATTAGAGTCATGGCCAATGTGATAATGAGAAATTGCCGCCAGTTGTACCTTGACCGTGGAACTGCTGGCACCATCGTTAAAGAGAGTGGTTAGAAAGTCAAGCACTAAAGGAAGAGGAACCGTGAAGGGATTCAGGCCTTGCCGCTCCGCCCACAAAGAAAAACGTTTCCACTTGCTTCGGTAAACCTTTCTAGTGGATGGTTTATGAGCTGCCACCAAAATTGCCTTAACCGGTGACGAAATACCGGGAGTCCTAATCAAGAGTGGAACTGGAGCAGCCAAGCGGTTAGCTTCAGGTTGTCCAGATTCGGAGGAGGAATGCAGGATGGATGGGATATCAGATCCGGGATGGGATCTAGAATCCAAGGAGGATTCACCGAGTGAGACCTTAGGAAGGGGAACCAGATCTGTCGAGGCCAAAACGGAGCAATGAGAATCATACGGCAACCCACCCGAGAGGCTTTCTGAAGAACTTGGAGCATCAGAGGCAAGGGTGGATAAGCATACAGAAGACCGGGTGGCCAAGCATGCACCAGAGCGTCTCTTGGGGTACCTCCGGAGGAGGTATCAGAGCGAAAAACTGTCGCACTTGGTGTTTGAGGGAGAGGCAAAAGATCGCATGAAGGGTTCCCCACGTGCGTAATATGCGTTCCGCTACCTGACAATTGAGAGACCACTCGTAAGGGGTCAGAATGGTGCGACTGAGCTTGTCCGCTAGGATGTTGGACCGACCGAATGTGCGTTGCTATTAGAAAGCGGTTGGTGGAGATTGCCCATTCCCAAACTCTCATGGCTTCTCGACAAAGAGGGTAAGACCTTGTTCCCCTTGCTTGTTGATGTACCAGACAACAGACATGTTGTCGATTGAATCGCAATTGTTCCCAAGGGAAGAAAGTCCTGAAGTGCTAGCAACGCTAAGAGCACTGCTCTCATCTCTAGAACATTGATATGCAGTAAGGTCTCTGAATCGCCCACGTGCCTTGGACGGTCCGGCCCATAAGTGCCCCCACCCGAGGCGGGAGGCATCCGTGGTCACCGTGGCGAGAGGGGAGAAGCACAAAATGGGCGGCCTTTGTGGAGATCCGGGAGTGGAGCCACCACAAGAGGGACCGCTTGCAAGCCTTGCTGATCGCTATGGGATGATGCATGGGAGAGCAAGGTATGACCACTGTACTAAGAGCGTCCACTGTAGAATGCGCATATTGAGCCTGGCAAGAGGAAGAAGTGCTATCGCCGATGCCATGGACCCTAGAGCCCTCAGGACCAACTCCGGAACAGAACTTGAATGGAGAATGGCCCGCACCTGGAGCTGCAGATTTTGAACTCTGTCCGCAGTGAGGAAGGCTCGTGAACTCCTTGTGTCTAGCCTGGCCCCTATAAAATCTAAGAGCTGTGTGGGCCAGGTTGGATTTCTTTGTGTTTATTGTGATGCCCAGAAAGGAGCAAGATGGAGAAAGGAGTCTCGCCAATAGAAGTAGATGCCTTGTTGGCGCGGTAAGAAGCCAGTCGTCCAGGTAGGGAAAGACCTGCACCCCCTGAAGCCTCAGGTGGGCCGCTACCACTGCTAATACTTTGGTGAACACCCTGGGGGCTGTGGTGAGACCAAAGGGAAGGACCCGGAACTGGTAGTGACTGGCTCCCAGCCGGAAGCGGAGAAACCTCCTGGAGCGCCTGTCCATCAGGACGTGGTAGTACGCGTCCTTGAGGTCTATCGAGCACATCCAGTGATTTTCTCCCAGAAGGGGGAGAATAGATTGCAAAGTGACCATTCGGAATTTTTCTTTGGGAACTGCCAGATTCAAGAGAGAGAGGTCTAGGATTGGTCTTAGTTCCCCCGTCTTCTTTGGCACTAAAAAGAATCTGGAGTAGAACCCTGATCCGATCTGGTCTGGGGGGACGGGCTGGATGGCTGTTTTCTTTAGCAGATGGCCAATTTCTGCCAAAGCGGCCTCCCGTTGACCGGGTGGGACGTCTGGGAGGGACTTCAACTTTGGAAGGTGAAGGAAAGGGATGCGATATCCTCTGGATATGATTTGGAGAACCCAGCGGTCCGATGTTATGGACTCCCATGCCGCTAGGTGCCCCGAAAAACGTCCCCCGACTGCCTCCAGAGTGGAACAGTCGGGCAACCCCTCAGGGTTGCTGCGCGGGCCGCTCAGAGAAAGGTTCCCTGGACCCGAAGTTTCTGGGAGCCCCTCTGCCTCTAGGGCGGCGTCCTCCCTGTCCTCCTCTGCCACGGAAGGACTGGTTGTCCGGAGCAGGCTGGGACTGCTGCGACTTCCGGAACCACTTCTTCTTCTGACCCTTTTGGTTCCTAGAGTAGGGCCTCTGGGGTGCAGAGAAGCGGATTCCGACGGCAGACAGCGTCTTCCGTCCTTTTCGCTCTGGGTCAACGCTCATGAACGGTTTTGCCAAACAGAGCAGAACCATCAAAGGCGTTCGCAAACGACGCTTTGAAGGGCTCAGAAAAATCGCAGTGACGGAGCCAGGCCTGACATCTAGTGACCAGTCCTGTCCCCGCAGCTCTAGCGGCGCCTTCCGTGCATGGGAGAGTAGCCGCAGAAGTATTAGTAACTGACCTAAGAGTGGCCATGGGTGGAGTGCAGAACCCTGTCCTCCTCCGAAATGGACTCAGGGGGGGATGCAGCGTATTCTTTAATAAGATCTCGCTGCATCCTAATGACATGTGCCAAATAGTTCAGCGCCCTTACCGAGAAGGTCGCTGAACTAAACATCCGCTTCCCCAAGCGGTCCATCATCCGAGACTCCTTGCTCGGGGGTGGACTGAGGGACTCTCCTGAGCCAGTTCCCTCTTGGTGGCCGCCGCCGTCAACATGGCATCTACCGGAGGCCCCTTACTCCAATGGGCCCGGTCGGATGGCGGACTAAGGATCCTATCTGGTCTCTTGGG
Organism: Protopterus annectens; assembly: GCF_019279795.1. Taxonomy (NCBI): domain Eukaryota; kingdom Metazoa; phylum Chordata; order Ceratodontiformes; family Protopteridae; genus Protopterus; species Protopterus annectens. Next base: position 1,210,661,745 of record NC_056739.1, on the reverse strand, counting down.
AATTGGCTCCACGGTGTCCGGTTCCTTCCACGCCCTGGTGGTAATAAGGTCCACCAGGGGGTCGGCAGGGGGGGACACCCAAGAGGTAGACGGGCCCGCTTCAAATGCCTCCAAGAACACGGACTCGTCCGAGGAAGACTTGGGGGCAGACCACCCCCCCCTTATACGGAGCATTTCCATGATGTCTCCAAATGAGACATCCTCGGGGGGTGACCGTGGGGAGCCTTCCCCTTCCTCCAAGTCCGTGTCTTCTGTGAGAGACTCGGGGGAGTCAATGTGCCTCCTTTTGCACGTATGCTTGCGAGGGACATCCTCTGGGGGGCTGTCAGAGGAGTCCTCACAAGCAGCAATTTGTTCCATAGGAGCAACTTGGGGCACAGAAGCGGGCTGTCCCAGGGGCCGGATGGTGGAAGCCTGGCCCAGTGCAGAGGAGCGGACGGAGCCGAACAAGTGCCGGGGTCCGGAGACCCTCAACAGAGCCCTCTCCACTACATCAAAAGCCGGGGAGCCGACCTCGACCAAAGGATCCGACAATCGGCTCCCCTTGATCCGAAGAGTGGACCGGAGCCGGCGCTTTCGGATCCGAAGGACAGTGCGCCCGACACAGACGGCGCCGAAGGAGCACTGATCCCCGACCCGAGGCTCGGGTCCAGGCTCCGAGAGGTCGGATTCGGCGCACTCGCGGGCTGGGTCGGGTCCGGTACCAAGTACTATCGGCGCCGACCCACCCCCGCCCGGCTGCTCGGCTCCAGACGCCCGAACCCGGATAGCGGGTCGGAGAAGGAGCAATAGGCTTAAAAGGGTGTTGAGCTCCCCAGAGGGGAGGCAAGAGCACTCCCATCTGCATCTGGGCCTGGATGAATCTTCTCATCATCCGGTCCAGATCAGCATCAGAAAGGCTATATGTAGATCTCGACGAGGCTACCGAGGTAGGCCTGGAGTGCCTCCTCGATAGCCTCGACGGAGGTCGGGTCTCCTCCTCCTCAGGACCCGTGAAAAGCACACAGGGGACCGGAGCCGAGAGGAGGAGACCGAGCCGAACGGAGCCGGGAGAAGCCGCTTGGCTGGCGGGCCGAAACAGAGGTCTCGGCCCGCCGCTTGGTGCTTCTCCTCCAGTCTTTTTCCTAGCATCCCTCTCCTCTCCAGAAACGGGAGGTTGAGTCCCAGGAGCAGGAGGGGTGCCACGGAGGAATAACCGAGCCACGGTTGTTCCCGGCGAGCGGAGGCGAGCCGAGTCTGGCGGTAAAGACCCGCCAAGACAAGCTTGGACCTCCGCTCCAGTGCCCTGGGGTTGAACCCTGCACAAATGGAGCATCCAGATGTGAGGTGTTCAACCCCAGGCACTATCACACCGAGTGTGGCCATCAGCCGGGAGAGCTTATGGCCACACTCGGAGCATTTTGAAAAGACAGATTTGGGCTGATCAGCCATCAAATCTAAAAAGCTACTAAAAAAAAAAGTAACTAAAACTAATACAGACACACAGGCCCAACACACACACTCTACGCCAACAGCGAGGGGAGGGAAAAAAATTACTTAATTCAACTCTAAATAAAACTATTAAAGAGGGAAGCCTAAACTTTCACACAAAAATACACAAAAAATTACAAATTTTCTGATTTAACAGTTAAGAAAGAAGCACTTAGCTGAGAGCTATGAATACCAATCCAGTCACCAGCGCGGCAAATGAGATCTGGGGTCATGAGGGTAGAGCAGGGCATTATGGGTGAGGGGAGGAGCTGAGAGCTTGGATCCATAGCTGGAAAACCATGCTGGTTCGGATCCGATATCGGATCCATAACCCACAGGTTGCAGACAAATGAATATCCTACTTCAGATCATATTTTTTATCTAAAGATTCTTCAGAGGAAAGCTTTTTAGTTAACTGGTCAAGCATAAACTCTTGATATTGAATCATATGAAATTGGCAGTTTAAAGCCCTAGCTGACAAGGTAGCAGAAGTGTAAACATTTTTACCCCATCTCTCTAAGGACCTGGATTCCCTTTCAGAGGGGAGGGGGTTTTTAGTAGAAGTAGAAGCTACAGCTTTAGGGCCCTGGGCGATGGTCTCTGGATCTGCAAGGGGAGCCTTGTATAAATGGTGATGAGTGTCCGGGACCCTGTAGAACCTATCGGGCTTAGCAGGAGCCGGAGGTAATGAATCAGGAGCAGTGCAAGCATCATTAAATGCATCATCTACAACAGAAAGAACTGGAGGTATAGCTAAAGGCCTATGCTGTGGCAAATGTAGAAAGGTTCTAAGCCTTTTTCTGGAGTCTGAGAAATCTTGGCCCTGCCACTGAAATTGTTCCCTCATAGCATGCAAGGTTTCCCCAAAGGAAAATTCCTCAGGAGGAGAGGCTGAAGGAATGGACTCTTCAGCATCAGAGTCTTCGTAAGGAGAATAAGAAGCCTCAGGAAGGTCTGTATGTTCTGATTCATCAGAGGAACCATCAGTGGATACTGGTTCAAGGGGCTCTGCTCTAGGTCTCTTTTCTGGAGGTGGGAGAGAGGACCTGTCTGGATGAGGCTGGGATCCACGAATTAAAGAAATTAAATCCTCAGCCAAAGATAGCATATGAGAGCTAGTGCTGGGCCTGTGTGAGGGGGGTTTGGCAGGCACAGTTTTGGAAGCTTTGGCTGCTTTAGCCCTGGCAAAGGCCTTGATAGACATGGCTGCAGGAGGCCCAGCAGCTCCACGTGCAGGGGTAGAAATATCCAGGGGAATTGTGTCTGATAATTCCTGAGAAACCGCAACAGAAGGCTGGATTTCAGAAGCAGATTCTACCAGGTTAGAGGAGGCCTCGGTAGAAGGCATGGTTTCGGCTGGAGAAAGAACCGCTTGCTCGGTTTCGGCCGAAACCAAGACACTCGCGGCTTGCTTAATCGCGGTTTCGGCCGAGACCGCGGACCGCGAGTGTCGGTCCTTTTCTTTCGCTTTTGAAATTTGCGTTGTCGGAGGATCCGACGGCATAATATAGGCAAAATCAGAGCCGAAAATTTGTTCAGCAAGCTCCGACCGACGTCTAAGCGTCCGTCGGTTAAAAGAAGCGCAGGCTAGACAAGCTGCTACGTCGTGGTCTGGGCCTAAACAATGTATACAGTAGGAGTGGAAATATTTATGAGGTATTTGTTTCCCACAAGATAAACAGTTATTCACTTTCTCTGACATCGGCTGAGGCAAGAAAGAGTCCCCAACGGGGTACTTAGCTTTTTAGAAGTCTTCGAAGTAGTATTCGGTAGTAGTAATCTCTGGATCTGACCGACCGGCACTTGCGAACAGCTTCTACTTCGGGCGCCACGCGGCAAGAAAGACGGAGGAAAATGGCGTCGGCTGATGCCTTTATACCCGAATAACAGCAGCTATGACGTCGGGTGAAGTGCGACACCAGCCGAGGCCAGACCCAGACTTTGGAATCCAGCCGACCGAGGGGCTGCCTGATGACAGGACAACCCATTTGTAAGGACTGCAGATGCATCCTTGAAGGACATCATCAAGGAAGTAAAAGCAATGAGGATAGGAAGAAGTTACAGTAGTGGTTCTGGGATGATGGACTATGGAATAGTTACCAGTAGACAGTGTTAAAAACAAACAAAAAAAAATGCAAACAGGGGTGAGAGGGGGGTAGGGGAGATTGAAAAACAAAAAAGAAAAAAACTATCCTAGTCTTTAGTTATGAGCATGTGCAGATGTGGGAGTTGATGTTGCGGTCTTTTAGTGCAAATTTTAAGATGTTAATGTTTCTATGGCAGTCATACCTGAAGGTAAGGTATTACAAAGTTTTGCTATAGCTGGCTCTTTTAGTAGGTCTGCCCACTTTTAATAGTAGTTTGTTAGTAGAGCGGAGATTTCTGGGTGGGGTATAAGGTTGCAACATAGGCTTTAAAGTGAGGCAGCTATCCAGTTTGTAGATTATTTTGAGGGAGAGAGAAAGTTGTAATAAATTCAAGTAGTGGGGGAACTCTATCCAGTTTAGATTGTTAAGGGCAAAGCAATCAATAAATGAGTGCAACTATGCACACCAGTTGCAGATTTTACGATTTTGCGGTAGCATGACTGGAGTTTATTTTTTTAGTGACGTATGGAGTTTAGTGAGTCTAGGGGCCCCATAAAGAAAGGAGTAGGAGTGTGTTGGCAAGTGTTATTTTGGTTGAGGCATCCATAAATTGCTTGTGTGTATAATGTTTACCAAGCTTGATGTGTGTTTTTTTAATTGTACTAAGTATATATTGTTCGAAGGTGGGTTACTATTTCAATTTGGGTTTTATTCAGAGAATAAATTTTGAAATCATATGTGAGTGGTTTAGGTGAGAACTGGAGCTTGGTTTTATTTGGGTTTAGTAGCAGTTAGACATCATTTAGCCAGGTTTCAATGGAGGTGAATGCATTTTGTGTAATTTTTAAGAAGCAGTGGATTTATTTGAAGTAGAAATAATAGCATCATCGGGGTATTGGATGTGTGTGCTTTGAAGGGAGGCAGTATGAAGGTTAACGAATACAGTGAAGAGCAAGGGTCCAAGAATGGACCCTTGGGGGACTCCAGTACCATTTACCAGGTACTCAGATAGACTATTTTGCCACTTAACACATTGTTGCCTGTTGGTTAAATAGTTATGGAACAAGTTAAAGGAAGTTTGAAAGCATTCTAACATAGAAAGTTGTTGTAAAAACTTATAAGACACTATGTCAAAGTATTTTGACAGGTCAAGTAGGATTACAGATGTTATCTGGCTTAAGTCCATATCTTTGTTCAGTGTCTCTGAAGGACAGCAGTGCTGTGGTGCTGCTGTGTGCAGGCCAAAAGCAGTGTTGGATAGGAGAAAGAAGAGTGTTGTTTAAGATAAATTTTATGAGTTGTAAGTGTATGCACTTTTCTAGTATTTTAAAAATGAGACAGAATAGAGATAGGTTGATAGTTTGATAACTCTCTGTTTCTTCCACCTTTGTGTAAGGGAATGATGGATTTTTTCCACAGTTTAGAGATGGGCCTATTGATCAGTGTACTAACTGGGTAGGTTATAGCATCTGCGGTAAGTCTTAGGTATTCTGTCAGAAGATTGTCAGCAGAGAGGGAGCAAGGTTTTAGTTTGGTAAGAAGTTTGTGTGCAAGTGAGGTAGGTACAGATTGTAGAAAGTAGATGTTTTGGGCCTATCTGTACAGGTGTGGTGGAGATTGGAGGAGGTGTTTTAGCTGGGGTAACCATTTTCAGGGTATGTCTGGGTTAGATTTTTTGTGAGACTGGAGTTGTTGTTAGGTGGAGAAAGATTTACTAGATTTTGTATACTTTCGATAAAGTGGGATTTAAACACAATAGCTATTTGAGTTGATTCTTTGTCTGGGGCAGGTGACAGATTGAGATGTTCCAGGATAAGAAGAGCTGAAACTGATTTCCAGAATTTTTTTAGGGTTATTAATTTGGCAGGGCAGTTGCTGAGAGAAGTAGATTTTCCTTGTCAGTAATGACTACTTTTTTGCGATACATAGCTGCTTGTATCTTGATTGGTTTCATTTTTATTTTTTCCAGTTTTTTTCCAGGCTCAGTCTCTAACTAGCAGTGTCTGTTTAGTAGATTTAGTAAGCAGAGGTGCAGGGTTTATTCTTCTTCTTTTGGTCCATACAGGAGCTAAGCTGTTAGAAACTTTTTGTTGAAATGAATCAAGGCGTCGTCCACTGGCAATGTCTTCAAAGGGATCCAGTCTATAGCTTTTAGAATGCTGTTGAGTAGTTGTAGGTCAAATTTAGTCAAGTTCCTTGATATTTTATAGTTGTCACCTTTAGGCATGTGAGGAAGACTTCTATATGTATAGGCTGGCCAGTGATCACTATGGTCATTTGGAAGAGTATTTGTACTGGAGTATTTAAGGGATCGTTTACTAGGATCCAGTCTAAGGTAGTACCTGATTGGTGGTTGTTATGCATTCTTGATGGGCAGGTAAGTTGTATGAAGCCATGGCGGTGGATGCAATTTGTAGGGGGAAAAGTAGGGTTGCCACCCCTCAGTTTTTTTCCGGACTATCTGGAAATCATAAAACACTGTACAAACTCCAGTATTCTGTTTCAAAAAGGAAACAGACTATAGGAGTTTGTAAATCGCCTGATTCACAAGGTTTTTTTTTTTTTTTTTTTTTTTTTTTTACAAAAAAGCATAGTAAATCAGCCGAAAGCAGGCAGCAGGAACGGAAAAAGAGGACGTTCCTCTCCGATTGATGCCATTGTGATGTCGCAAAATGGGCGGAATGGGGCGGGAGAGGGGGTGGGGTTACTGGTGACACGAGGGGTGTGGCTTTACTCCAGTTTTAACCACAATGAAAGGTGGCAACCCTAGGGAAAAGAGATCATATTTTGCTAACTGATGTTGAGAATAGTCTCATGTGTGATATTTTCAGATGTCCATGAAAGGAAATCTTTGAGAATTGTTGTTCATTAGGTAATTGCTAAGCTGGGAGCCCTTACGGGCCATTTTAAGCCTGCCAATTTCCCTTTTTGTGCTTCAAATAACCTAGACTATTTTGCCACTTAACACATTGTTGCCTGTTGGTTAAATAGTTATGGAACAAGTTAAAGGAAGTTTGAAAGCATTCTAACATAGAAAGTTGTTGTAAAAACTTATAAGACACTGTGTCAAAGTATTTTGACAGGTCAAGTAGGATTACAGATGTTATCTGGCTTAAGTCCATATCTTTGTTCAGTGTCTCTGAAGGACAGCAGTGCTGTGGTGCTGCTGTGTGCAGGCCAAAAGCAGTGTTGGATAGGAGAAAGAAGAGTGTTGTTTAAGATAAATTTTATGAGTTGTAAGTGTATGCACTTTTCTAGTATTTTAAAAATGAGACAGAATAGAGATAGGTTGATAGTTTGATAACTCTCTGTTTCTTCCACCTTTGTGTAAGGGAATGATGGATTTTTTCCACAGTTTAGAGATGGGCCTATTGATCAGTGTACTAACTGGGTAGGTTATAGCATCTGCGGTAAGTCTTAGGTATTCTGTCAGAAGATTGTCAGCAGAGAGGGAGCAAGGTTTTAGTTTGGTAAGAAGTTTGTGTGCAAGTGAGGTAGGTACAGATTGTAGAGAGAAAGTAGATGTTTTGGGCCTATCTGTACAGGTGTGGTGGAGATTGGAGGAGGTGTTTTAGCTGGGGTAACCATTTTCAGGGTATGTCTGGGTTAGATTTTTTGTGAGACTGGAGTTGTTGTTAGGTGGAGAAAGATTTACTAGATTTTGTATACTTTCGATAAAGTGGGATTTAAACACAATAGCTATTTGAGTTGATTCTTTGTCTGGGGCAGGTGACAGATTGAGATGTTCCAGGATAAGAAGAGCTGAAACTGATTTCCAGAATTTTTTTAGGGTTATTAATTTGGCAGGACAGTTGCTGAGAGAAGTAGATTTTCCTTGTCAGTAATGACTACTTTTTTGCGATACATAGCTGCTTGTATCTTGATTGGTTTCATTTTTATTTTTTCCAGTTTTTTTCCAGGCTCAGTCTCTAACTAGCAGTGTCTGTTTAGTAGATTTAGTAAGCAGAGGTGCAGGGTTTATTCTTCTTCTTTTGGTCCATACAGGAGCTAAGCTGTTAGAAACTTTTTGTTGAAATGAATCAAGGCGTCGTCCATTGGCAATGTCTTCAAAGGGATCCAGTCTATAGCTTTTAGAATGCTGTTGAGTAGTTGTGGGTCAAATTTAGTCAAGTTCCTTGATATTTTATAGTTGTCACCTTTAGGCATGTGAGGAAGACTTCTATATGTATAGGCTGGCCAGTGATCACTATGGTCATTTGGAAGAGTATTTGTACTGGAGTATTTAAGGGATCGTTTACTAGGATCCAGTCTAAGGTAGTACCTGATTGGTGGTTGTTATGCATTCTTGATGGGCAGGTAAGTTGTATGAAGCCATGGCGGTGGATGCAATTTGTAGGGGAAAAGTAGGGTTGCCACCCTCAGTTTTTTCGGACTATCTGGAAATCATAAACACTGTACAAACTCCAGTATTCTGTTTCAAAAGGAAACAGACTATAGGAGTTTGTAAATCGCCTGATTCACAAGGTTTTTTTTTTTTTTACAAAAGCATAGTAAATCAGCCGAAAGCAGGCAGCAGGAACGGAAAAAGAGGACGTTCCTCTCCGATTGATGCCATTGTGATGTCGCAAAATGGGCGGAATGGGGCGGGAGAGGGGGTGGGGTTACTGGTGACACGAGGGGTGTGGCTTTACTCCAGTTTTAACCACAATGAAAGGTGGCAACCCTAGGGAAAAGAGATCATATTTTGCTAACTGATGTTGAGAATAGTCTCATGTGTGATATTTTCAGATGTCCATGAAAGGAAATCTTTGAGAATTGTTGTTCATTAGGTAATTGCTAAGCTGGGAGCCCTTACAGGCCATTTTAAGCCTGCCAATTTCCCTTTTTGTGCTTCAAATAACCTATCACATTTGGTCATAGATTGGCCTTACCCATCCCATGGTCAACAATTGTATGTTACCCCTAATGAGAATAAATGGGATCACACCATAGTTCACGATGAGGGGAAATGCATGGGGAAAAGGGAATTTAGGAGCTGCCTCTGTCCATTAGCAGTACAGGGGGCAATTCTGGGATAAATATTCTTTTTCCCATACATAGATTTAAGCTGCACTTGAAAATGGACTGGGATGAACTTTGTTTTACATGGATAGGGAGTCTGTTCCACACCAGCGGCATCCTCTGTGACATATACCTGTCCTTCCAAACTATTCTGTTGATGTTGCAGACGAGGTCTAGCTCTCTAGACAGAGCATGTCTGATGTCATTTGACTTGTTGATGAGGAGTAAATCCATCAGTAATGGGTGGGAGGATGCCTTATATGCCAGACACAGGTCACCACTTAGCAGTCTGAGCTGGTCCATGCAGGAAACGCTGTTTAGGCATTGTATCATTTTAGTAAGGTATATCTGTGGTTTTTCCAGTTTTTGCATGTGTCTGGACAGATACATGCCAAAGGGACATTATATTCAATGACTGTTCCCCTTTACTCAGCCTTCATTAGACCAATGGCATCCACGGATCTAGACACAATCTTTTTGTTTATAAGCTGTGCAATATATAAGGACTTTCTTAAAAAAACAGACATGTTGGTCCAAAGGTTAGGTCACTGTCCTTGCAAGTTCCCAAATCCCGAACTGGTTTAATTCTTAGGGTGCACTGTCAGTGTAGTAGTTCCCTGAGGTAGATGAATTCCCAAAGGATACAATGATGCACTGTTTGGCATTTAGTTTCAGTCCATGATTTTGGCACCACCTACTTATGAGGCAAACTTTCCTGCAGGATGGCAAAGTCATTTGGGGATTTACATTAAACTGTTGAAATTCATCACATCCCTATTCTGTTGAGAAGTTACAGCAAACTTATTTTCCCTTCTCATTTAAATGCCTTTTTAACTAATTTTAGCCATTCTTACAAAAATGCCCAACAAACCTAAGACAGATACTGACAATGCATTTTACACCTCATTAGACACAGTGCTAAAGGTATTAATGAATTAAGATGCATCACTGTGTCGTCTCTCTTTAGACCATAAAGAGGATGGCACATGCCCAGAGGGGAAATAATGAACTGCTTTTCATCCCAAAAGAAGACTAAGACATCTTCTTTTTGCTGCACAATTTAAACAATTAGCAAGCTATACACAGTTCTAAAAAAGATAAGAAGATGAAGAAAGAGGATATGACAACCAATACCTTCCCTTCTCATGACCTCTTTTGGATTTGCTACTTTAAAATTGGAAATGAGAAAACATTCATAACTAGCTCCAATCTTGTTAAACAACCACAGACAGCCTGTATATACATCCATAAATAAATGAAGATGACAGCTAAGCCATAGTTATGTCTCCAGTTCTGGTATAACTCACAAGAGATCTGCCAAAATGAAAGCTGCAGAAGTTGATTATAATCATCTGTGAACTTTAAACCTGTGCATTTACCAAGCATTCCACAGGAAAACCAGCAAGGTCACCAGTTTCTAACATCATGTCAGATTGAGAATCCCAGTATGCCAAACAGGTTTCACAAAAATCTGCTGCTAGCAATTTTGAAAGAGCCCCAGTCTGCATCTCAGGAGCTTAGTTAACCACTGGAGTGGTTGAAGCCACCAGTGAAATTAGCACTGGCTATACTTAGGTTAGCGCAGAGATTCTTGCCTGAAATGCACTTGATCTGCATTAGCCCTGATATCAATTCACATCATGAACTCATCGCATAATAAATACTCTGCTCATGGATGACGGAAGTGAAGATGACTTTAACAGTATGTATTGGCATCAACCTTGACACCTAATCCCTTACATTGAGTGCTTGAATGTCCTTTTCTGTACCTCTTAACTACTGACACTCAAGAAAATCCTTTCAATCAACACTCATTACTCTACTTATCTCCCGAGCTGCCTTTCCAAATTGATGAGAAAGGTATCAACCATATTTGGAGCCAAGTCCACTACTGATCTCCAGGCAATTATTTTGTTTTCTTATATGGGTGTTTAACACAATGCATGGAGGATCCCCCTTCCCTATGGAAGGAGTCATCTAGATAACCAGTACTTTATCATCTACCCTCAGGTGAGAGTCACAGTAGGCACAACCTATCAGAAAACAGCTGGAGAATAGACTGTCATGTAACTCAAGTCCTGCACGTTGCACAAGTGTGATTAACTTTAAAGTGCATGTCTGTTTGTGGTACTGTACAAGTAGCTCAATATGAATAACTCCCCATGTACCGAACAGGAGAAAGTTTCACAGATAGAGAGGGGAAGCTTTTTTTTAAATGCCTTCTGCTCTGTTCACTCAAAAAGAGACATCAGGCCTCTGACTACTAAGTCCACCCACCCTGACTGGTCTCATAGGATAACAGCTGCCAACCAAATCCAGGTTAAGTGGTATTACAGACAAACTCTACTGCACCTGCAGGACATATGAATTTGGTCTTTGAGTGGTTGGGTGAACGGAACACAACATCATCAACAGTCAGTGACACTGTGCATACAACAAAATAAAACAAAAGCCAGGAGAAATCAAACATCAGTATCTTGTGGTAACACATGCAAATCACAGACTTGTGATTATTAGGCCTAGACAGTTATATCAGCAATGAATATGGTGTTAGAGATGGCTCTTTACAACTGGGAGAATCACATTTTTAATGTCCCCTAGAATCAGAGGGAAATGAGGAAAACAAGCAGGTATCTCCTTTTCCGCAAAGTAGTGAAACTATTCATCTTTTACTTATTCTTGCCCTTATGCACCAAGCTGAAGTTAGAGAGAACTATATTACTCAAAGTACTAAACAAGGCCACTATACAGAGAGCCCTAATTCAAGACATTCTGAAATAGCCAACTTCTGAATCCAACAACTCCAGGACAAGAATTTTATTTAGCCTAGGAAATGAAATACTGGCAGAGTAATGGCAGCCACACACTACCTCTCTGTATACTGGGGTATGACCACATGCTGCCACGAATGTTTAGGTGCCACATACTAAATTGGTTGCCTGTCTCAAATAGGAGGGGAATCTGGAAGTCACTTTTTCTACAGGGCCTTTGCTTGGGGCTAAGCAGGACTAGAAACAGCTCAAACTGGCTGATGCACACGCTCCTTTCTGGAAAGAAAGCCTCTAGCATGCAATGCTAAAATTGAGGGATGTTTCTGGTCAGTGAAGCATTTTTCATGAAGAGCTGTGAAAGGTTTGGTTGCAAGAATGGCAGGCCTAAGACTGCTTGAGCGGGCCCACCATTCTAGGGCCTGGGGGGTTGTCTTGAGAAGAGGCGATCCATCAGTGTATGATGGCTCTGCAACCACTGACACCTTGAAGTCTATTGCAGCATCATTTATTCAGGCATGTGAATGCTACCAATAAGATCATGGCTGTCACTGTGCACAAGACGTTCAACACTGTCAGAACTAACTCCTTTTCTGCTTCTTCACCTAGCCTGACAAATTCATGACTTTCTGAGGGTAGGAATGACCAACACTTAAGAATATCCAGCTTCACACCAGTGAAGACAAACATCTGAAGTGGGATTACAGAGACCTTCTTCCAGTTTGTCATATGTATTGATTGAAGAAAACCCCTTCACAAATACTACCAAGGAGTTCCTCAACAGGACCAACAGCAGCCAGATTTCTTCTCCTGCAAAGCTCAACTACCATGCTCAACATTTTGTATCCTGGGTGCAAACGGTGTAGATGGCACCATTCTGTGTAGAAAGTGGCGCCCATGCACAATAAACTGTTGTACCTCTTAAGCAGACCTCAGGCAATTATGTACTAGAAAGCATCAATAATGACCAGATACACCATCCAAGCACTCCACAAAGGCAAAGGGCATGACCTCTTGGACAGCCGTTACTTCCAACCACGTGCCAACCATACTCCATGAAGTCAATGAGATCCTGAATGGCATGGAAGTCATTTGTCCAATCAGAAGAAAGAGGCATAACAGAATTTCCCCAAAACATTCCATAGAAGTGGAATGCACACAGTGTCAGAGGTGCAACACGCAGCGCACTCTCCGACGGTGCACAAGATTGTGGGTTGTGTTCCCACACCATGCAGATGGATTGCTGGCAGTGCAGTGCAGAATGGTTGGGAGGGGGGGTTGCTGTATTCCTCAGTGTGTCGTACTTCAGAAGAGATGTTAAACCATGGCCCATCTGCTTGAACTGGTGGGTAGGTCAGCTGGATGTAAAAGTTCCCATGGCACCTATCAAGAAGAGTAGGGAAAAGTCTCCAAATGCCCTGGCCAAGTTTCCCCTAGTAGTAGAAATACAGCCTAACCTAGTGGGACTTACCTAGTTAAAAAAGGTTAAATAAAATAAAAATAAAACAAAGAAGGGCAAGGCTCTAAGGTCCCCGGAGGAATAGTCAATGCCTGTTCCAAGAGCACAGGGGAGTTTTTTTTTCATTAAAAACAAAACTTGTGTATTTACCATGATGGTAGCTCAGTAAGAAGTGTATTCATTACTGTTAACCTGTATGGCTATATGAAAGTAGGCAATACAGCTGCTCAGCACCTTCCTTCAGTCACTGCCATGTTGCTGTTCGATTCCATCTCTCCCATTCTTGTTAGTGCTCTGGTACTGAACCCCTCAGATACATACTGGACTCAGTAACAGGAAAGTTGGGAAAACAGTGCCTGATGCATGCATGGTGAATGAGTGCGGAATTGAGTACAAGCTCTGGGTCTTGGCAGGGGGATGGAAATGAGGGGAAAATGTTATGGAAAATGGACACAATTCATACAAATACTGGTAGCTAGATAAACTTCCATTCCGGGAAAGTAGTAGTCCATCTTCAGTAACTTGTAGGGCATAATCCCTAGCTACTTGCTTAGGTGGACCCAGGCGGGCAATCATTCCTTTGAAAACACCAACCTCAGATGAATACTGCATCCTGGAAGCAATGCCTAACTTATGTTTAGCAAACATATTTAAGTTAGTTAGACCAAGTGCTTGCTGCACAAACATTATCAACTGAAATATTTTGCAGAAAAGTAGCTAACTCAGCCCACTGTCCGTACAGGTAGTCCTGCCCCACCGAGATCTAGCAAAATTTTAGTTAGAAATCCAACTTGATAGATTGACTTTAGAGAATTACATACCCTTCATTTTCAAGTAAAGGAAACAGAGCAGACCATTTTTTTAAACTCAGAGTTGAACATTTTTCTAAACTCGTTTGTTCTACCGATACAGGAACTAAGTATGCGGTGGTCATCCACATGATACAAAATGTACCCTTTTGTTCTATTAGTTGGGGCCTGATTTAAGTTAGTTTCAGCTCTAACTTTTGCAAAACGGAAGGGTTATTTCAAAGATTCACCATACCTTTGTGAAAAAACATCCGGGGGGGGGGGTGTTACTGAAAGGAGTTGTAGTTCCAAATTTTAAATTCATACTGCTGACATAACTACTAGAAAAAGTGTCTTTCAAGACAGGTATTTGAGGTTCATGATACAAGTGGGATCAAAGACGACCATGTTAGCACTTTCAGAATGAAATACAGCTCCCAGGTCAATATGGAGACTTTCACTGGAAGGAGATAAACAAAAGGCTCGTCTGAGGAAGGCTTTACTCACTTTGGTAAACTAAAAGCTGGCCTTGGCAGAAGTTTGAAATAGCTGCCACCCAAATGCACCCAGTTGAGGCCCTACTCAAACCGTTCAGTTAAATACTTCTAAATATGCTTTGCTGCAGACTGCTGGTTTGGTATGTCTTCACTGCTAGAACAAAGTGTGAAACCTTTCCACTTTTCCCTGTAACTTTTCTGTAATAGAAAGTTTTCGAGAAGAAATGAGGTTCTCCCTGACCTTTTGTAGAGCTGGAGTGGCTTGTTATAGTTTTACAAATGAAGAAGCCAAATCAATAGCTTCAGGGCACAGAGTTCCAGGTGAGGTTCTCCAGATGGGTAAAATATTAAAACCCCAGACAGAACCAACCGCTCTTCCAAAATGTGAGTGGACAGAAATTGAGTCCACCATACATCTGTGGGCCAGTAGAGAGCCATTACAACCATCCAGAATTTGTGGAATTGAGCTTTCTGTACTGTTTTGAGATCAAGGATAACATATGGCTGTGCAAGGAACTTACCACAGTTACATTTATTGGAGCATGTTCACCACTGCAATGCACCTTACATTTGAGACTTCTTTCCTTTAGGCCAGGCATATACCCTCTCATCTGGACAGGTGCAGAACCCATTTAAAAACTGCTTCATTGAGGACAAGGAATAGAAGGGGTGGATCCACATGCAGGCAAGTCTAAAACATCAGAAAAAAAGAAGTTATACACTCACCATAACGTTCCATCTGAGTAGTTAGACTTCATTTGTCAGCAAACTGTGGGTTCCGGATCCGAGCTGGCAGCTTACCAAGCTAAAGATCCGAGCTCCAAGCTCCTCCCCTTACCCATACTACCCTGCAACCTCCTTCCAATCCTCAGATCGAGTTTGCCACCTAAAAATGTGACACCCAACTACCTAAGCCAAACAGAACCTGACCCAAACTCATACATCAGGCTCGATACATACAGGACATCGAGCCCAAAAGGACAAAACCAGCAAGGTCAGGGGGAAGGAGGGAAGGGAGGTTGCTGACAAATGAAGTCTAACTACTCAGATGGAACGTTATGGTGAGTACATAACTTCTTTATCTGAAGTAGTTAACTTCATTTGATCATCAACCTGTGGGACAGAGTCCCCAGCTACCCGAATCTTGGGAGGCCCTTAAGGAAGGATATTCTGGAGCACTGCAGAGCCAAAGGAAGCCCTCCCTGTAGACACCAAATCTAGTTTATAATGAGCAATGAAGGTGAGAGGAAGCCCAGGTAGCAGCCAAGCAGATATCATCCAGGGAAACTATAGACCAGAATGCAGCTGAAGTAACCACAGAACGGGTAGAGTGAGCATGCACCCCTTTCTGGGGCTGGTAATCCAAGTTCTCTATAAGCTTGCAAAATACAAAGCGAAATCCATTTAGCGATAGTCACTTCTGAAACTGGTTTTCCCAAAAATGGTTTAGCAAAGGAAACAAAAAGCTGATCAGATTTATGGAAATAAAATCGTAACTGCCTGTGCATATCAAGTAAATGCAGTTTATATTCCCCTTTATTTTGAAAATTAGGGACGAATACAGACAAATTAATCGACTGATTAAAGTTGGACTCCGAAGCAACTTTAGGTAGAAAGGACGGGTTAGTCCTGAGAGATGCTCTATTTTTGTGAAACACTAGGTAAAGCAGTTTCATACACAGGGCTTGAAGTTCCGACACTCTCCTGGCTGAAGTAATAGCCACCAAGAAAGCAGTTTTCCATGATAAGAATTTCAAATCAACTGATGTTGCAGGTTCAAATGCGGGTGCGACCAAAGCCTGAAGGACAAAAGTCAGATCCCACGGCGGAGAAGGATTCTTAAAAGGAGGCCTCAGAAGAAAAGTACCCTTTCAAAAAAGTCTTGCAAATTCTGGCAGCAGCTAGTGGGCCTGAATTTTTCCCAACATGAAAATGGGAAACAGCCGCCAGCTGTACTTTTACTGTGGAAAAGCTAGCCCCTTGTTGGAAAATATGAGACAAAAAGTCTAACACCACTGGAACCGGAGAAGTAAAAGGATCCAGATTTCTCTCTGAATCTCAAATGGAAAAACGTTTCCACTTACTACTGTAGACTTTCCTGGTAGAGGACTTATGTGTCGCTATCAGGATGGATTTAACTGGGGAAGAGATATCGGGAGTCCTAACAACTAACTGAACTGGAGTAACCAAGCTGTGAGTTTGAGGCTGTCCAGATTCGGGGGAGCAATTCCAGAGGAATGATGAATTGGATCCGGAATGGGATCCAAGATCCATGGCGGAGGTAGGAGATGAGATCATAGGCAAAAGAACCAAACTTGACGATGCCAGAATGGTGCTATGATGATAACTCTGCTCCCCAACCGACGAGCTTTCTTTAAAAACTTTTTCATGAAAGGAAGCAGGGGATACGCATAAAGACCACCAGGTGGCCAAGCATGGACAACTGTGTCTCTGGGAGCTTCTCCCATGGGGGAATTAGAGCGAAAAACTTGCTGCACTTCACGTTGGATGGCGATGCGAAGAGATCACAGCAAGGCTGACCCCACTTGAGGAAGATCTGATCCGCTACATTAGGGTTCAGAGACCACTCGTAAGATGAAAGGATAGTCTTGCTCAATTTGTCTGCCAAGATGTTGGACCGACCCAGAATGTAGGTTGCTATCAGAAAACGGTTGGTGGAGATCGCCCATTCCCACACTCTCATGGCCTCTCGACAAAGTGGATAAGACCTGGTTCCCCCCTGTTTGATGTACCAGGCCACTGACATGTTGTCTGACTAGATAGCAATAGTTCCCAGAGGAAGAGAGGCATGAAGGGCCTGCAACGCTAAAAGGACCACTCTCATCTCTAGAACATTTATATGCAGAATGGTCTCGCTGTGAGTCCACGGGCCTTGGACAGTCCTGCCCAAGCAGTGCCCCCCATCCTAAATGGGAGGCTTCCGTGGTCACTGTGGCTTGGGGTGGAGATGCAACAAAAGGATGTCCTTCTCGCAATTCCTTGGGGGTGAAGCCACCACGTGAGAGACTTCTTGCACACCCTGCTCATAGGGATCTGAAAGTTTAGAGAGTGATGTAGTAGAGAGCACTGAACCTGTAACATAGACTGTAAAACTCTCATTTGCAGACGAACACAAGGAATGAGGTTTATAGCTGCTGCCATGGACCCTAGGGCTCTCAGGACCAACTCTCCTGGTGGTGCAGGGGATTGAAGGAGCGCCAATACATGCACAGCCAGGCTGTGAAGTCTGTCTGGAGTAAAAAAATATCCTGGCCTGAAGAGAGTCTATTCTCGCTCCTATGAAATCCAAGGTTTAAACAGGATGAAGGGGAGACTTCTTGAAACTTATCGTGATCCCCAGCTGGGTAGATAACTGAAGGAAGAAATCAGGCAGTGAGAAGCCAATCATTCAGCTAATGCCCTGAAGCCTCAGGTGGGCCGCTACAACTGCCATGACCTTAGTAAATACCCTCGGGGCTGTGGTGACACTGAAGGGTAGGACCCTAAACTGGTAATGACTGGCTCCTAGCCGAAAGTGGAAGAACCTCCTGGATCGCCTGTCCATCCTAATATGGTAGTACGCATCCTTGAGGTCTATCGAGCACATCCAGTCCTCCTCCTGCAGAAAGGGCAGGATAGACTGTAGGGTGACCATCCAGAAAGTACAGTTTTGTACCTACCATAAATGTAGATGTTAGTGTCTTCACTGCTGCAGTCATTACACTTGGGATATCCTGCCGTCAGGTGGTCCCGCAGTTGGACAGAGTTCCAAAGTCTTGGTCCTACGTCGGTTGCTGTCGCTTCTTCCCTGACGTCAGTGCGACAGGGGTATATAACATGAAGCCGACGCCATTTTCTTCAGTTTTTCTTGCCCCACATGTCAGGTGCCCCCAAATAGGTAGGCAATATATATTGCTAATAAAACATACAATGTTGTGACTTTCGGCTTTTCCCGGTTAGGGGTCGCCACAGCGGAACTCCAGTCTGCTAATGATTGGCAGTTTATTTTTACGTACTGAGTTGCCAGCCCTGACGCACAACCTTCAACGAAGGTACGCCCATTCACACATGTCTCCATGCAGAAGACGCTATAACTGAGAGTCGAACCGGACAGCGTCTTACTGTGAGGCGACAACGCTACCAGTCGAAAGGTATAGATAAGTCCCAGGTAAGAAAGAGGGGATGGCGGGTGGGTAACCTGGACTGCAGCAGTGAAGACACTCGAACATCTACATTTATGGTAGGTACAAAACTGTACTATGTTCATCGTGTTTCACTGCTGCAGTCATTACACTTGGTTTGAATCCCAAAGTTGAGTTAGGGTGGCTGGTTCTATAGAGGATTTGGGGTGGCTATGGGGCCCCTGCAGCACTGCAGTGGCAAAGCCAGCTCTGGATCTAGAATAAAGAGGCAAGTGATAATGCTTGGTGAAGGTGTGCATTGAACTCCAAGTTGCAGCCTCCAAGATATCTTTGGTAGGTACTCCTCTAAGGTAGGCAGTTGAAGTGGCTGTTTCCCTGGTGGAATGTGGCCTAATGTTACTAGGTACAGGTTTCCCATGCTGTGTGCAGCAGAACTGGATACAGTGTCCTATCCACTTTGAAATGGTCTGCTTTGAAATAGCCTTTCCCTGTTTTCCTGCAGCATATGCTACAAACAATTGCTCAGTTTTTCTGAAAGTTTTTGCTTTGTCCAAGTAGAAACATAGTTGTCTGTGTATGTCCAAGGAATGCAGAAGTCTCACCCCTTTATTCTGGGGATTTGGATAAAAAGTTGGCAAGTGAATAGTTTGGTTAAGAGCCACACTGGATACCACCCTTAGGCATAAATGAAGGGTTTGTTCTTAAAGAAACCCTGTCTTGGTGAAAAATGATGAAGGGCTCCACTGCCATTAGTGCCTGTAACTCTGAGACTCTTCGTGCTGAGGTTATTGCCAGAAGCAGAGCAGTTTTCCATGATACATATTTTAATTCTGCTGAATTGGCTGGCTCGAAAGGAGGCAAAGTTAGTTTTTCCAAGACAAAATTGAGGTCCCAAGTTGGTGTTGGTGCTCTCCGGGGTGGTCTTATGTTCTTAGCCCCTCTGAGGTACTGTTTTAGCAATGGATGAGAGAAAATAGGAGGATCTGTGCTGTAATGAGCCGAGATGGCAGAGGCGTGGATCTTAATGGATGAAAAAGATAGTCCTTTGTCCAGCATCTCAGTTAAGTATTGTAATATCTGTGGAATATTTGGGACAAGAGGGTCAAAGCTTTGAGCCTGTTCCAGGCACAGAATCTCTTCCAATTTCCTGAATAAGATTTCCTGGTGCTAGGCCTCCTGGCCTCCAAAATGACATCCATAACAGCTTTAGAGAGAGGTGTTGTCTGCTTGACTAATGAATCTGCCATACAGCCAGGTTTAAGGTTTTAAGCTGACTGTGCAGGATTTGACTGTTTTGTTGAGTCAGAAGGTGCGGAGTTTGAGGTAAAATCCATGGTGGGCCTTGAGCTAAGTTCTTTAAGACTGGGTTCCAGTGCTGTCGTGGCCAGTCTGGGGCAATCAGGATCATCTGTGTTTTTTCTTGTCTGGCTTTTAGGAGTACCTTTGAAAGGAGAGGCAGTGGTGGGAAGGCATAAACTTTTAGGCTTTTCCAGCTGAACGAGGGAGCATCCACCTTCCATTCTTGTGTGTGATAAGTCCTTGTGCAGCATTTTTGTAGTTGGCAATTCCTTGGGGAAGCAAAGAGATCTATGTCTGGGCACCCCCATTTTTGAGTTATCATGCTGAATACTTGTGGATTTAATTTCCACTCGTGAGGATCCATGATGTTTCTGCTTAGGTCGTCTGCCAGAGTGTTTTTCTTTCCTGGCAGGAATTGTGCTTACAGATGAACTTGATAGGCTAGAGCTGTGTTCCACAAGGTCATGACTTGCCTGCATAGGGGATAAGAATGAGTGCCCCCTTGCTTGTTTATGTACCATATAACTGTGGTGTTGTCTGTCTTTAATAATAGTTGTCCTGGATGCAGAAGGTCTTTGAAAGCTGTTAGGGCATTTTGTACAGCCAACATCTCTTTTTGATTGATGTGAAGATGTATTTGGTCTGCAGTCCACTTGCCCTGAATACATTTTCCTGCCATGTGTGCTCCCCAGGCGTAATCCGAAGCATCTGTTGTTAGTGTCTGCCTGGCTGTGGGTAGAATGAAAGGCTGTCCCTTGTTGAGGTGACATGCCTGTGCCCACCATCGAAACTCCTGTTGTAGGCAGGGAATTAGTGGTATTATTGTTTCCAAACTGTGACAGTGTTGAGTCCAAACACTTTTTAGGTACCACTGTAATTTCCTCATATGCAGTCTGGCATATGGAATTAGTAGTATGCAGGATGCCATGAATCCCAAGGCCAGTTTCCTTGCAGGGAGTTGGGTTTTTGTTGCCATCAATTGAAAGTACTGAGTCAGTTGTCCTTGCTTGTCTGGCGTGAGAGAAGCCATCTGGGCCGTTGTATTTAAGCTGGCACCCAGGAATATTATCTCTTGTGAGGGCACTAGTTTTGATTTCTTTTCGTTTACTGTGTACCCTAGGCAAATTAGCAACCTTTTTACAAACGCCAGATGCTTTAGAAGAATGTCCTTGCTCTCTGCTTGAATAAGGCAGTCATCCAGGTATGGACATATTTGAATTCCTTTTTGTCTGCAAAATGCAATTACTGGTGCCAGGCACTTTGTAAAGACCCTGGGTGCAGTAGATAAGCCAAAGGGCAGTGCAGAGAATTGGTAATGCACTGAACCAGCTATGAATCTGAGGTAACTTCTGCAATTTTGTCTCTGATAGGGACATGCAGGTATGCCTTTTTGAGGTCCAAAGTAACAAGCCAAGCCTTCTTGCCCAGCATGGGAAGAAGCTGTTGTAGTGTCAACATTTCGAATTTCGGAACATCCATGTAAGTATTTAGAGTAGAAAGGTCTAGAATGGGTCTCCAGGCTTTGCCCTTTCTGGGGACCAGGAAAAGTCTTGAGTAAAATCCTTGTCCTTGTTCCTGCTGTGGCACTTTTTGAATGGCTGTCATGTCCATGAGGGCTGTAATTTGTTTTTGTGCCTCTGCCCATTGATTTTGTGGCAGGTCTGGCATTCCTTTTAGCCTTGGTAGAGTGTGAAAGTGGAACCTGTAACCTTGAGACACAATATTCAGAACCCATTTGTGTCTTGGGTGATTATATGCCAATTTTGAGAAAAAGAGTGCTAGTTTTCCCCCTAAGGGAGCTGCCAAAAGATAAGTGCTTGGCATTCGTCATTGGGACTGTTTCCTGTAAGGTTGTCACTTGTCTTCACCTCCTTTTTGGGTTGAAGTACCCCACTGTCGTGATCTGTAAGAGCCTTGGGGCTGAGATCTGCCTATTGGGCATCTGTATCTGCCTCTTTGTGGTCTGTCTGACACTGGAAAGGACCAATTCTTTGAAGGCCAATTTCTGCTAAATCGAGGTGGCTGTACCTGTAAGAAATCCTTCACTGTTTGCATAGATTTTGCCTTATCCTTCATTTTCTTTAATACCTCTTCTGCCTTAACACCAAATAAAATATCCTGTTGTAAAGCAGCATCCAATAATTTAGCCTTAACATGATCAGGCAAACCTTGTTCTTTTAACCAAGCATGCCTTCGAATCACAGATCCTGTAACAGCTGCTCTACAAGAAGCCTCTAATGAATCAAAACCACATTGCAGAGTATGTTTTCCCACTTGTTCAGCTGGCATGCAATAAATCCTGCATTTCCTTATAGTCAGGATGTTCTGAACTTGTAAGCATTTTCTGTTTTAACAGAGACATTAAATATTGTTGGTATTTAAGCATGTGAAACTGGCAATTTAAAGCTCTCACTGCTAAAGTCGCAGAAGTGTAAACTTTCTTCCCCCATCTGTCTAATGCTCTAGAATCCCTGTCAGAGGGAACTGGATTCTTAGCCGTGGAAGCCTTCACCCATTTGGGACCCTGGGAAATAGTTTCTGGGACAGCAGCAGGGTTTTTATAAAGAAATATGTGAGAGTCAGGGACTCTGTACCTGTCTGGCTTGACTGGAACAGGGGGCAAAGAATCAGGATTTAAACTGGATTCAGAGAACACATCATCCACAATATCTAACACTGGCGGAATAGCAAGGGGTCTGTGCTGAGGTAATAACAGAAAATCTCTGAGCCTTTTCTTGGATTCTGAGTAATCCTGGCCCTCCCAATGGAAATGTTCCCTCATGGTATGCAAAGTTTCCCCAAAAGAATAATCCTCAGGAGGAGAGGCTGAAGGAATTGATTCTTCAGCATCAGAGTCCTCATAGGGGGGTAAAACAGTATTCCTGGTTTGAAGAGGAATCAGAAGAAATGGAAACCTGGTCAGAGGAATCATAGTCTGTATCCTGCCTAGGCGTTTTATCAGGAGGGGGATGGGTATCCCTGATCAGAGTAATTAAGTCTTCGGCCATTTTGAGCATCTGTTTTTTAGGCATGGAGGCCTGTCCAGGTGAAAGCTGTACTTGCTTCTTTGTCTTTAATGGAGTTTTAGACTTGGCTGTAGTTTTTATGGTAAGGTGTGAAGGTCTGAAAACACCCTCAGAAGCAGATGCCTGCTCAGCGGCTCTGGACCCATCTGAAGGGTTAGTTTCCATTGGCCCAACACCTTGAGTATCCAGAGGCCTAGACATCTCCACGTGGGAGTCGGAGGCAGCCTGTGGCTCTGAGGTAGTGGGTGTCAGGGGCTGTGAAAGCGCCTCACTGAGAACCGGCGGCTGGCCTAGAAGAGGCTACATCGTCAGTTTTGGGCCTCGGATGCCTGTCCTTATCCTTGTCTTTGCGTTTTTTTGTGAATTCTGGTCGTCGGTTGTTCCGACGGCATGGTATAATTAAACCTTCGGCCAAAGTAATGGTGAGCAAAATCGAACCGACGTTTAATAGTGCATTGTTAAATCTAGCACAAAACCGACAACTAGAGACGTCGTGGTCTGGGCCTAGGTATGGAATACAGTAAGAATGAAAATCCTTATGAGGTATTTGCTTCCCACAAGAAATACAATTATTAACTTTTACTGACATCGGTCTGAGGCAAGAGAAAGTTTCCCCAACGGGGTACTTAGTTTTATTGAAGACTTCGGTTCTGAAATTCGAATTGAAAATCTCAGGAGTCGGCCGACCAGCACTTGCGAACTGCTTTTGCTTCGGGCACCGCATGGCAAGAAAGACTGAAGAAAATGGCGTCGGCTGCATCTTATATACCCCTGTCGCACTGACTTCAGGGAAGAAGCGACAGCAACCGACACGGGACCAAGACTTTGGAACTCTGGCCGACTGCGGTACCGCCTGACAGCAGGATAACCCAAGTGTAATGACTGCAGCAATGAAACACGATGAACATCTTTTCCTTGGCAATGGACAGGTTCATCCTGGATAGGTCGAGAATCGGCCTTAAGTCCCCCGTCTTTTTTGACACCAAAAAGAACCTGGAACAGATGCCTGATCCAGACTGGTCTAGGGGCACTGGCTGGATCGCTCTTTTTTCTAGCAGCTTTCTCATCTCCAAAGCTGCTGTCTCCCTTTGAGCAGGTGGGACGTCTGGGAGGCATCTTTTACAAGGTGGATTGTTTATGAAGGGAAGTGAAAAACCTCTGAATATTATCAGAAGCACCCAGCAATCTGACGTGATGGACTCTCATTGGGCTAGGTGCCTCGAGAAATGCCACCGACTGCCTCCAGAGAGGAGCAGTCAGGCAACCCCTCAGGGTAGTGGCGAGGGTCGATCGGAAAAAGGTTCTGTGACCTGAAGTTTTTCGGTCCTCCTCTGCCTCTGGGGGAGGAGGAGTCCTGAGTTCCGGGACTGCTGAGATTTCTGGAACCACAGCTTCTTTTGTCCCCACTGGTTCCTGGAAAAAAACCTTTGAGGGTTAGAGAAGCGGATCTCGACGGCTGACAGCGTTTTCCCATCCTTCTCACTCTGGAGAAGCAGATCTCGGACTGTCTTCCCGAACAGGGTCGAACAGTCAAAAGGGGTGTTAGCAAAGGACACCTTGAAAGGTTCTGAAAAATCGCAAAGCCAGAGCAAGGCATGACGCCTCATGGCAATACCAGACCTGGCTGTCCTAGCGGCTCCCTCGGTGGCATGAGAGTAAACGCATGGATGTATTTGACATGGATTTGAGAGTGGCCATACGAGCCGTGAAAGTCCGTTTATCCTCGGCCGAAATGGACTCCAGGGGGGACTCGGTGTACTCTTTGACAAGGTCGTGCTGCAGTCTGATTAGGTGGGCCATGTAATTCAGCACACTTATAGTAAAGGTAGCTGAAACAAAAGTCTGCTTTCCAAGATGATCCATCGTCCTGGACTCCTTATCTGGGGGGATAGAACGAGGAACTTTCCTGGGCGAGTTCCTTTTTGGTGGCCACTGCCACCACCATGGCATCAACTGCGGAACCCTTACTCCAAGATGCTTTGTCTGCAGGAGGACTCAATACCTTATCAGGCCATTTGGGTATTGGCTCCACAGTCTCTGATTCCTTCCAGGCTCTGGTAGTGATAAGGTCCACCAGAGGGTCGGCCAGGGGGACACCCAAGAGGTAGATGGGCCTGTATCGAATGCCTCCATAAATACTGACTCATCCGAAGTAGGTTTTTGGGCGGACCAACCCCCCCCCCCCTCTGGTGAAGAATTTCCATAATGTCTCTGAAGGAGACGTCTTCGGGGGGTGATCTGGGGGAACCTACCCCTTCCCTCCAAATCAGTATCTTCCGTGAGGGACTTAGGGGAGTCCATGTGCCTCCTCTTGCACGGGCATTTGTGAGGGACCTCCTGGGGGGGGGGGTCTCTCTGGGGAGGGCTAACAAACAGTCTCATATTCCTCATGGGGAACCGTCTGGGGCGTACCGGATACAGGCTGTCCTGGGAGGACTGGATGATGGAAGACAAACTCAGTTGCGAGGGAGCAGGGGCGGACTCCGAGGAAAGAGTGAGGGGTCTCAATCCTCCAGAGAGAACCCTCTCCACAACGTCAAATGCCAAAGGGGAACTGGCTTCCCTGAAGCTGGTGGTGTGGGTATAAGCAGTACCCCTCGGATCCAACAAAGGGATCGGAGCTGAGGCTGGCACAGCTGGGCCCAAGGAGACAGTATGCCCCGACCACAATGAGGTCGAAGACATGCTCATCCCCTTGGATCCGACAAGGGATCCGACAGGCTCGAGGGCATAGCCGGTGTCGAGGTAGGAGGTACCATCGGCGCTGACTCCCTGACTCCCAGGACTCCTCGATCCACAGACTCCGAAACCCGAAGGTGGATCAGAGAAGGAGCTATCGGGGCGAATGTCAGGGCCAAACTCCCTGCTCCGGCTAGGGGGGAGCCAACAACACTTCCATCTGCAACTGAGTTTGCAGAAACCTCATCATCCATATCGGCTTCAGAGAGGCTCCTAGTAGACCTAGAGGATGTCACTGACACCAGGTGGGAGGGCCGATGCGAGGATGGCCTTGAAGGGGGCCGAGCCTCCTCCTCCAGCTGCGAGGAGAATTGTGGAGAACGGAGCAGAGGGGAAGACGGCCTTGCAATTTTCTGTGGAGACACTAACACCTTGGCAGGAGGGGCCGATGGATCCGATTCGGCCTGCCTCTTGCGACCCTTCTCTCGGTCTCTGTCTCTCTTTCTCTCTCTATCGCTTACTTTTTCTTTGTGTCTGTCTTTCTTGGCCTCTCTCCCTCCCTGTGAAAAAGTGGGAGTGAGTCCCAGACAGAGGAGGGCAGGAGGGCTGGAAGGCTGAACAGCCACAGCCGTGGCTGAAGAAGTAGAAGGAGGAACAGAAGAAGTAGCTGACACTGCAGTTAAGACACCCACAAAAATCAGCTTGGTCCTGCAATCCTGCAGGGCCCGGGGGATAAAGGCCACACAAATCTTGCAGCCGGTCGATAAATAGGGGACCCCCAAACAGACTACACACAGAGTATGGCTATCAGTGGTGGACAGCTTATGGCCACACTCTGTGCACTTAGAGAAAGTCGGTTTCTGACTCTCAGACATACCGCTACACACACACACATGCTCACTACGGGCTGAAAGGGATGCCTACACAACAGGAGTTAAGCAACTCTCTAAACTACGAAATGGTCAAGAACTATGCACCCAAAAACATCCAACAGAGAATAAGGGAAGAATAGTAAATATTCACACAAAAAGGCACACATACACTGAAAACCACGAGTTTAGACTAACTAACCTCTTGGAGCTCAGAAATCTCTTGCTGGCGAAGCAGAGGCAAACGAGATCTGAGGATTGGAAGGAGGTCTCAGGGTAGTATGGGTAAGGGGGAGGAGCTTGGATCTTTAGCTTGGTAAGCTGCCGGCTCAGATCTGTATCGGATCTGGAACCCACAGGTTGATGATCAAATGAAGTTAATTACTTCAGATCATGCATCTTCACTGACTTGCAAGATATCCCTGATTTGTAAAGGTCTGACAGGTACTTGAGAATTGTGTAAACAGGTCTGTGTTGGGTTCCGATCCCTCTTTTGACACAAAGAGGAGGATCTCTTCTACCTAAATAGATAGGATTTACATGCATTTGAATTCCTAGCCTCCCCTGAAATACTGAGCACATCCTTGGAAGAAACATCCTTAAGGGAATGACAGTTAAATCATCTGCTAACCTTAGAGTCCTCAGGTTGGGGTATATGAGTGACCTCTTGCTTTGACACAGTAAGTTTACACACTAAGGCAGTAATACCTGTTCTTATCATAATGAGCAGGATAAAGAACCTTGGCTAAAAGGGAGCTTTGAATACCATTTCTGGCCTGTCCCCCTTTTTCTTGTAACTCTTCCTGGGGAAAAGTGTGAATGGAGGAAAAAATGTACAGAAACAAGCCAGCTCAGCAGATGGAGAAAAAGGCAACTGCTGCCCACACTTCCTAAGTTGGTGTCCTGAAAAAGGCACCTGCTGCTCACTCTTCCTAAATTGGTATCCTGAAGCAGAGTTTTCTGAGCTGCTTTCTTGAAAAGCAAAAAGTCTGTTTCTGGCACACCCACGTGAGCACCAGACCTAGAAAGACATCCCTGTTCAGCATTCATTTGTGGGGGACTTCTATCCTGCAAACCTGGTCTGCAAGGAATATTTGCTGAGAAAGAATGTAGGGTGCTCTGGGGATCATTACTGAGTCAGGGGCCAGATTCCACAGCATCACAGCCAACATGCAGAGGACAATGATTGAGTGCTCCCATTTGTTGATGTACTACATCTGCAATGTTGTCTGTCAGGATGCAGAGGTTCCCTGCTTTCCAATTTGTTTTTAAGGTCCTGGTGGCTACTAATAGCTAATCAGTTAATATTACTGTCATCACCTCCTTTATGTTGATGTGCTTTCTTCGGTCTTTTGTCCTAGACTTCCGGGATCCTTAGACCCCTTGAGTAGGCCCACCCATGCAGTGTTTGAAGAATCTTGAATGAGCATCTGGGATGTCTGGGCCTATCCTGAGCAGGAACCCCTGACTGAGGTTCACCCATTGTAGCCACCATGACTGTTCTTTCTTCAAACAGAGTAGGACAGGGATGGGCTGCTGGCACCATCTGTTTCTGAGGAACTACTGAAGCTTTCTAATGTCCTCTCCTATTAAAGGGACCATCGTAATTGAAAAGGCTGTTTAATCCAGTGTCCTGAGAAACTCTCCTGTGATTTGGTTTTGCTGTGATACAGATGTAAAGTAATTGGTCGGGAACAAAACTTCTAAAGGGAGTAAGGCCCTGTGGAGAATGATGTTTAGTTGTGCTCCCAGGAGCACATCTCATGAGTAATGGTATGCTTTGGCAGATTCCGAGAGAGACCAGGTACTGGACAGGCCAGAGTGAATTGTTAGTGCTCTCTGCATCTCTTCTGGGGTCAGTGCCCGAATCAGGCAATCAATTGTCCAGATAAGGGCATATGTGGATGCCCTTGATCCTGCAGAAAGCAATTACTGGAGCTAGGCATGCTATGAATATTCTGGAAGCAGCAGATAATCCAAAGGGCAAGAAAGTGAAGTGGAAACCACTTGCTTCAAACCTGAGTAACATCTGTCCTCCCAGGCTACGGATATGTGACAATAAGCATCTTAAGGTCCAAGGTGACTGTGGGGAAAGGAAAAAAAGGCAGAAAGGTTTGCAAGGTTACAATTCTGAACTTTAGGCCTGTCAAGGTTAAATAAGTTTCTGAAAGTACTAAAGTGAATACTCTTGGTCTGTCTTTTCTTGGGACTAGGAACAGTCTTGAGCATAAAAGCCTGCGCCTTGCTTTTTTTTTTGTACTCTCTCTCTATACCATCTCTGCTACTAAAGATCCTGTAAAAAGGGTTGAGTGCCTATATTCCTTGGAAACTGACAGAAAAGTCAGACTTCTCAAAATTCTCAACAACTGAAATCTGTATTCTAAGTGTTCAAGGTCCAATTTCTTATGTATTTTTCACTCTCCATGGGTAAGGGAAAGAAGGGGCAAGGGCAAATCACAGCTGCTCCCTACTGCAGTCTTGCTCATGATAGCCTCCAGGCTTCCCCTTCTGATCAGCTTGGAATTTTTCTTACATGGGCACTTACTACCTTTTCACTTTTTTACCCCTTCCTGTAGTGCAAAGAACAACTCTAGATAGAGTAGTTGCGACTATACCAAGGTATAGGGGAGTGACAACAATTTCACAGACTGCATGGTCTTCCCTTTTTCTTCTCTTAAACACGTATCTCACACAGATTTACACAGTAGCTCATTCTCTAGTGGCACTTTAAGAGCTGTGCCTTGACCTTGCCTTGCAGGACTTCAGAGTTGCATATCTTCTAATGACTGACCCCCATGACCGCCACCCTGCATGATGTATCCACAGCATCACAGACAAACTTGGCATGCCTGTCAACTTCAAAAATGGGGAAACATAATTCCAGCATGTTACCTTTCACTGCCTTAATTTTTTTTGTCCCCTTGGACCTTATCTGTATTGGCCTGGCTCCCAATACTCTGTTGTTAAAGTTGGGTCTACAAGTCATCCTACTACCACTCCCCTGACTTACTCCGATATTGCTGGGGCTGGTTGTGGATTCTAAGCGTCTCCTGGGGAAGCATCTGTGCTTCCATCGGGGGGGAGTTGTTTATACCCTATCCTTTTCCGTTTTCCCATTGCTTGTTGATTGCTCCAGGGGCAATTCCCCTCTTTGGACCACACATCCCCTTAGGGAGCATATCAATGAGCACTGAGGGTGGGCATGGCCATCCCTTCCCTGCCACTCTATGAGTCACCTGAACAGTTAATCCAACCCGGGTTTGCTGGGCCATAGTCATGGTTTATCCCTTTACTCCACCGCAGCAGAGTTGCCTTTCACTACCTTATCTTCAGTCTCCTCATTCTTGTCCTTAAATTGAATGGAGTGAGACTTTGTACATTACACCATATACATCTGGCAGTTTAAGGCTCTAAAGGCGAGGGAAGCAGAAGCATAAATGTCCATCCTAAAGTGGTTGAGCATTTTAGTTTAACTGCTATCACAAAGTGGATTCTTGGCCATAGTTCAACTGGACCCCTTGCTAGCATCTACAGACATCACAGCTGGATAAGAGAGGCTTTTTAAACAAGTGCTTGCATGCATCCATAACTTTACAGACATTGTCAGGCTTCCTGGGAGTGGAGGTTGGGTGTCATGTACCAGAGTTGCACTGGCAAAGACATCTCTCTGAGGCCTCAGTAAGTGAAAGTATGGCTACATATTTTCTCTGGCAAACTCAGATGACCTCTATATATTTTTTGGGCACCAGAGAATTTCCTGGATTCCCAGCTGAAGTGATCTTTCATCCAGATGAGGGCTTCACCAAATTAACACTATCTGATTATAGCTAAGCAGAGTGGGAATATCTGTGAGACATACACCAGCAAATCCACCTCAGTCTCAGAGGAATTACAGTCACAAAAGGGAAAGTCTCCCTTCTTTGAATGGGGACCCCCTGTCACTAAAGATTAATCTAGGGAAGGTTTTATGTGATTTTGTAGAAAAAAACAATCCTGGGGCAGCTTCATCAGATCCCAAGAGTGAGCATGGGAGAAGGGATGGGTGGAGAATCTGCCCAACTCTTGCTGTCGATGGTGGCTAGCTAGTCCCACATGTATGAATGACGATTGCCTTGGAGATCTCAGGATCAGGGAATGTAGGTTGGACTTCTACTTTGGTTCTGCAGACATCCCCAGTGAAACAGAATATTGTCTTAACCCTCCATAATTACAAAAGGGATGATGTAAGCAGAGGCCTCAAGATAGGCATCCAGGTCATCTGACAACAGAATGGTTATGCTTGGAGAATGCGCCATCACCAATGTACATGGCAGCCTTGAGAAGGACAATGCGAGTCATTGTCTGCAAAATTACCTCAATGGACCTGATAGTCTTAAGCTGGGGGGGGGGGGGGGCTTTAGACTCTGAAAGTCATCAGCTTCCCACTGCTCCCTCTTTCAAGGGGGGGTACTCAAGTTATCTTGCATTTTTTTCAGCATGGTATGACAGGAAGATCTGTCTAATGTCATGACAGTTCTGTACAAGGCCTCCAGGTACTCCTTGCTGATACAGCCTTAAAGAAATTTATCCCTCAGCTTTATGATCTCACTGAACACGGCACAGTGAGGGTTAACAGGCAATGATGTGCCCCATGCCCAGAAAAAATAAATACTGAATAGGAAAATTCTTATAGGTTCATAGGTACATAATAGGCTATTGATCTGTGAGGATCTTAAGAAGCCTAGCTTAATTCCCATGGCAGTTTTTAGAGTTTGCATACAAATAACCAAGAGCCTAACAAAGATATGTTAAGACATTTACATGTTTCCCTTATCCATCAGGGACAGGGGTACTAAACTGGGGATGAATTCCTGTATGGAATTTGCTCCCTACAGGTAATGCAATTATTGTTTTGGTAACCACTAATATCTAGTGCTTCTGGCAACTGCGTAACTTCTACAATTATAAGCATGCATGAAAAATAAAGGTAATTATCTGCCTCCTCTGAAGACTACCTGAACTGACAGACCAACACCACACTGACAGGTATGCATAAACATGCTAACAAACTACAGCAAGAGTGGCTGATCAAACTACTGTACGTCCATAAAAGTTTTCTGAAAATTAGATACTAAAACTCCCAATATCATTACAAATTTGGATTAGACAAAGATCCCACATCCTTGAACTGATGATAGTATAGGTGGATGGTTATCGAAAAAAAAAGATTAGGGAACTTCCCCAATGCCTTGGCCAAATTTCCTCTAAAAGTATAAAATACTACCTTGGGTCTCCCCTGACTAGAGACTGCTAGTCTAGTGGGATTAACCTGGTTAACAACGGATAAATAAATTCGGTCACATGCTAATTTTTGGCCACTCCTAGAAAAAATATATACACTGAATAGATTAACTTGTATGTTCATAGGTAAATTTTAGGCAGTCAGTCTAACCATTTGGAATCAACCCATTGCAGTTTACCTGTTTCCCTTGTCTATAAAGGACCCAGAGGACCAGAACCAGGGTGAATTTATGGTTACCCATCCATCAAAGTTAAATTTAAACAGCCCAGGTGGGGTTCATTTTTGGATTACCACTGGACAAATCATCGCTAATATATGGCTGCAAAGTGGGCTGGTTGAAGCCTGTAGCTTAGAACATTTAAAAATGGTCTACACATTTGTTGATCTAGTAAGTATACTGGGTCCAGTGACCCTTTTCAGGAACAGCCCAGCCCAAGACGGTACATTTGTATTGCAGCACAATATTCTAGTTTGACATACAGAATACATTAAGTCACAAACACTGCAGCATTTGTATATACAACAGTAGGTATAAAACTGCATTAAAGAGGGCCCAAGCACAGGTATGCAGGAGCAGAATACCATGGGCAGTGCTATGATGAATAGTTTTAATTCTTTAAAGCAGCAATATTTTAAGAGGGCTGTAGTGCTATGAAGGAAAGTTAACTGTTACAATATGCATATGAAAAAGGTTAATAGTTACTGTACGGACCACAGAAACAGAGAAGTATAACCAGCTAGGGTTAAGGGTGTGTATTAAAAGCCAAAAGACACAACATTAATTATGAATGTCAAAACAATAGCATGGATATTTCTTCTTGGTTTGTATTTTTTTAGTGTCTTCCTAAAGGTGATGGTTTTGAGGTATGTTGTTCCAGTAATATGAAACTACCTTTGATGACTTCAGTTATAACTAGTGTGCAAGGTGGTCCTGCTAGTAGGTAGTGATCAGAATTGCAGAGCTCACAGCTTGAGCTTTTAAAGAGTAGGAATCAAGTTGCATTGGCTATGAAAATACTGTGGTGTCCATAAGAGGGAATGAATAATTTGTAGTATTCCATTTTCCACTTTTTGAAGGAGGTGTATGTTTTGTTGTGACTGTATGACTAGGACAGAATATTATAACCTGGGTAAAACAGCATTAGTTACAACTGATTGTCTTGCTTCTTTAGTTAATAGTGGGATATTTTATGGGTTACTTTAAGCAGGTTGAAGACTTTTTGTGTTTGCATATCTACATGTGGCATTAAACATAGCATTTGATCTAACACAATGGATAGTTATCTCTGTTGAGTAACAAAAAGAAGTTGTAGCAGAGTAGGGTCTATGATTTTTAATGTTACTACTGTAGCCAAACTTCTTTTGGTTCCAAAAACATAGTTGTACGTTTACTGGCACACATCCAGTTCCAGAGCAGATTCAAATCATTTTGTAATGAATTAGTTATTTCCATCTGAGAAGTAGCTGCTCTGGTGATATCATCATCAGTATGTAGCAATACGTCAAGGTTAGGTAGCTCCCAAGGAAGACCTTATAGAGAATGTACAGTTGTATAAAATCTTTCCATAACAACAGATGTCCCTCTCTTCACTGTTGCAGTATTCTTCACCCAAGGGATCTCTTGCCAAGGACAGCTCAAAATCTGGCCAGTATGTGAAAGCCTTCAGCTCTTACAGGTGCCGTAAGTCACACGTATGCTCACCTTGCAAGATGTAGGCCATAAAGGTGACATACGGATGCAAACACTCAGAACAGAACTGAAAAAGCTCCAGGAGGAACAGAATACCCTCAGGGACAAGAACATGTGCACCCAGAAAGAAATATAAAGATGGAAGAAGGGAGAAGGGCCCTCTCCGGCCAGGAGGGAAATAGAACTCGGGGCAAGCGTCAGGGCATATGAGGAATAAGGGAGGGAGTAAATACTGCAATAGTGAACAGAAGGACATATACCTTCTATGGTAAAATTTTATACAACTGTACCATGTCCTTGCATATCACTGTTGCAGTTTTCTTCACCGAAGGAGAGTACAAAAGCTCAAGAGGAAGCCCGGGAAGAGGAAAGCACAGAGGAGCCCTCCACAAACCCATGCAGAACAGCCCTGGCAAAACCTGCTATGGCCCTGGAAATAACATCAAACTTGTAATACTTAGTGACAGCCTCAAGGATAGAACTGGTATCCAGACCCTTGAAAAAACTCCAGAGGCGGCAACTGCCCTAGTAGAATGTGCCTTTATAGACAAGGAGAGACATTTGGCATGAAATGAATAACACAAGGAAATGGCTTTAGAAATTCAGGAAGAGATGATTTGTTTAGAAACAGCCAAACCCAAAGTCCTGAGATGGAAGCAAACAAAAAGCTGCTCAGATTTGCAAATAACTTTAGTTTTGTCTAAATAATAATCTGAGCTGTCTATGCAAATCCAAGGTGTGAAGAACCTTCTCACTGGCGGACTGTGGAAAAGGAAAAAAAAAGGAAGGAAGACAAATAGACGGATTAATGGACAATTCATTGACCACCTTGGGCATAAGAAGAGGATTAGTATGAAGAGACACCGTCTCTATGAAAAACTGAAAAAAGAGGAATGGCCATGAGAGCCTGAAGTTCAGACACTTGCTTGGCTGAACTAAGAGCCAAAAGCAGAGCAGTCTTCCAAGTACAATACTGCAAGGAAGCTGAAGAAACAGGCTGACAATGATCCTGGGTCAATTTCTCAAGTGCAAAATTGAGGTCACAGTAAGGAGGAATAGGCTTCCTGGGAGGCCTGATATGAAGGATGCCTTTAAGGAATTGTTTGACCTCAAACCGAGTGGCCAGAAAAGGATTCAAGGGCAGACAAGCAGAAATTGCTGAAAGGTGAGTTTTCACTGAAAAATGTGCTAACCAAGCATGGAGCAGATCACACAAAGAGAACCAGAGGAACCTCCAGTGACAGAGGATCCTGATGATGACAGAGGCATCACACAGAAAATCTTTTCCATTTGGAGATGTAGGATTTCCTGGTAGTGGGTTTCCTGGCCTCCTGCAGAACCCAAACCATGTCCTCGGAAAAGAGGTGCCTAAAAGGAAGCAAAACCCTATCACTCACAGCATCGTTTGAAGAGTGGACAGGTGAGGATGGATAGTGTGAGAAGATCCACCTGGTGAGGTAACTTGTGGAGAAAGATGGGGGAACCAATGCTGTCTGGGTCAAAAGGGAATTACCAGAAAGATTTTGGGAGAGTCCTGCCTGAATCGTATGGAGAACTCTTGGCAAAGGGGGTGGGGTGGGAAGCATACAGAAACATCACCTTCCAAGGAAAAGGCAGGGCATCCACTTTAATCCAAAAACAGGAACAACTAGAGAAAAAAAATCTATGAAACTACGAACAAATAAACTCCAGTGGAAATAGCGAGTCCCAATAAAGGCAATCTCTAACCAACAAAGCATGGGAGCCCAAATTAATATTCCAAAGGTTTATTCCACAGAAAACAGATAGTAGAGTGAGCGCTTTTGTATCCTTTCTATTTCCTCTTCGTTTCTGTTTCGTCAGCAATGTGTAACCAATGGATAGCAGACCTTTTCCAGTGAGACACTAAACTGCAAAAGCTTGGGTTCTATGAAAGATCACAAAATTACCTCTGCAGTCATCCACTTTCCAAATCAGGGGACTTGGGACTCTGAAACAGAATAAAGGAAGTTGTCTCTTCAGAAGGGCAGCAAAGAGATCTACTTTAGAAATACCCCACAGATGGGCAATTTCCAGGAACACATCTCTGTGAAGCATCCATTCATGAGCTTGTGTCCTGGACCTAACAGTCTGACACAAAATTGTGCTCTGATGGAATCTAAACCACTGAAGAATTAACTTGATACTGGATGGCTAGATCCCAGACTGTAAGAGCTAGTCTGCAAGGAAGATAGGACCTCGTGCCCCTGTGTTTGTTGACATAGCACATCACTGTGGTATTGTCTGTGAAAATCTTGAGGGGGCCCAGGATGAAAGAAGGAATGAAAAGCTTGCAGAGTAAGGAACAGAATCCTCATCTCTTTTATGCTGTTACAGTCTGACCTCAGATGAGGAGGCCAGAGACCCTGGACCTTTAGGGGGTCACAAGAGGCACCGCGCCCACTATCTGAGGCATCTGTGAAAAGCTACTGAGTGGGAACTGGAGCTTGAAAAGGAAGCTCTGAATTGAGAGCGCGCTGATGAATCCTCCAGTGAAGCTCAAACTTGAGACAATGAAGACAAGGAACAGGGAAATACAGGGGTGGCAATGTGAAAGCCACACTGATCTGAGGTACCACTGAAGTTTCCTCATATGGAGCCTGGCAAAGGGGAGCATGGGAATGGTCCCTGAGAACTTCCCTGGCTGTGAGAGAAGACAGAGGAAGAAGAGATTGGAAAAAGGCCATCACAGAGAGGCCCTTGATTGCAAGAAGATATGCCAGCATCGAAACTGTCTGAAGCTGCCTGCATCTGAGGAAAAGATAATCCTGGAAAGGTGTCAAAACGGATTTCTGGAGGTTTATGCCAAACCACAAACCATGTAAAAGACTAAATGTGAAACTGAAGATCCTGTGCAGACTGCTGGAAGAAGCAGCTTGAATCAGCAGATCATCTAGAAAGGGAGAAATCTGTAAATGTCAAAGCCTGCAAAAAGCAATGACAGGAGCAAGTCATTTGGTGAATACCCTTGGGGCAGTAGAGAGGCCAAAGAACAAAGCAGAGAACAAAAACTGCAAGGAAGAGAGAGAGAAACATAAAAAATTTCCTGAAGAGAGGATGAGATCTAGAGACACCAGAAAGGCCTGAGGAAGCAAAGGAGGAAACAAAGCCTGAAAGGATAACATCCAAAAAGAAGAGACCTTGAGACAAAGGCTTTGAGCAGGGAAAGTGCCCAGAATTGGTCTACATGTACCCTGCTTTTGGGGAACCAAAAACATTCTGGAGTAAAACCCCTTCCCCATCTGAGTGGGAGGAGCAGACTGAATGATGCCCTTATCCAAAAAGGATTGTAGAACCTCTGGGAATTGTGGAAGCTGTTGAGAAGCTGAAGATGGAGGATGAGGATTGCCTGAAAACAGAGGAAGGGATTTCTAAACCCAAAATTAGTCCTCATGGAGAATGGACAGAACCCAATAATCTGAGGTGATCAGATAATTTGGAAGAGACAGGAAGAGATGGAGAGACAAGGGAACTTGGCTGAGGGGAGGGGAAAGCCAAACATCAAATAGAATCAAGCTTGTCCTGAAAAGAAGGCTTCTGGGAGGAAAGAGTCTGAGTAGACTTAGCAGAAAACACACACCTAGAATCCTTCTTACCCTAAGGAGAGAGACAAATTTGCCTACGAACAAAGGCAGACTTGGAAGGACAGCTCCTCTGAAACTTGGGACTAGGGAAAACAAAAATATGTTTTGGCTCCTACAAGGAACTTGAGTAAGTCAGCAGCTGCAGTTCCAAAAAGACTTGTGTTATCCAGGGGAGCATACGAAAGTTTGGCTTTGATGTCATTAGGTAATGCCTGAACAGACAAGCCAAGAATAACACCAAGTCTGAGCCAAATGCATCAGCACTGGAAGAGGCATCAAATGCATCACAGCTGCATTTAACTGAATGGGTGGCAACTTGAGAAGTACAGCCTAACAAAGAAAAGACAGAAGCCTTCACCTCACAGTCAAGGAGGTCAGGAACCACCTTAAAAATGGGGAAAGTAGGACCAAAACATACCTAATCATATGGCCCTGTCAGTTAACGGCCCTAAAGGACAAGGTGGCAGCAGTGTAAACCTTCTTACCCAGCCCCCTACTATCCTTATCTGAAGGAATCTGCTTGGTAGAGGGCAACAACTTGGAGGGCTTGTCAAAAGAAACTTATATAACTGAAGGGTAATCAGAAGGGCATTTATCAAGGAATTTGTAATCCTCAGGCACCCTGTAGAACCCATCAGGTTTCTTAAATGTAGGAGACAGACAGAGTCAGGAGTAGCAGAAATGGTATCCAAAAGTGCAGCTAAGACAGGAGGAACAGCAGATGGCTTGGGAGACTCCATCTGTAAGAGCTCATAGTATCATTTTTGAATATTACAGAAGTGGGAACAATCCCACTAAAAATAGTCCATCATGCAAACAATATCCCCAAATGACAAATCTTTCAAAGGGGAGTCTGGACTTAAGGAATCTTCCTCCTCTGGACCATACTCCAAGGGGGAAGGAATTTGATAAGAATAGGCCAAAGACTCTTCCCCAGAGTCCAAATCCTCATCCGAATAATCAGATTTCCTAGGCCCCTTAACAGGAGTGAAGACCAGGGGGGAGCAGGAACAGAGACCCCCCCCTGGAAGGCCAATAAAGCCAAACCCCAATAGCTGTAGACACGCAGGACTGTTTGGCTAACCTTTGGAAACAGGATTGTTGTACCCAGCTGATGTCCAAAACATTAGGGTTTCTGCAAAAATATCCCAACTAACAAACTAAAACAATAAGTTACAAGGTGGCCTGAATTTGTCCATAGCAGACTTAAAAAGGAAAAAAGTCATGGGCATTCAGAGCTGCAATATAGCTGAAACATCTGATGCCCTTAAGGGGTCATTTGCATATATCCCATGTTACTTCTACTACAAGAGGCTTCAAGGAATCACACAGTGGAAAATCTAGCTTGGGTAGATTTTTCTTGTAGTTTTTACTAATTGTTTTTTCTGTGCGACCTTGTTACTCATTGTTTTACTTTCTGGATGACAGGAACAAAATACCAAACAAGAATAAAAAGTAACAAAGAAACCCAAACTAGGCACTTATCTGAAACCACAGCTTGGTAACCAGCACAGCAGAAGGGTGTTCAGATAGACTGATGATAAAGGCATTCAGATGGGTGGCAAAGAAGTTCTGAGTGTGTGTGTCCATACATCACCTTTATGCCCTACGTCTTGCACAGGGAGCATGTGTGTGACCCATTAGTTTGTCTTAGTCCATACGGTTGAATTAAGCATAGGTCAGAGTATAAATAACAATGGAGGTACTGTACTTGGGTTGGAAGCCATGCTGTTTGTCAGTAAGAATGTCAATCTATAATGAATGGCAGAATTTGTGTATATAGGATTTTTTTTTCAAAACTTTGTCCTATTTCTGGAGGGGCTCTGAGAGACTGTACTATTGGTGATCAAGAGAAATGATAGATACTATTCTGTTTCATCTCGCACTGTACTACTGGTGATCAAGAGAAACAATAGATACTGTTCTGTTTCATCTCAAGCTATGCAGGCTAATTGGAATTTTTCCTGTAACTCCTAAGAAACAAAAGCCTGTGTTTTATACATGTCCTGCCTCCTTGGGCTTTGCAGTGGGGCTTAAATGAGAGTTCATAATCCAAAAATGTGCCCAACTCTCTAATGACCTTTTCTGTTTTAAGGGAGGGTGGGTGGGTCTCATTTATCTGGTAGGTACAGCTCTATTCTTACTTCCCAGGAAGTACGATGCTACACTTCTTTACAATGAGCTTTACTTTTTTGCACTACACTTCTTTGCACTGAGCTTTACTTTTTTGCACTAAGTGTAACTTGGACCATTGGATGGGTAATAGAAAATTCACCCCTGGTCTGGCACCCATGTCTCTGATGGACAGCGACAGCCAGTAAATCATACTGGCAAGATCAGACCATAAACTAATCTCATTGGATATTCACATCCCGACCCCACCCCCTGCCCAGAAAACCACAGTGAAAAACTTCTCTAAAGCAAATTTCACACTCCTCAAAACCGAGGTGGAATCCTTCAAAGCCCCTGGGTCTGTGGAAAATACGGCCCAGACCGCAGAATCCTTTATAAACGCATTCTATGAACACCTTCAGGAATGCATGGATTGCAATCCCAAATAAAACCAAGACCCAATCCTCCAAAGGCAGGTGTCCTGTCTGGTGGACCCCAGCCATAAACAAACTATACAATAGAAGGAGGAAGCTACTACATGACAGAGCAAAATCCCAAAAAGGGAAAGCATCTCTGATCAGTATTAGCAAAAAACTACGGGCACTCATAAAATCGTCTAAGGCCAGCTTCGAGAGAAAAATTGCACAGGACACTAAGGATAATCACAAGGCTTTCTTTAGTTATGTTAGGAACCTGGGTGGGAATTCCCAGACATGCTCAGAATTAGTCCAAAATGACAAAAAATACACCAAACCCACAGACATTGCCAACATCCTAGCTGACAGGTTCAGCGCAAACTCCACTCCGACCAAAAGGGCAAATATCTATCCCAGCAGAGTGCTGCCCCCCTGACATCTCAGATGCTCAGGTAAGAGCCGCTCTCTCCAAAGCAAAAAACACAGCATCAATGGGACCAGACGGTGTCACAGGCTGCGTCCTACATGAACTCCAAGAAGAGCTAAACCCAAACATAAAACTACTGTTCAATCTCAGCCTTACTACAGGATATGTACCCAAAGAGTGGCGTACAGCAACAGTGGTTCCTCTCCACAAAGGTGGTGCCTCAACGGATCCTGGAAACTATCGCCCCATAAGACTGACTAGCTTGGTCTGCAAAGCTATGGAAAGGATCATCATGGACCTCATAAATAAAGATATTGGGGACCTACAGACACTGGATCCTATCCAGTTTGGCTTTGTTAAGGGCAGATCTTGCCTCTTAAACCTGGTCAATTTCTTTGAAACAGGCACCAAGGCCACTGACGAGGGGAAGGTGGTCCACACAGCCTACCTGGACCTCGCAAAAGCCTTCGATACAATACCCTACTCGGGCATTATAGATAAGCTCACCAGCTTAAATATAAACCCCTATGTCACTAGATGGGTTGCAAACTGGCTCAAGGACAGAACCCACATGGTTAGAATTGCTGGAGCCATGTCAGACTCCAAACCAGTTACAAGTGGCATCCCCCACAAGGCTCAATCCTGGGACCTCTCTTGTTCGGTATTTATTTCTCGGAGGTACAGGCCAACACCGAAGGACTGTGGCTGACCAAGTTCGCAGATGACTGCAAACTAGGCGCCATAATCGACTCTCCAGCCGACACAAGCATCCTACAAAAGGGCCTCATAGAAACAAACAACTGGTGCCAGAGCCATGGCCTCAAGCTAAACACCAAAAAGTGTATAGTCATCCCCTTTGGCAAAAACAAAGTGCCCACAAATTACCACATAGGTGGTAATCCATTAAGTACTTAAGTAATTAGGGACCTGGGGACCCAAGTTGATAGCAATCTCTCATTTGAAAACCACGTGGCCAAAGTGGTTAGAAAAACATTTTATATAGCCCACCTAATCGTGAGGGGATTCACATCTAGATCAGGGGAGGTCATCGTGCCTCTTTACTCATCCCTCATCAGGCCCATAATTGAGTACAATGCCCCTTTTGGGATGTACCTTACAAGACACCTGCAGCAACTGGAAAGACCCCAAAAGTACCTCACCAAGAGGATCAAAGGGCTCAAACAGATGCCATATGCTGCCCGGTTAAAGAAACTCCAGCTCTACTCAGTGGCATACTGCCTGCTCAGAGGCGATCTGTGCCTGACGTATAAAGCCATGTCCAACCCGGAATTAATGGATATGCTGCACCTCAGAAAATCCAAATCCCATTGAGCTACGCGCTCGAGTGACTTGAACCTCAGCACTGAAATAAACAGGACATGCTGGAGGGACAGATTCATAACCCAGAGGCTCCCTTCACTCTGGAATAAAATCCCAGCCCAGGTTAGGCAGAGTCCCTCATTGACTCTCTTCAAGAGGAATCTTGATGAGTGGATGGGAGATCGTAGGTTTACCCTGGGTATCACTTCTCTGTCACTGTTAGACAGAGGCACAGTATACTAACCTCGAAAAAGGGCATAGCAAAATTCATTTAAAATGGGTGGCGAAAGCCAAACACACTCTGGCTAGGCTTATAAATGCCCTAGGGCAGATAGCCTAGTATGAACCTATGAACCTATAACCAAAAATCACCCTCCATATAAATGTCTAAAACATAAAACTCGTGGGTCACATTTGGGTTGCACAGCTAGACATATAAAGGTCATAGTGGTAGTTAGCCTAGTATGCACCTATGAACTTCACAGTCCAGATACCAACAATTTGTAAGAATAAG
Organism: Protopterus annectens; assembly: GCF_019279795.1. Classification (NCBI taxonomy): domain Eukaryota; kingdom Metazoa; phylum Chordata; order Ceratodontiformes; family Protopteridae; genus Protopterus; species Protopterus annectens. The sequence goes on along the minus strand of NC_056739.1, from coordinate 1,210,620,277 downwards.
ACCCTCCTGGAAGATTTGTGTGCGAGTGTGCGTCTGTGTTTCACAGGAGTGCTGATGACAGCTTTGAGTTTACAGTCATCAGCATACATGGTCAAGCACTCACTGTAGATTTCAACTTTAACATCAGCTAAGTATGTGGCAGAAAGTAGCAGGTCCATGAAGAGGTTCACTGGGATATCACTAGTTAATAGCCTTTTTGAGATGAGCATGCTGTCACAACCTTGACAGAAAGTGTGTGGGTGAGTGGGTTATCCTTTAGCCAGTTTGCTATCCAAGAAGTTATGTAAAGTCTTTTTTTTTTTTTTTTTTTAACTGTTTGAATTTGCAAGCAATACCAAAGTGCAAGATAGTGCAGAAATCCTTATCTAACTCTGATTTAACAAGAAGTTAAGTTTAAGCAAACAGGACTTGCCATTGCCAAAGACAAATTATTTTGAACCAACAGACTGCATGCTATCAATTTCCTTATTTTTGAGCCTCTGGAACAAAGATATACTGACGTTAAATACATTCACAAGTCAGTCTGTGAGGCAGTGTTTCATATTTATTAACATCCTGGAAAGGTGGAATGCTGTCTGGACCTAAACTCCTAGTGCTTTTAGTCTTGAAAGGGGGAGCATCTAGTACTTGATTCAGAGATAATCAAAGGAAACATGCTTTGAGGTTGTTTAGAGGGGGAAAGCACGAGGGGGATCAAGGGAAGAAGAAGATGCACATAAAGCTGTCCAGCAGTAAGCCTGCAATTTCCTCGAGGTCTGAGCGGGTGATGCTATGTACTGTTTTTGAGACTCCAGATATAGTTAAACTTAATTCACATAACTTTACAGGTTTTGATTTTTCTCTTACTTCTCCATTTAAACTTTTGATGTTACTTTCAGAGTAAGGGAACTGATTTTGTTTCTTGTGGCTAGGAGCCTTCTTTTGTTGCAGAGCTTGCTAATGCTGGGCTTCCACCATAGCAGTTTGTTTCAGAACTTGACACTTCATGATGAACAGATGCAGAAGACTCAATGCAGGAGTTTTGGTGGGAACAGAACTCAGTGGTACACAGTATAGTTATTTGGTATTCTTGGGTGGAGGAACTTTTTAATCTTAGTTAAGTCAGCAGCTAGGGTTAAGCAGTTCACCTGAAGACAGTGGGCTATAGCTAGGATTCCTATGCCTATCCTAGGCATATTATGGAAAAAAAACTATGACCCTGAAGTCAGATTTGACCAAGGCAGAGGTAACTACATGTGTTGTGCACAATGGATCACATTATCAAGAATAAAATAGTGCCCCAAGTTGTAGAGGGAAATGAGAGAGCATGGGCACTGACAGTGCTCAGTGCTGATAATGATACAAGTAATAATTCTATGTTGACTATGCTTGACTAGCCTGACTGAGATGAAATTAAATTTCCATCATTAATTCATACAACCATCGTATCAATAATAAATTATTCTGAGGAAAACCTTCTTGAGACAAAACATTTACAAGAAGTTAAGCGAGCTCTTAAATAACTTCAGGATGGTTCAGGGTAGCTTTACAGTTAAGAACAACTATTTCACAATGATCTATTGTTAAGAATATTAACTTCAACTGAACTATTTTACTTTTCTCTGACGAAATAACTGTTACAGTAAATCATAACATTTGGGCAGAAATTCAACCAAGTGGCACCCTGTTTCATGGAGGTGGCAAATATAAACCTGTACAAACCTGTAAAAACTAGCAAATCTACTAAACACAAGTATAAGCTGTTTATAAAACAAAACTTAACGGCACTATTAATATGCTGCACCACAAAATATGTTAAAACTATTCATTAGTTCTCTAATTACCCACTTAATAATACAGTTTAAGGTCACAAGGGAGAAAAAAACTATTTTTGGGGATCAGCGGGGAAAAAGTAATCCTGAACAGGGTGCTAAGCTTATCACAGAATGCTTTTACAGAAAACAAAGATTTCCCATGGTGGGTGTAATAAAAACAAATAGTCTTAGAAATCCAGTTAACAAAAGTTTGTTTAGAGACTATGTTCTCCAACTTGGCTTCATGACAGGAAACAAAACTGGTCAGTCTTGCAAACCTACTTGGTTTTATCCAAGTAAAATCTGAGCTCCCAATGTAGTTTTCATAGAATGGAGGATTCAAGTTTTCTTGTTCTGAGGGTTTGGGAAAAAGGCAGGAAGATTGATGGCTTGACTGAAGGATAGTTCATTGACCACACTGGGTATAAATTAAATGTCGGCCTCAGAGACACCTTGTCCTTATGTAAAATAAGGAAAGGAAGGAATGCCATCAGGGCTTGGTGGTCAGAAACTCTTCTAGCTGAAGGGCTACTAGAAGGATGGCTTTCCAAGTACAAAGATTAAGAGATAAAACCTGATGGATCATAGAGAGGTAGAGTGAGCTTCTCTAGGACAAAGTTAAGGTCCCAAGAAGGTGGAATAGCTTTCCTAGGAGGTTTTACATGAAGGAAGTCTTTAAGAAACTGTTTTACCTCTGTCCTGGAAAGAAGAGGGGGGGGGGGATCTAGAGGCAAACATGCAGAAATGTACTATAAGTGTGATTTAATTGAGGAGAGACAAGATCACTTTTAAGCATCTCACACAACTAAAATTGGATAGCAGGAACCCCAGACTGTACAGGGTCTTGTTTTCAAGCATGACACCAGGCAGTACATCTTTTCCATTTGAATATATAAAACTTTCCTGTGGTAGGTTTCTTTACCTACTGAAGAACCTGTAGCATGTCCTCAGAAAATCTTTGTCTGAAAGGGATCAGAATCCTATCATGCATAATGTCAGGATGAGATATGATAATGTGGGATGAAGAAGAGAGCTCTTATGTTGCTTCAGCAAGTACACTTTGAAGGGTAACTTGTAGTGATGACTCCTGGCTAGGTGGTAGAGAAGAATGAGCCAATGCTGCCTGGGCCAAGAGGGAGTCACCAACAAGATTTTTGGTTTGTCCCTCTGGATCAACAACTTCTTGAGGAGTGGAGACAGAAGGGGAAAAGCATAAAGAAATCATCCTTCCCAAGACAAGGACATAGCATCTTTCTTCCATGCCTGAAAGCAAGAGTTTGCCCCTCTGGATCAACAACTTCTTGAAGAGTGGAGACAGAAGGGGAAAAGCATAAAGAAATCTCCCTTCCCAAGATAAGGACATAGCATATGTCCTCCATGCCTGAAAACAAGATGTCCTGGAGAAAAACAGCTGCAGTTGTCTGTTGTAAATGGAGGCAAGTAAGTCTACACAAGTAATACTCCATTTGTGGATCATGACTAGGAAGACCTGGACAGGTTTGCTTTTACGGCCTATTCCCATGCTAGAAGGGTCAATCTACACAGCTGATAAAACTTTGTTTCTCCCCTTGTTTATGTACCAAATGACCATAGTGTTGTTTCTGAAAATTCTAAGTGGACCTGGAGACCAAGTGTGAGAGAGAATCTGCAGGGCTTGAATCAATGCCTGGCATCTCCTTCAGGTTTGTGTTCTGTCCTCTGGTTTGCTGGCCACTGTCCCTGGACTTTTAGGGAGCTTATCCATGCACCCAGGCTATGTCTGAGGCATCTAAGTGCTGGTCCCTTTGAAGTTATCTGCAGCTTGAATGGAAGGCGTAGGTTGACGTTTGCCTGCAATATCCACCACTAAAACTTTCTTTAGATAAGCAAGTAGTAGAATCTGGGTGTCTAGATGATGGGAATGCTGGGCCCAGACAGATATCAGATACTGCTGAATCTTTTTCTTATGGTGTCTGGCAATGGACACCACGGTTACGGTTGCAGCCAAGAATCCCATGGTCCTGAGAAGTTCTCTTGCAGTTCAAGTTTGAAGTGGCAAGAGAGACTGGCAGGAGGGCCTGTACTTTGTCTTGTAGCAGAAGGCCTGTGTCAGTAGCATGTCTAGTCTGCAGTCCAAAAAGACCAGGTCTTTTGTAAGAGTTAGTGTGGGCTTTACGTTGATTTTGAACCCCAGACTCTACAGGGAGAAATACAGAAGTGGTGCCTGTATTAACAGGTCATCTAAATATGGGAATATTTGAATTCCCTCAGTTCTACAAAATAGGATGACTGGTGCCAGGCACTTCCTGAATACGCTCGCTAGGGGCTGCAGACAATCCAAAAAGTATACCAGAGAACTGAAAGTGTGATGGCCAAGATGCAAACCTTAGAAATTTCCTGAAGGAAGGGTTACTAGGGATATGCAGATAGGCATACTTTAGATCCAAACACACCAGCAAGGCTCGAGAGAGAATGAAAGGCAAGACAGCCTGTAATGACAACATTTTGAATGAAGGGAACTTGAGAAAAGTATTGAGAAGGAAAAAATCCATTATAGGTCTCCATTCTCCTTTTCTGGGTACGAGAAAATGTCTGGAATAAAACCTCTCTCTTACGTACTGTTGTGGAACAGGTTCTACTGTAGGGCTTGTAGGATAGGAGGTTTACCTGACTGGAAGGGAGAAGAGGGACACCTTTGAAAGTTGAAATCTCCTTACAAGTCATCCTGTAACCTAGTTGAATAAAGGAAAAGTACAGTTTTGTACCTACCATAAATGTAGATGTCCGATAGATATGCAACTGCAGTCATAACATATGGGTTGTCCTGCCTCAGGCAGCCCTCGTTCGGCCGGATTCCAAAGTCTGGGTCCGGTGTCGGCTGGTGTCGCCTCCTCTCCGACGTCAGAATGGCTGGAGTATAAAGGCATCGGCCGACGCCATCTTCTTCAGTGTTTCTTGCCCCAGATGCCAGGTGCCCTCCTAGGAAGGCTAAATTTGGTGAATGGATAGAGAATTCCAGACATGCACAACAGTAATAAACAGATACACCATAGAGATACCCCCAGCTAAAAGGAGTAGAGGTAGTGGACCCATAAAAATTAGACTGCAGTTGCATATCTATCGGACATCTACATTTATGGTAGGTACAAAACTGTACTATGTCCTTCAAGAATGCAACTGCAGTCATAACATATGGGTTGAATACCATAGCCAAGCTGGGGGCGGTTGGAACTAAGAAAGTGATGGTGTAGCTAAAATGCCCTGCAGGACTGACGAAGCAAAGCCTGCTCGGGATCTGGAGTATAAAGGCAGGTTGTAGTGTTTGGTAAATGTATGCACGGAGCTCCATGTAGCCGCCTCTAGAATGTCCTTTGTAGCCACTCCTCTTAGGAAAGCTGTAGATGTGGCTATAGCTCTGGTGGAGTGTGGCCGGATATTTGCTGGCACACCTTTTCCATGGAAGGAATAGCAGAATCTGATGCAGTGTCCAATCCATTTGGAAATTGTTTGTTTGGAGATTGCTTTTCCTTGTATTCCAGCAGCATAGGCTACAAACAGTTGGTCAGACTTTCTGGTGGCCTTAGTTCTGTCCAGGTAGTAGCATAGTTGCCTGTGTATGTCCAAAGTATGCAACAGTGCTTCCCCCCTGTTTTGAGGGTTGGGAAAGAAAGTAGGCAGGTGAATGGCTTGATTTAGAGACACCCTTGAAATTACTTTTGGCATGAATGAAGGATTGGTTCTTAGAGAGACTCTGTCCTGATGAAAAATGAGAAAAGGAGGTACTGCCATAAGTGCCTGTATCTCCGAGACTCTTCTTGCTGATGTGATTGCCAGTAGGAAAACTGTTTTCCATGATAGAAATTGCATTTCTGAAGTTGCTGCTGGTTCAAAGGGAGGAAGAGTTAATTTTTCCAAGATGAAGTTGAGGTCCCATGCAGGTACTGGCCGTTTCCTGGGAGGTTTGATATTCTTTATCCCCCTTAGGAACTGTCTTAGCAAAGGATGTGAAAACACCGGTGGATCACAATTGTATTTCGCTGAGATAGCGGAGGCATGAATCTTTATGGAAGAATATGAGAGACCAGTATGTTACATTTCTGCCAAGTATTCCAATATCTGAGGTATACTCAATACTGTTGTATCCTGACCCCTGCTAGCATTCCAGATGCTGAATCTCTTCCACTTGGCTGAATAGGTTTTTCTGGTGGAAGGTCTGCGTGCTTCCAGTAAGATCTCTTGAACTTTTTTGGAAAGAGAGATATCGGAAGGAGTTATGGTAACCTCCAGGCTGTCAGATGCAATCTTTTCAGGTTTTGATGAACCGTCCTGTAATTGTGTTGTGTTAGAAGCAGAGGCCAAAGGGGCAGAGGCCACGGTTTGGTCCGAGATATGTTCAACAGCAATGGGTACCAGTGCTGCCTTGGCCAGTCTGGAGCAATCAAAATGCCTGTTGGTTGTTTTGCTTTGATCTTCAGTATCACCTTGGTCAGCAGTAGTAGAGGAGGGAATGCATAAATTGTTAGGGACTTCCAGCTGAAGGAGAGAGCATCCGTTTTCCAGGCTAGAGGATGGTGTGTCCTTGTACAGAACTTTTCCAGGTGATGGTTCATGTGAGAAGCAGAGAGATCTATGTCCGGTCTTCCCCATGTCCTTATTTGTGAGAAAATGTGAGGATGCAGCATCCATTCGTGTGGATCCAAGAAATTTCTGCTCAGCTTGTCCGCCAGTACATTGTCCTTGCCTGGCACAAACTGGGATTGCAAATGTATCTTCAGACTTGGGGATTTTTCCCAGAGAAGCATTGTTAGTCTGCAGAGGGGATAAGAATGAGTGCCTCCCTGCTTGTTTATATACCACATAACCGTGGTGTTGTCTGTCCTTATTAGCAAATGTCCTTGTTGAAGTGATTTTTCGAAAGTCTTGATTGCATGTATCACTGCCAACATCTCTTTTTGGTTTATGTGCAGATGCCTTTCCCTTGGTGTCCATTGACCTTGAATGCATCTGCCCTCCATGTGCGCCCCCCATCCATGGTCTGAGGCATCTGTAATCATTTGACCTGCTTGAGGTTTGTTGAAAGACATGCCCTTGTTTAACTGACTTGCTTGAGCCCACCACAAAAATTCTTTTTGCAGACATGGAATGAGTGGGATTACATCCTCTAGGCTTTGGCTGTGTTGGGGCCATAAGCTTTTTAAGTACCATTGCAGCTTTCTCATATGAAGTCTTGCCAAAGGTATCAGAAGAATGCAAGATGCCATGAACCCCAGGGCCTGCAGGATTTTCCTTGCAGTTAGCTGGGAGAACTTTGCTAGGCCTTTGAAGTACTCTGGTAACTGCTGTTGCTTTTCCTCTGTGAGATAAGCCATCTGTGTTTTTGTGTCCAGTTTGGCTCCTAGGAAAATAATCTGTTGGGATGGCAGTAGTCTTGATTTCTGAATGTTGACTGTGTATCCCAAGGTCTGTAGTAATTGAATGACATAGTCCAAGTTTCCTATCAAGGTTTGCTTGTTGTCTGCTTGTATGAGGCAGTCATCCAGGTAGGGGTATATTTGAATCCCCTGGAGTCTGCAGTGTGCCACTACTGATGCCAGGCATTTCGTGAACACTCTGGGCACAGTAGATAAGCCAAACGGCAATGCTGAGAATTGATAATGCTCTGTCCCTGCAAGAAATCTGAGGTATCTTCTGCAGCTTTGTCTGATTGGGACATGCAGGTATGCCTCCTTGAGGTCCAGAGTGACCAGCCAAGACCCCTTGCCCAGCATGGGAAGGAGTTGCTGCAATGTCAGCATTTTGAACTTTGGCACAATGATATAAGTATTTAGAGTAGACAAGTCCAGTACAGGTCTCCATTTGTTTTCCTTTCTTGGAACAAGGAACAGTCTTGAATAAAAACCCTGGCCTTGTTCCTGTGGAGGAACCTTTTCTATTGCATTTATGTTTAACAGCTTTGAAACTTGAATGAGTGCCTTTGCCCTTTGATGAAGTGGCAGGTTTGGCATGCCTTGTCTTATTGGTAAAGTATGGAAGTGGAATATGTAACCTTTGTCTATTAAATCCAGAATCCAGTTGTCCTTGGTTAAGATATGCCAGTTTTTTGAGAATAAGGATAATTTTCCGCCCAAAGGTGCTTCTCTTTGAACCTTTGTAGGCGGTATGAAAGTCAAGTCATTGTGGTTGTCCTTGTGGTGCAGCTGGGCTAACTGCGCCACTTCTTTGGTTTGGTGGTTGCCATTGGCGGCCCCTGTAGGAGCCTCGGTATTGCCCTCTACCTCAGGCATGCCTGTTTTTTCCCCTTTGAAACTTGTCAGTGTCTGGAAAGGACCAATTCTTTGAAGGCCAATTCCTGTTGAATCTCCGTGGCTGAACCTGGAGGAAATCTTTGACTGTCTGTACTGATTTAGCTTTTTCCTCAATGGACTTCAACACATCTTGTGCATTAGCACCAAAAAGCTTCTGTTTTTCCAGAGGTGCATCAAGTAACTTTACTTTAACATGGTCTGGCAGTGGCTGTTCTTTTAACCAAGCATTTCTACGTATAACAGCCCCAGTCATAGCTGCCCTACATGAAGCCTCCAATGCATCATAACCACACTGAAGAAAATGATTGTTAACCTGCTGAGAGTTATGTACTAGATCCTGCAATGCCTTCGTATCAGCAGGCTCAGGGGAGGCTAGCTTTTTCTGTAAGTCATCCAGTAAGAAATCCTGGTACTGAAACATATGAAAAAGGCAGTTGAGTGACCTCATGGCCAGGGTGGTGGAGGTATAAACTTTTTTACCCCATCTCTCCAGGGACCTAGCTTCCCTATCCGCTGGCAGTGGATTCTTGGCTGTGGAAGTAGCCACTCCCTTGGGGCCCTGTGAAATAGTTTCTAGATCCACAGAATGGGCCTTAAAGAGATGCTTGTGGGTGTCAGGGACCCTATAATATCTGTCTGGCTTGACAGGAGCAGGAGGGAGAGAATCAGGGTTAGCACTGGAGTCGGAGTAAACATCATCCAGGACATCCATAACTGGAGGGATAGCTAAAGGTCTGTGTTGGGGAAGCTTGAGGAAGGTACGTAGCCTTTTCCTGGAATCAGAGAATTCCTGACCCTGCCATTTAAAATGCTCCCTCATGGAGTGAAGGACTTCACCGAATGAAAAATCCTCTGGAGGAGAGGCAGAGGGAATTGATTCCTCAGCATCAGAGTCCTCATAGGCCTGGAAGGATTCTTCTTGGGTATCAGAATGCTCAGAATCCCCAGAGGCTTCATCTGAAGAGAGGTTGTCGGCCTGCTCAGTTCTGGGCCTTTTCTTTGCAGGCGGCTGAGAACCTCTGTCTGGGTGAGGCTGAGACCCCCTAATAAGAGAAATTAGATCTGCAGCAAGAGACACAATCTGTTTATCAGAAGAAGGGGCCTGTGCAGTAGGTTTAGGATGGGCCTTGGCCTGGCTGGCGGCCTTAGCACGTGCAAAGGCCTTGATGGACATGGACACAGGAGGCCTAGCTGCCCCACGTGCAGGAGTAACCTTGTCCACAGGAATGGTGTCGGGTAGATCCAGAACCTCGGTTTCTGGAGGAAAGTCAACAACCGGCACCGGAGTAGACTCAGAGACCGAAGGACGAGTTACCGTTGTGTCGTCGGCCTGGAGCGGTTGAATTACCGCTTCCGAAGGGACCGAAGCACTCGCGGAGGGTTTAGGAGGAGTATCGGTAGAGGGCGCGGGCCGAGGATGTCGGTCCTGGTCCTTACGTTTTTTGGAAGTTTGAGTTGTCGGTTGATCCGACGGCATGATATAAGCAAAAGAATCTCCGAAAAAGTCTTTGGCAAATTCTGCCCGGCGCCTGAGAGTGCGCTTATTAAAGCAAGCACAGGCAGCACAGGCCGAGACGTCGTGGTCTGGGCCCAGGCAAGGAAGGCAATAAGAATGGAAGTCCTTATGAGGTATTTGTTTACCACAAGACAAACAATTATTAACTTTCTCAATTTGTTCTGACATTGGCTGAGGCAAGAAAAAATGTTCCCCAAAGGGGTACTTGGCTTTTAGATGACTTCGGTACTGAAAACACAGGAGCTGACCGACCGGCACTTGCGAACTGCTTCTGCTTCGGGCACCGCGCGGCAAGAAAGACTGAAGAAGATGGCGTCGGCCGATGCCTTTATACTCCAGCCGTTCTGACGTCGGAGAGGAGGCGACACCAGCCGACGCCGGACCCAGACTTTGGAATCCGGCCGACCGAGGGCTGCCTGAGGCAGGACAACCCATATGTTATGACTGCAGTTGCATTCTTGAAGGACATCAACCCATTTTTCTGAAGTTATGAGCTGCCAGATCAAAAGAGAAGGGGGTTAATCTTTTTGACAGAGGGAGGGAAAGATAGACCAAGAGGGCAGGAGGATCTATAAAACAGTCAGGCTAGACTGTCTGGATAGGGAGGCCTCAAAGACTCAGAAGCCCAGTCTGGTTTATCTTGAAATCTTTTTCTAGTAAAATTAAAACAAAAAAACACTGCCACCGTAATGTTGAACACATCAGCAGCTCCCGACAATAAAATATTAGTAACATGAGATTTCATGATGTTAAAATAGCTGTTTTTTTTTTTTTAATTCTCATAAAACTCTATAAATTTTAAAAACTTTAAGCTTCTTTAAAACCCTTTGCTCTTATTAACCTTCTCCACCATTAAAATAAACGTATAACTGCACCGTTTTCTTAGTAAGTAGACTACCAATAGAAATGTTATTCATACCAGGGTGTTCAGTTGCTTTAACTAGAAGCTGCCAGTGCAGTTCTCTACTTTCAAGGTGTGACTACTTATGTCCTTTTACATCTCCATGAAGTACTTTATTTTATTCTAATGAAGTCCCATTACCAAATTGGGAACAAAAGCGTTTGATAAATTATCAAAACTACTCCCATGTATTCAGTGCTGGTTGCAACTTTTTTTTTGTTTTAACTTTGTTTGAACAGTGCCCTGTGAATTTGTGTTTTAGTAATTTTTTTCTTGGCATTTTCTTGCCTTTTTTGTGGGAGGCCTAGAGTCTCTGCGACAGAAGGAGGTGGGGTTAGCCAGCTAGCTTCTCTGATACCTTGGGAAAGTTGTGAAAAAAAAAACGGTCTGCAATCCTTCATAATTTTACCTTGTTCTTGGCAATGCATTAAACTGGATGGCTGCTTCAGGGCCAAATAAGTTCCTATTCAGGGGGGAATCCAGAGGATTAGCTTTAATGTCATCAGGTAAGGACTATAAACCAAGCCACATCACCTTCTAATGACATATCCAGTAGCAGCTGCTCTGGAAGAAGCTTCCATTGCATTATAACTACACTTGATGCTATTTCAAGCCACCTGTGAAGCCTGAGCCACCACAGACATGGTCACTGCTAAATGCCAAGAACTTTCAGAGACGACAGACATTTCTTCAAATTAGCTGGAATAGACCACAAATATTTTGTCACTAGAGTCTGTTAAGTCACAACTTGGAATACTAGAATGGAAGCTGTATATACTTGTTTCCCTAAATCTGTCTATTACCTTACTACATTTACCTGAGAGAAGGGCATTAGCAGCAAATAGCTTGGAGGGCCTGTCCATAGAAACAGAAAAAGCAGAGGAATCTACCAAAGGATCCCTATAAAGGAACTTTAAATCTTCTGGCATTTTATAAAGTCTATCAGGTCATTTTATGCTGAGGGTTGAGAATCAGGAGCACAGGAAGTGGATGCAAATGTATCCAGAAAAGCCTCCAGAACAGGAGGGAGAGGTGCAGGTGAAGGGGGTGCCTACCTCTATCCAGTTCTAACATCTTTCTTTGCACATCAGAAATTTGCCTGGATTCCCACTAAAAATACTTAATCAATTTAGATATAATTTCCTGTACAGGACAACTGGGGGACAAAGTATCCTTATCATCAGTGATCACTTGGCCTGGAGAGTGAATCTGGGAGGAGTAGGCCAGGAAATGCTCATCTGAATCAGACTCTACCTCAGCTTTCTCTAAGAATGCCTCAAGATGTCTCTTCTGACTTATAAGGAATAAGAGCAAAAGGAACAAAGGACAGCTGTTTGAGGGCCACAATGGCCTCAAACAGAGCTTGGGATAATTCCAAACCAATTTTTCCCTAGGATATCTGAGGAAAGGAAACTTTTCCCCCCTACTTCTTCTTGGAAGTTACATCCGCTTTAACAAAACATGGTGGATCCAACTCCTGACATACCTCAATAAAGGGCCCTGGTATTTTTTAGCATACAACAAAGAACCAACTGCTTCTCCACAAACGAAACCACAGCAACCAGTAAAAGTAAAGATTTATTTCTCTAGCGCTTCGGCCACAGTAAGCCTTCAAGGAGTAACCCTGGTATTTTTTCCCTGATCTAATATTTGTGGAATACCCAGTGGTTCTTCTGAAATGATAAGATGAGGTTCACCTTTTTCCCCGGCATTGGTAAGGTCAGTTATACTGGATGTGCAAGAATCAGATACCTTACTGGCCCCATTGCCGGGGCCACTGTAGCAGCAGCCTGAAAAGCAGTTGAACATGCCAAGGGTTGCAAAACCTTACAGGGTACATCTGAGACAAAATGGGCAGTCAAAGAAACAGGGCTAGACCTCTTTAATTTCTTTTTAGGAATGAGAAGGATGCAAAGAGTGGAATGATCTACCATTTTTGCTTTGGCAAGGTGCTTTAAGTACTGGGTCTACAAATAAGTATTAACAGAGGAAAGACACGTACATTGAGTTTTTCTACAAACATCTGACTGATTTTACAGTTTTATAGTCATGCTCTGCACCTAGGCAAGAGACACTAGGAGTGGAGATCCTTATAAGGAATCTGCCTGCCACAATCGCACTTTCCCCTCTTAATCGACATCTAGCAGTACTGAATTACCAAATCTTTCAAGAAAAAACAAGGAAGGCTTCCCAATGGGGCACTTACCTGAACAAGTAAAGGCACAGGGTACAAATGACATGGAAAACAGGCTAACTAAGGCAAGACCTGCATTTGGACTGGTGGAGAGAGAGTCTAATATTTTCATGCTCATGCATTAACTTGTCTTTATGCCTGCGGGCTTAGGCATATGTCTGATGTACAACTCAATGGAAGGTTTTGGCTTTGGTATCCATGCCAGATGTCCAGGTTATTTGAAGAGATAACACTTAATAAATAAATTAATAACCATCCGAAACACATTATACTTTTCAAAGAAATATTCTTCAAAATATTTTAATAGTATTTAGCACTTTCATCTCATTAAAGAGACTTCATCAGAATACACACTAATGCATTAAATTCTCCATTTAAATATGCTTAATCAATGACATCATAGTTTACATCATTTAATTTGAAACCTTCCACATACAATTAAAGGGATAAACCCATACCATACAAATGCATTAAATACATAAAAATACATACAATACAATACAGTACCCCTATTTATAAATATAATCATAAATAAAAATTACATTACATACAGGAATTTATCCTAAAAACTTATAACTTATTTGCACTCTCCATTAACATAGGAACAATGGTTATAGTGTCATTTAAGCCAGGTGGAAACATAGCAGCTAATTTAAGTTGCCACTGTGTTTCTTTTTTCTTTAAAAGATTTTTCCAGTCACCACCTCTAGGATTCACCCTAATAATATCCAGAATCCCAAACACAAATTTTACAAACCCCATACAGGAAAAAGAATGCTTATATAGAGCATTGGCTAATTTCTTATTTTTCATATCATTATGTTCATAAATTCAGCATAGGATTTTCTAGTACTAGGTCTCCTTGCTTCTAGAATGATCTCTAGCACCTGCTTACTGAGGGATGCTATTGGAGAGCTCAATGAATTAGCCAGGCTGCAAGGCTCAGGGTTTGAAGCTGAGGGTGCAGAATTTGGCGCGCCTGCTGGGACAGCAAGGAAGGTGTCTGAGGTAGGTGCCATAGATCCAGCAGTATTATGCTGCGCAAGAGGGGGTACCCAGTGTTGGCGATGCCAGTGTGGTGCAATAAGAATTGTCCTTGGTTTGTCCTGTTTTATCTTTACAAAACCTTCGAGAGGAGATGCAGAGGGGGAAAGGCATAAACCGAGAGGCATCCACTTTCCAAGCTTGACTGTGAGGAGTCGTCGTGCAGAATTTGTTCAACTGGTAGTTCTGGGGGGAGGCAAACATGTCTATCTCTGGAGTCCCCCATTTGTTCCTCAAGAGGTTGAATATTTTTGGTTCCAGTTTCTATTCTTGTGGGTCCATGAGATTTCAGCTTAGGTCTGCCAGAGAATTTAGCTTACCTGGCAGGAATTGAGCCTGTAGGTGCACTTGGTAGCTCAAGGCTGTGTTCCACAGAGCCATGGCTAGTCTGCAGAGAGGGTACGAGTGGGTTTCCCTCTGCTTGTTTATGTACCACATAACTGTGGTGTTGTCTGTTTTTACCAATAATTGTCCTGGAAGGACGTGGTCCTTGAAGACTGTCAGGGAATTCTGTACAGCTAACATTTCTTTTTGGTTGATATGCAGGTGCATCTGACTCGGATTCCATTTACCCTGAATGCACTGCCCTGCCAAGTGAGCCTCCCATGCATATTCTATAGTCTGATGCATCTGTAGTCAGGGTTTGGGCGGCAGGGGGTAGACTGAAAGGGAGCCCCTTGTTGAGGTGGCAGGCCTCTGCCCACCAAAGGAACTCTGTCTTTATACAAGGAATGATAGGAATCATTGATTCCAGGTCCTGAGAATGTTGACACCATAGGCTTTTTAGATACCACTGTAGTTTCCTCATATGCAGTCTTGCATATGGAATTAGTAGAATGCAAGAAGCCATGAACCCCAGGGCTTGCAAAATTTTCATTGCAGATAGCTGGGTCTTTGTGGCCAATAGTTTGAAGTAGGCTGCCAAATAAACTTGTCTGGTGTGAGGTAAGCCATCTGGGAAGTTGTGTTCAAGCTTGCTCCCAGAAATACAATCTGTTGTCAGGGTACCAGATGAGAGTTCTTTTCATTTATGGTGTACCCCAGCAAGGTTAGAAGTTTCTTTACAAATGCCAGATGTTTTAATAGCAGGTCCTGGCTTTCTGCCTGAATTAGACAATCACCCAGGTATGGGTATATTTGAATATTTCTCTGCCTGCAAAATGCAATGGCTGGAGCTAGACACTTTGTGAATACCATGGACGCAGTAGATAAGCCAAAAGGAAGTGCAGAGAACTGATTCCCTTATTGGAATGTGCAGGTAGGCTTCCTTTAAGTCTGAGGTTGCCAACCAGTCATCTCTGGCTAGCATAGGAAGCAGCTGTTGAAGTGTTAGCATTTTGAATTTTGGGATTACCAAAAGGGTGTTTAGAATGGAGAGGTCCAGGATAAAACGCCACCAGCTGTCTTTTCTGGGTACCAGGAAAAGTCTTGAGTAAAAACCTTGTCCCCTTTCTTCTGCTGGGACAGGCTGAATAGCCCTGATACTTAGAAGAGAGAGAACCTGCTGCTGAGCCTCTGCCCACTGATTTGGGGGTAGGTCTGTCCAACTGTTTGGGGTTGGGTAAGGTGTGGAAGTGGAATCTGTATCCTTGAAAAACAATATTTAAAACCCATTTGTCCTGGGTAATGAGTTCCCAGTTTTCTGCATGCAGGGCGAGCTTTCCTCCTAAGGGAGCAGGCAGTTGAGCAGGGCTTGGAAGGGTTAATTTTAAGTCATTGTGACATTTTTCCATAGGGGGATGTCTTACTACTTCCAGCTTTGGAAGTGGGAGCCCCCCACTGCTTAGGCCTATGTGTAGCCTGAGACTGTAACCTAGGTGGTGTGCTTTTCCTGGGTTTGGACTGAGAAGGCCTGGAAGAGACTGGAAAGGACCAATTCTTAGAAGACCAATGCCTACTAAATCTGGGAGGCTGTACTTCCAGGAAATCTTTAACAGTTTGCATAGATTTAGCTTTTTCTGCCTTGTTGCCAAACATGCGGTTTTGGTTTAAGGGAGCATCCAGTAATTTAGCTTTAACATGATCTGGCAAATTTTGTTCCTTAAGCCAAGCATGCCTTCCAAGTACAGACCCAGTGACAGCAGCCCTGCAAGATGCTTCTAAAGAGTCAAAACCACATTGCAAAGTATGTTTACCAACTTGTTCAGCAGAATGCATTAAATCCTGTATTCTTTATGTTCAACACAGTCAGGAATCAACATAATTTTCTGTTTTAAGTAGCCCCATAAACTTGCTGTTGATACTTTAACATATGAAACTGGCAATATAAGGCCCTAAGGTCCGAAGTAGCAGAAGTGCATACCTTCTTACCCAATCTGTCCAAGGCCCTGGAATCTCTATCAGAGGGGGTAGGTTTTTCGGCAGCAGTAGCCTTAATGCCCTTTGGTCCTTGGGAAATGGTCTCTGGATCTGCAGTAGGATTCTTGAAGAGTAACTTGTGAGAGTCAGGTACTCTGTAATATCAGTCAGGTTTTCTGGGAGCTGGAGGTAAAGTGTCTGGGGCCAGACTAGATTCCAAGAAGGCATCATCCACAATGTCCAGAACAGGAGGGATAGCTAAAGGCCTGTGTTGAGGGAGGAGTAAGAATTCCCTACGCCTATTTTTGGAGTCAGAGTTATCCTGGCTTTCAAAGTGGAAATGTTCCTTAAGAGTTTGCAAGGTTTCAAAGGAAAAATCTTCTGGAGGGGCATCAGAGGGAATGGAATACTCTGCATCAAAATCCTCATAGGTAGAGAAGGGCAAATCCTGGTAATCAGAAGAAACAAATTTCAGAATCCTGATCAGAAGAATCAGAAGGAAAATCAGTTCTAGGTCTCTTAGAGGAGGAAGGCTGGCTTCCCCTAATTAAAGTAATAAGGTCTTCAGCCATTCTAAGCATTTGTTTTTTAGGCATATGGGCCTGACCATGCGGTTTGTACGTCGGTTTTCTATGCGTGGGTCGAGTTTTAGGCCTTGATGAAGAAGATGGCATTGGTTTAAAATGCAAATCTGAAGGCCTGAATACACCCTCAGAAACCAGTGCCTGCAAAGTGGCTCCGGACCCATCCAAGGTAGAGACATCCGCAGGTTCCATAGTCGAAGAAGCATCTTGCGGCATACCGGACTCTGAATGGGTCTCAGTAGAGGCCTGTGAATCTGAAGTAGCGGGTATCAGGGGCTGCGAAAGTGCCTCATGGAGTACCGATGAACTGGCGACTAGATTAATGGAAGCGTCATCTGCAGTTTTGGACTTATGCGGTCTGTCTCTGTCTTTATCCTTACGTTTTTTGGAATATCGGTAGTTGGATGGCTTACCGAAGCCATTTCTGGATAGTTACACCGAGTACCAAAATAATTTGCTGTGAAAATATACCAACGACGAATAGTTCAGGGGTTGAATAAGGCACAAAACTGACATCAAGGGACGTCGTGGTCTGGGCCTAAGCAAGGAATGCAGTACGAATGAAAATCTTTATGAGGTATTTGCTTTCCACAGGTAAGACAATTGTTAACTTTTACTGACATCGGTTAAGAGCAAGAAAAAGGATCCCCAACAGGGTGCTTAGCTTTTTTAGAAGACTTCGATTCTGAAACTCGAAAATGAAAATTTCAGGAGTCAGCCGACCGGCACTTGCGAACTGCTTCTGCTTCAGGCACCGCGCGGCAAGAAAGACTGATGTAATGGCGTTGGCTGCTTGTTTTATACCCCTGATGACCTGATGTCATGGAAGAAGGGACAGCATCTGACACAGGAATCCAAGACACTGATATTTAGGCTGGCTGAGGGATACCTACAGGCAGATAACCCAAATGTAATGACTGCAACAGTGAAACATGAAGAACATCGGGTTGGTCCTTAGGGTCACTATATTCTTGTGAAATATTAGAAAAGGTGGGGTGGCCATGAGGGCCTGGAGCTTTGACACTCTCCTGGCTGACGCCAGAGCCACCAAAAGCACAGTCTTCCAAGTGCAATATTTTAGTGAGGCTTTTGATGCTGGTTCTAAAGAAGCAACCGTGGGCTTCTCTAAAATGTAGTTCAGGTCCCATGGGGGAGGGACTTGTCTCCTGGGGGGCCTGAGGTGCAGCAACTTCACTGAAAGACAGGCGGCAAGAAGAGGGTCAAGAGGGAGAGAAGCCAAAATAGCAGCCAGGTGGGCCTTAACAGAAGAATATGGCCGTCCTGCTTGCAACAATTCACAAGGGTAGGACAGCACTGAAGGGGCTTGTTCCTGAAATGGGTCTATATGTCTTTGAAGACACCAAATGGAGAATCTTTTCCATTTGGACAAATAAGATCTCCTAGTGCTGAGTTTCCTGGCCTCCTTCAGGGCATTAAGCATGTTCTCTGTATAAAAGTGTCTGAAAGGGATCAAAACTTTATCATCCACAGGGTTAGGTTCTGAGATTCCAAGTGGGGATGGATTAGGGATCCATTGTCCTGTGTGCAAAGGTCCACTCAGTGAGGTAACTTGTTATGATTGCCTTTGGCTACATGCAGAAAAAAGGGGGAACCAACGCTATCTTGGCCAAAAGGGAGTCACCAGCAAGATTTGTTTGTCCTGCTGAATTTTCAACAGGGCTATTTACAGGAGTATGAAGGGGAGAATGCACAGAGAAACATCCCCTTCTATGAGATAGAAAATGTGTCTGTTGCCCTCGGTAGGGGGCTGGGTGCCTTGGTACAAAAGAGTGGAAGTTGCCTGTTCAAGGGGGGGGGGGCAAACAGGTCTATTTGTGGTGTACCCCACTTGTGGACTATGTCCAGGAACACATCCCTTTGTAGCACACATTCACCTTGTTTGCTGTAGCATAGACTAGATCCAGGCCTGCTGAATCTAGCTTTGTTTGTATAACTTGAGCACTAATCCAGGCATTCTTTAAAGTATTCAATTGTATTTATTACTGCTTGGTAGTAACTTGATTAAAGTGTAGCTATCATTCTAAGTCTTTTGGATTAAGCACTTGGGCTTCAGACCAGTTGTTTTACATTAGAAAGGTTTGTGGCCTGCACTGTGGTGGCAGGACAGGTAGCTTACATCCTTCTAAGTTGGGAACTGCTGATTGAGGGCTCAGTGTCTGTTATTCTAAAAGTGTATTAATTCTGGTTTAAGCACTTGGGCTTCAGGCCAGTTATTTTACATTAAGAGGGTTTGTGGTCTGCACTCTTGTGGGAGGAGAGGTTGGACTCTGCCCTTCTGAGCTGGGAATTTCTGGTTAAAGGCTTATAGTGCCTGCATATTTGAACTGCTCCTTACTGAAATTGGTACACCTTGTTTGCTGTAGCATAGACTAGATCCAGGCCTGCTGAATCTAGCTTTGTTTGTATGTTTGTTATTTCCCTGAAATGCTAATTCCACCTAAAACGCGGCTTTTCAGTGCTTCTGTGGATCCCTAGTGATATCTGCATTGCTTACTGTACTTATTTCCTTGTTTCACTTGAATGAAAGTTACTGTTTGTACTTTTTGCATTTAAGTTACCTGTAGCACATTGCATTTAAGTTATCTGGCACTTGCTCACTAAAACAATTATATAAGTCAGCACTAAAAAAATTAAAAGCACTACACCCTCACAAACTCCCCTTGAGTACCTTGTTCCCCATTGGCCTTTTTTTTCAATTATAAAGGAATTCCCAATACTATTCTAGCATGTCCAAAGGTCAGTTGTCAATCTCCTCTCCGGTCCAGCTGGTGAATCTGGGAATCTTGAGGCAATGTTACAACTGCCTCATGTACACAGACAACCCTCTCCTCCTCCCAACAAATTCCAACACATGTGAGAGATGCAATCATATAGCCAAACTGGAGGCTAAGCTCTCTCAACTCAGTACTGAAGTAACCAGTCAGGAGGAAAAGGAAACCACACTCCCTACAATTCCAGTCTCACATAGACCTACCACGACAGCAAACCAAACACACAAAAACATACTCAGAGGCTCTAAATAAAAATCTGCCTAAGCAGCAGAGACCTCCAAAGCAGACACCCAAGCAACAGCACACCCAAAACAAAACACGTGCAACACATAGCTCACAAAGCCAGTGTGCCGAACAGTCACAGCCCTTATGTCTAAACAACACACCTGATACACTTGTAATAGGTGACTCTATTGTCAGGCACACTGACGTCCCACTCACCAGGCTGAACAAGGAGAAGGTCACGGTGAGCTGCCTGTCGGGCGCTAGGATCCGACACATAACACAAGCACTCAGGTCACTCCAAGGCAAATACAAATATGACTCAGTCATTGTCCATGCTGGTGTGAATGACCTGAGACGTACCTCCCTGGACTACATGAAAAGAGACAGAGGAGCTCTCTGAGCATGTAGCCCAGGCCGGTATGACCCTGACCTTGAGTAGCATCTTACCCTCACCAAGAATAATGCCACAATATGAAGACAAGATGATCACTTTCAACAATTGGCTTAAGTATTGCTGTCATTCAAAGGGGATCCAATGCCTGTCCGCCTGGGATGACATGCTCGACAACCCACGATGCTTCACTAGGGACGGCTTGCACCTATCACCCCTGGGCTTTCGGATATTGGCAAAGGCTCTTGCTACCCCCATAGTGCCTTTTTTAGGCAAGGCTCAAAAGACAAACCCACCTCCATAGGTATTCACAAGGGATAAGAAACAGAGTAGTGCTACTCAATGCCAGAAGTCTAAACCTCAAGATGCACGCACTCAAAACTCTCCTTAGCATGGAGAACATCGATATCTGTGCAGTAACAGAAACCTGGCTCAAGGCTCCCGAGAGCACCCCAGTACTACCAGGTTATACCTCATACCATGCTTTTCGGCCCCAAAACTTGGACCGAACCACAAAAGGAGGGGGAGTATCAATATTCGTCAAAGATACCCACACCTCCAGGTTGGTGGCACAGCACGAAGCATCAGAGACTATCCATGTGCAACTAACAGTGGGTAAAACTCCCTTCCAGTTCATAGCCTGCTACAGACCACCCTCCCAAACCCGAACTCCACTCGGCCTTCCTGAGAACACTGGAAAATATGAAGATCTCTCCAAACACCATTATACTGGGCGACTTCAACTACCCAAACATAGACTGGGAGCATTACTCTAGCTCCAACACCCTAGCCCAAATGTTCCTAGAATTTATAAACTCAAATGCTATGGAACAACTTGTTACCACTCCCACAAGAGGGGAAAACATACTGGACCTGATCATCACCCTCATGGGGACTCTATGCTCCAGACCAGAAGTGTATCCCTCAATGGTAAGATCAGACCATAAACTAATCTCACTGGATATTCACATCCCGACCCCATCCCCTACACAGAAAACCACAGTGAAAAACTTCTCTAAAGCAAATTTCACACTCCTCAAAACCGAGGTGGAATCCTTCAAAGCCCCCGGGCCTGTGGAAAATACGGCCCAGACCGCAGAATCCTCTATAAACGCATTCTATGAACACCTTCAGGAATACATGGATCATGCAATCCCAAATAAAACCAAGACCCAATCCTCCAAAGGCAGACGTCCTGTCTGGTGGACCCCAGCCATAAACAAACTATGCAATAGGAGGAGGAAGCTACTACATGATAGAGCAAAATCCCAAAAAGGGAAGGCATCTCCGATCAGTATTAGCAAAAAACTACGGGCACTCATAAAATCGTCTAAGGCCAGCTTTGAGAGAAACATTGCACAGGACACTACGGATAATCACAAGGCTTTCTTTAGTTATGTCAGGAACCTGGGTGGGAATTCCCAGATATGCTCAGAATTAGTCCAAAATGACAAAAAATACACCAAACCCACAGACATTGCCAACACAGGTTCAGCACAAACTTCTCCCCCCCCCCTCCCCACCAAAAGGGCAAATATCTATCCTAGCAGAGTGCTGCCCCCTTGACATCTCAGATGCTCAGGTAAGAGTCGCCCTCTCCAAAGCAAAAAACACAGCATCAATGCGACCAGATGGTGTTCCGGGCTGCATCCTATATGAACTCCAAGAAGAGCTAAACCCAAACATAAAACTACTGTTAAATCTCAGCCTTACTACAGGATATGTACCCAAAGAGTGGCATACAGCAATGGTGGTCCCTCTCCACAAAGGTGGTGCCTCAACGGATCCTGGAAACTATCGCCCCATAAGCCTGACTAGCTTGGTCTGCAAAGCTATAGAAAGGATAATCATGGACCTTATAAATAAAGATATTGGGGACCTACAGACATTGGATCCTACCCAGTTCGGCTTTGTTAAGGGCAGATCCTGCCTCTTAAACCTGGTCGATTTCTTTGAAACAGTCACCAAAACCATTGACGAGGGGAAGATGGTCCACACAGCCTACCTGGACCTCGCAAAAGCCTTCAATACAAAACCCACTAGGGCATTATAGATAAGCTCACCAGCTTAAATATAAACCCCTATGTCACTAGATGGGTTGCAAACTGGCTCAAGGATAGAACCCACATGGTTAGAATTGCTGCAGCCATGTCAGACTCCAAACCATTTACAAGTGGCGTCCCACAAGGCTCAGTCCTGGGACCTCTCTTGTTCGGTATATATTTTTCAGAGGTACAGGCCAACATGGAAGGACTGTGGCTGACCAAGTTCGCAGATGACTGCAAACTGGACGCCATAATTGACTCTCCAGCCAACACAAGCATCCTCCAAAAGGGCCTCATAGAAACAGACAACTGGTGCCAGAGCCATGGCCTCAAGCTAAATGCCAAAAAGTGTATGTCATCCCCTTTGGCAAAAACAAAGTGCCCACAAATTACCACACAAGTGGTAATCCATTAAGTACGGAAGAAGTAATTAGGGACTTGGGGACCCAAGTTGATAGCAATCTCTCATTTGACAACCACGTGGCCAAAGTGGTTAGAAAAACATTTTATATAGCCCACCTAATCGTGAAGGGATTCACATCTAGATCAGGGGAAGTCATCGTGCCTCTTTACCCATCCCTCATCAGGCCCATAATTGAGTACAATGCCCCTTTTGGGATATACCTTACCAGACACCTGCAGCAACTGGAAAGACCCCAAAAGTACATCACCAAGAGGATCAAAGGGCTCAAACAGATGCCATATGCTGCCCGGTTAAAGAAACTCCAGCTCTACTCAGTGGCATACCGCCTGCTCAGAGGCGATCTGTGTCTGACATATAAAGCCATGTCCAACCCGGAATTAATGGACATGCTGCACCTCAGAAAATCCAAATACCATCAAGCTACGCGATCGAGAGACTTGAACCTCAGCACTGAAATAAAACAGGACATGCTGGAGGGACAGATTCATAACCCAGAGGCTCCCTTCACTCTGGAATAAAATCCCAGTCCAGGTTAGGCAGAGTCCCTCATTGACTCTCTTCAAGAGGAATCTTGATGAGTGGATGGGAGATAGTAGGTTTACCCCGGGTATCACTTCTGTGTCACTGTTAGACAGAGGCACAGTATACTAACCTCGAAAAAGGGCATAGCAAAATTAATTTAAAATGGGTGGCGAAAGCCAAACACACTCTGGCTAGGCTTATAAATGCCCTAGGGCAGATAGCCTATTATGAACCTATGAACCTATATGGGGGTCGAATAAAAATTTATCTCTAAGAAATGCTTTGCAAAGTTTGTTTGAAATGATAGAGCCATTTCCTGCTATATGAAAATTGGAGATTGCTGCTAACTGCACTCTTATAGTAGCCGCAGTTACTCCCTCACTGAATAATTTGGCTAACATTTCCAGGAAAGAATGTAACAGAGCTGTGAATGTGTCTATCTTATTAGTATTTGACCAAGCTATGAATCTTTCCCATTTGCTTTTGTACAATTTCCTAGTGGACATTTTATGAGAGGATAGCAAAATTTGTTAAACTGGAGAAGATAGTAAAGGAAACCTGGCTATCATGGGAACTGGGGCAGCCAAGCTGCAAGTTTGAGATTGTTTAGACTGGGGTGAACCATTCCTGATGGATGAGTCAGAAGATCCAGAGGTGATCAGTCCCATATACGAGGCTGAAGAAAGGGGACCATATCTGTCAAGGCCAATACGGGGCTATTAAGATCATTGTGGTCTCCAACAAGCTTGTTTCTCTAGGATCTTGGGGATTAGCGGTATTGGTGGAAAGGCATATAGAAGTCCCAGGGGCCAATCGTGAACAAGTGCATCCCTTGGTGACTCCCCTATTGGGGGGGGGTCAGGGCAAAGCAGCTGCTGCATTTGGCATTAATGGGCGAAACAAAAAGATCGCTGCAACGATGACACCATTTCTGGAAAATCTCTTCCACAACTTTCTGAGGGACCACTCGTGAGGCCATAGAGTGGCTCTGCTCAGTTTGTCTGCAATCACATTGGACCTCTCCGGGTGTTGCTGTGAGAAACGGTTGGAGGCCTCTGCCCATTGCCATAACCTCAGGGCTTCTCGACATAGGGGATAAAAATCTGGATCCCCTGTTTATGTACCAGACAACCGATGTGTTGTCTGTCCGAATTGCTATAGTACCCAAAGGGAGGGAATCCTGAAATGCTTGCAACGCCAGAAGCACCACCCTCATCTCTAGAGCATTTATATGCAAGTGGGCCTCATATTGATGCCAGGTACCTTGGACAGTCTTTCCCAGATAATGCCCCCCCCCCCCAATCTGGGAAGCATCTGTGGTCACCATGGTTTGGGGTAGAATGGGCGGCCCTGAAACACTAGGGAAGAGTTCAGCCACCACTGATGGTCTCTTTTGCAGGAGTGGGTTATTAGAAGCTTGTGTGTCACTGGAAGATCCTGAAAGGACCACTGAGTTGAAAGTAACCATTGGAGAATTCTCTTTTAATTTCTCCACATCTTTTGGGTTTCTAATACCATGATGGGAATGGACCCCATTCCTAAGTCAAAGTACAATTAAAGTTCATGAAATTAGTATTGTTTCACTCTTTTGATGCAGGCCAAAAGTGCTCTTTGCTGCACCCGCAATGTGCCCAGTAATGACTCTTTCTGTAATTTGTCTTGAGTTGCATGTATTGGTGGCATATCTAAATATGACTGTAGACTCTTTTTATAAGACCCACTGCTCCTACTACTATTGGAACTATCTGGTTATCTTTCTTCCACATTGCTCTTGTTTCTGCTTACAAATGCTGATTTTTTTATGACTTTGCGTCTCTGTGCGCAGGACACTGTAGTCCCTGGGTGTGGCAATTTCAATGATCATTGTCACTTTTGTCTTTTCTTGGACAACTACATCTGGTTTTCTAGCATCTATCTTTTGAACTGCTGGTAATGGATGATCCCATGTGATGTAGATTTCATCACTTTCTATGATGCTTTGTGGCTCCTGTTTCCAGTGTTTTTCAACCACTTCAGTACCATCATGTTTGCACAATCCCAAGTGCAGCAGTCTCATCACATTATGCCTTTCAGTAAACAATCCATCTGCCATTAATATGTTGCAACTAGCAAGGAGGTGAGCGACCGTTTCCAGTTCTGTTTTGCAAAACCTACATTTGTTTGTTTCTCCCACATGTTAAATGGAATTTGTAAACCATGTGTGTAACCCACTATCTTGGGCCGGCAATATTAACCTTTCATCTCTTGGTTTAAATTCACCTCTCCTTAACCATTCCTGTGTTTGTTCCTGATCAACATGAGGTTCTTACAGAAGTTTTCTATACTTACAACTAAATTTATGCCTTTTCCACATTTCTTGCCTTCTCATCTGGTCCTTCACCTTATATTCTTCCTTTTGTTTATTGGCACATTCAGTTGCTGCCTGATTTTTAGTTACTTCAGGTTTGATTTCCATTCCTGCTTGATGCTGATATGCTTCTACTAGCTTAAGCATGGGAGTCATCTTAGATTTATTCTCCTCATGTTTCAAAACTTTCACTACATTTGGGTCTTGTGATGTCGGCAGATTGTGTGCAGTCCCACGACTGCAGATCTATACATGTAATCAATTTTAAGGATGCCCATTCCTCCTACAGAATGGGGAATATATAATTCTGGTATGCACTGATTTTTATAAATCATTTGGTGAGCATGAAGCATCCCTTCTTGTTTTCCTATCTAATCTATCCAGCACGTTTTGGAACCAGTCAATCACTCCAAAACTGTAGGTTAGGACAGGAAGAGCAAATTGGTTTATAGCTTGGACTTTGTTCCTAGATGTCAATGCTGTTTTCAGGATTCAAGTCTTCTGAAGTACTCCTTATTAAGCTTTATTCGCATGTGTTCATGTTTTATTGCTGATTCTTCATCGATTCCCAAATATTTATAAACTCCCGCTTGCTCAAGTTCTTTTATATCACATTCTTGTCCCAAACTGATGTTTTCTTGGTGCTGCAGTTTTACTGCTTCAAAAGGTTGCTTTTGCACATTTATCAAGACCAAATGACATTCTTATATCATCTGAAAAAGTTTTGACAACTTGCAGTTGTGCTTTCAGTTCCACATCTGATGAGCTATACAGTTTCAAATCATCAAAAAAGAGAAGATGAGAAGTCTTTGTACTTTGTTTTCTAAGAGCCAAATTATGGCCGTGACCTAAGCTGTCAAGTAGATAGCTTAATGGATTAAGGGCAAGGCAGAACAGCAGTTGTGACAAAGAGTCACCCTGGAATATCCCCCTTTGGGTTTTATCCCTGGAATAATAAAGTTGTCCTTTATCATGGCTTAACTGCAAAGTGGTCTGCCACTGTTTCATGGTCACTTATGTAATCGATCAGTGTAGAGTGTATCTTATACATTTTTAAGCACTCGTCTATGAATGTGGGATACTATTAAATACTTACAGTTCTCCACTATGACTTGAACAACAAATGATTCTTTGTTCTGTATGACTTTCTTTTATTACCCATTTTGCTCTGTTGCTATAATTGAGTTTTCTTCTAAATGACTATAAACTCGGTCGGCATCAAATCCAGTGTATAGGAACTAAAAAAAATAATAAAATCACAAACCACATAAACTTAGTGTATCACTATTTAATATCGCACACAAATCCAAACGACTAAGTGCTTTTGCCTAATCCAGGCTTTATCAGAGTCATTCCAGTGTATAGTTTACACGTTGTCAGAAGGCAAGTTATTGGTCTACAATTTTTGGGCTCACTCTTAAGTAGGAGCATTGTTTTTCCTGTTGTTAGGTACTGCATCTGGGCATGGGGTTTTCCAATTTCTCAACTTTGTTTCAATCTCTTTGGTTGTTACTTCATCCCACTTCATATCCTGTACCTTTACACTTCTTATTCTTTCCTTTACTTCTTCTATCCAATTGGTATCTTTATTATGTTCCACAGGATCTTCATAGATACTTCAAAATGTATCTATTTCTTCTTTTTTGGTGGTTTTTCAATTCCTTTTATCTTATTTCCTAATTCTCTATAAAACTTTTTTGGGTCAATAAATTGCTTATTTTGTACTTTTCCTTTTAAATTTATTTGTCTACGCATCTTCGTTTTTCCACCTGTGCTGAGACTTTTAATTTATTATTTGCGATAGTGCATTACAGATCCCGATCTGTTCTAATATTGTGCATTGTTTTTATGTCTGAGTATTTTTGTTGATCTATTCCCTCTTCTATACTCTTCTAATAGCGACACTTCTCGTCTTAGTTGCTTTATGGTTTTTCTCTATTCGATACTTCCATGATGGTATTCGATTTCTCCCTTTTGTCTCCGGTAGAACTTTATTAGTTATTAATTTAGCTGCACAGTAATATGCATGAATCTCTATGGATAGTTTTAATTACTGTGTTCATTTGCTTTATCAAACTTCTGACTTTTGGGGTTTTATTGACCTTCTGAAGTCTATTTCTTTCATTGATCTTAATAGGTCTCTTTCTATTAAGTCGAGCAACTCTTCTCTTAGCTCGGTTTCTTCTAAACTGAGGGCACATTTTTTGCTTTCCAT